>NC_137787.1:105754671-106184671 GCF_963383645.1 Muscardinus avellanarius | reverse complement strand
ACAGAACAAGACAAGAATGTTAATTATGGCTACTTCTTTTCAATATAGTACTTGAGACTCTAGCCAGAGCAATAAGGCAAGAAGAGAAAATCAGAAGAGTGGAAATGGAAAAGAAGAACTAAAACTTTATTTATTTGCAAATGACACACTACAATACTTAGAAGACCCAACAAACTCAATCAAAAGGCTTATAGAACTGACTAAATTCAGCAAAGTCTCTGGATGCAAAATCAATCTTAAAAAAATCATAAGATTTTCTGTATGCCAATCATAAGTCCACTGAAAAAAATTCATAAAATGATTCCACCGGAGGATATTCCACAAAAAATAAAAGACTTAGAAATAAATCTAATCAAGGAGGTAAAAGAACTCTGCAAAGAAAATTATAAAACACTGAAAAAAATTAAAGATGACCTTTAGAAGATGGAAAAATCTTTCATGTTCTTGGATAGGCAGAATAAATATCAAATTGGCCATTCTTCCAAAAGAATGATCTATATATTCAATGCAATACCTATTAAGTTACCAAGGTTGTTCCTCACAGAAATAGAAAAAATCAGTCCTTAAATTCATTTGGAGCAACAAAATATCAGAATAGCTAATGTAGTTCTCAGCAACAAAAAACATGCAAGAGGAATCACAATACCTGACTTGAAATTATACTACAAAGCCATAGTAATAAAAACAGAATGGCACTGGCACAAAAAGTGATACATAGACCAGTGGAGCAGAATAGAAGACTCAGAAGAAAATCTGCACACTTACAGCCATTTTATTTTTAACAAAGGGGCCAAAAACCTACACTACAAAAAACTCCTGTTCAGCTACTCTTGTTGGCCAAACTGGTTAACCATATGCAGAAAAATTGAAATAAACCCCACTTTCTTGCCCTGCACAAGAGTCAATTCAAGATAAAACAAAGACTGGGAAATTAGACCAGAAACCTTGTAGGTCCTTGAAGAGGACATAGGTCTAACACTGCAATACATATGCACAGAAAAATCCTTTCTCAAAAGACCCCAAAGGCACAAGAAACTAAAAGGTGGATCAATAATTGGGATTTCATGAAAATGAAGAGCTTCTGCACAGCAAAGGAAACTATCAAGAACCTTGACCAACAGCCAAAAGAATGGGAGTAGATTTTCGCGAACTACTCCGTCAATAGAGGACTAATTCTAGAATACACAAAGAACTCAAGAAACTTAGCACTAAGAAAACAAATAACCCAATCAAAAAAATGGGCAAGGGAACCAAATAGATACTTCACACAAAAAATTCAAATGGCCAATAAATGTATAAAATTGCTCAACATCATTATTAGTCAGAGAGATCCACATTAAAATTACCCTGAGATTTCACCTAACTCCCACTAGAATAGCAATCATTCAAAACACAAACAACAAAAAATGTTAGGGAGGATGTGGAGAAGTGGGAATTCTAAAACATTGTTTCTGGGATTGAAAATTAGTGCAACTACTTTGAAAAACAGTATGGAGAATTCTCAGAAAAATGGGAACAAACTTACTCTATGATCCAGCAATACCACTTCTGGGTATCTACCCAAAAGAAAGGAAAATGAAATATCAAACTAATGCATATGTATCTATGTTCATAGATGCACAATTTACCATAGCCAAACTAGGAAGCCAGCCAATATGTCCATCAACAGATGAATGGATTACAAAACTGTGGGATATGTACACCATGGAATTTTACTCAACCATAAAGAAGAACAGAATTACTTCATTTACTGGAAAATGCATGAAACTGTAGAACATTATGTTATTTGATATTAGTCACAAAAAGTAAGAAATCAAATGCTTTCCCTAATATGTGGAAGCTAGAGAGAAAATGGATAATAGGAGGAACTCTAGATGAAATAAAGAGAAACTATAGATGAGCAAATAAGATGACCTAACTGAGGGGGATGGGAAGAAGGAAGAGGGAAATTTTCTTAACAAATATATCAAAGTCAATCACTAGGCCAAACATGAAATGAAGAGATTGGGGAGAGAATAGGGAGGGTATTGGGCAAGGGCAAAATGAGCGATGTGTGCATGCCTCTACCATCTTGTACCCCATTTAGATGCATGATTACAATGCACCAAAAAAATTTTACAAAAAAATATATGAAATAAAAGAGTAAAAGAGAAAATACAGTAATTTATAATTGGTGCTGAGAACTTCCCTTTTAATGTATTTATAAAAAAAAAAAGGCCAAGTGAGAATAACTTACAGATGGTGATCTTTCAATACCGACAAGAGGCTCAATACTATGGGTGAAGCCTGAAATAGGGGAGCAGTGGAGGGCATGCAGAGTGCTATGAGAACCCAGACTCCAGACTCACCATCACCTTGTCCACATTCTGGACACAACTGAGTCATAATGAATGCCTCTACCTTGTTGCATCAGCTATAAATTGGAGAGAACAAACATGTATCTATGTCCTGGAGCTGCCTTGAGAACTTAACCAGTTATTCTATTTGAAAACCTTCAACTGCTCTGGCATCAGTGAGATAGTCAGTTTGAGCTGTTCTCATCCCTTCCCCAACTTGCCTTTTGATGAACATGCCCCAGAAAATCAAATTTTCCCTTTGGATAAAGGGAGGTCCCTATCACTCTTTTCTAATTCAATCTTCAGGTTTTTAGTTCTAGAGTCACCATATAAAGAGCTTTCAGTACAATAAGAGAAATATGATTAAGTTCTTCCTGCAGAACTAAAATCAGAGGACAGAAACACTCCCCATCATGTACCAAAAGTCCTAAAGTATCAAATAGAGAGGCATTATGAGTATATAATAATCATAGATTTCTCATATTTTTTACTTTTTGTTTCTGTGCCATGATGATCATCAGACCTTTAAACCAAATGACATTTGTGCCTTTAGCTTTATAAAAGACACTGGAATGACCATACTATCCTAAAAGTGTAATTTTGTGGAAATAGAAGTAAGAAGAGAGAGAAAATGCTGGCAATATCTGAAGAGAAAAGAGATAATTATGAGAATATGCACCCAACTCCTGGGAATCTAAGAGATAGCTTGGAGGCTTTTCCCTAAATGACTATGTGACTGGATCCTTGCTCTAAAGAATTATTACACCCTTTGTTTTCAGATAAAGAAGGAAAAACATGGATTGTGAAGTACAAATCATTTTAGGCACATAAGCATAAATAGACAAGCTGGTTATTTTTCCTTCCACCTGACTCTTTTTCTTTCTCTTTCTAATGCTAAAGGAGCTAGTGAAAATCCCCAGACAGTTTATCAAAGATGAGTAAGCATAGAGATTCAAGGGTTACCATATTTTGACACAAACTGTATTGCATGTTGATAATACAGGCTGATCTGCATTGTGTTGAATCCAATCTCCCTAATCAATTATTGATGGCCTGTAGGAAGTGATAAATGGCCTGCCAGCAAGAAAATCACACTGCTTCAGCTAGACATGTTAAGGGATGATTAGAGTTTCAATAAATACAATGAGACTTTTCCAATATACATGATGAGACCTTCCTGCTGATATTCAGCATTGCTGAATTTTATTCTAAGGCTACAGAAGCTTTCAATTTTAGTATCTAGATAGGTTTCCAAAGAAAACACATTAAAATTACTTATACAAAATATTTTCTTCTCCAAATTTATTAATTAATGCTGATGCAATCAAAAGTATGTTTAGAAGACAGAAGAAAGTGGACAGAAAGTGAAGGTGAGTTTTGGTACTGGAAATTCCCTGCTCTGACACTTGGCCTAATTTAACTTCTCTATGTTCCAGTTGCTTCATTTGTACAATGAGGCTAATAATATAATAAGTAAAATGAAGGGCTTTGTACAACCTTGTACAAAGTGGAACTGACACACATTGGTTCCTGATCTATTGTCACTGGGACAGTATGTTCTCTTTCTAATGTATCTGATTCAAAAATGTGCCTGGACATAAGAGCTATATAGATCATTAGTAAAAACATAAATTAAAGCTAGGTGTGGTGGCACACACTTGTAATCCCAGTACTTGGGAGGCTGAGACAGGAGGATCATGCATATTTGACGCTAGCCTCAGCTACTCAGCGGAGCTCTGTTTCCAAATAAATATAAAATAGGTCAGAGAGTATAGCCCAGATGTAGTTCCCAAAATACTATGGGACAGGCTCCTTGCCTTAAATAATCATTCCACCCTTTGTTTTTAGATAAAGATGAAAAATATGGATTGTGAGGTGCAAATCATACAAATATTTATTATCATATATATTTTAATATATATGTATGTGTATATGTATATGCATTAAAAATTTTAAAGTCTCAAACTCAAATTTACTGCAGCAGAGTTTCCAAGGGACAAAACTGAAAACCTCTATTTTAGCTGCACCTCCAGGTAATTCTGATGCTTGGTCAAGTTTGGGGAAATGCTAATTCATTACAACCATACCTGGCCTAGGCTACCTCTACTAAAATAGTTTTACCTTAGCAAACTGAGTACAAACGTTTTGGTGCCTCTCACAGATTTTTTTTCCCTGTGCATACAGGGAAATTATGAAACAATGCATACCTGTGTGTGCAGAGTACATGGTCTCTTCCCATTGAGACAGAAGTTGCTACAGAGGTTCTTTAGCTGCTCAGAATCCTTTAACTTTCCAGCCTGCCTTTGGAGGGTTATATAAAGGACATGAAAACAGAATTAAGATTTAGGACCTAAGATCAGGGAGAAATACAGACAGCCTTAATGAATTTGCCAATTTAGCATTTTAGTAACCAAATGATATTGCAATTTTGTCCTCAATTAGCTTCTTGTGCTTCTTATCAAAGACCCAGAGTAATGTGTACAAATTACAAATTCATATTAAGTTATAATAACAATAAACATAATTTTAAATTTATCTCACTATTCCTTAATGTATGCTCTCACCTACAGATTTTGTGATCTTCAGAGAGTATTGTAAAATTTTAAACACTTAAGAAAATTTATTTTTTGGCCTGTTACTAATTTCTTAAGGTTTTTCCTAGAAGATTCCCTCCAGAGGGAAGGCAATATGTATATTTAAGGTGGAAGACACACACAAGAGAAAATAATGCACTTGTCCTAATCCTATTCTTTTCCAGTGGGAGATTTTTATTCTTGCTTTCTCTTGTAGAACAAATGTTTGTTACATTCAAGTGTTCAAGTACTGATATAATTTCAGAGTAGAATGCCTCTGTAATTTCATTAAATTTCACTTTTATCCTTTATTTTTTGTACTTTTCTTTCTCTCTTGTGGTTCTTTCTACTTTAAGAAACATTTTGTAGGAGTTGAGTCAGATGGTATGAAGAGGACTTGAGTCTCTTTCTTTCCTGTCTTTGGCTGAGACGGTGGCATTTTGAGGGATGCAAGGCTACCCTTCAAGGCTACAATATGTGAGATAAAACTCATAGTCCCTCAAGTCCCTCCAAATCTGTGAGATAGTTGGACAGCACATTTTGATGCAGTACTGTGGAGATTATGGAGAAGATGTTTAGAAAGACAGACTGCACTGCAGATGAATTCAGTTCTCTTATCCTTCATGGTTTTAAGGACCAAAGAATTAATACAAATGACCTTGTAGTCATAGATAGAAAATTAAGACCCAGAAGCCACTGAAGCAAAATGAGAGGAAAAAATCATATACTAAAGACTATTTTATGTTCTTATCTGAAGTAATAGTATGTAGAGAAATGTGGATCTTACAACTAGAAAAATAAAGCTTTATAAAATTAGAAATAATTCAGGATGTGAAATATATTTCTATTTTCTATCAAAGACATTAATACATTTTCAATATTTTTACAATATTTTATTAAAAAATAAGAAAGTAACTCCAGAAATTACTCAGTCTCATGATTTTGAAGAAAATCATGGTATGATTTTCTTCAAAATTATCACATGATTAGCAGAAAATATGAGAACATTATTAATAAAATTTCTCAGTTCAAGGAGATTGTTTATTTCACCTACTTTTTAAACTATTTGTGTGAATATGATGTGGGCTTTTAAAAAAGGAATATATTAGATTTTATTAAGTATAAAATCACAACTTCATGTTGTTTCTACATGAAACAACAAATCACATAGAAGCTTGTATTATCAGATTTGGCAATACATGCCAAAGAAAGTTACACAGATATATGAAAGAAAGAAGTGTTCCTGATAGATAAAAATTGTATATATTTATGGTGTGTCATGTGGTGTTTTGACAAATTTATATATTGTATAATATTCAAATTGGAATAAATATATCTATATCTTAAACATTTGAAAATATTCAAAATCCTTTCTACTAGCTTTAAAATTATATATATATTATCATTATATATATATATATATATATATATATATATATATATATATATATATAAAACATTATCATTAACTATGGTCATGCTCATTAACTATGGTCATGCTATTGTACTGTTGCCGACCAGTACTTCTTTCTCCTCTTTAACTAAATTAGTACCCCTCGATCTAATAGAAGCATAACCATTGTATATCCACAGTTACACAAATTACCAAAAAAATTTCTATCAGAGCTTAGGCATCATATGCCAAGGGAATTGTTTTTCCCTAGTATGCTAAGAGTCAAGTTGTGAATGCTATTATGAAGGTATATTTAACTTTTGGAATAGAAGGAATATATCTCAACAGCATTAAGATAATATGCAATAAACCCAAAGCCAGCAACATATTGAATAGGAAAAAATGTATGAATTCCCTCTAAATCAAGAACGGGACAAGGATGCTCACTATCATCACTTCTTTTTTTAAATTTATTTTTATTTTTTTAAATTTTTTATTGAACATAAATGGTATACATTTAAACTATACTTGGTGCCCTCTCCCCCCCTGCCCCTGTTTTCCCTTCCTCCCTCCCACCAATGTTTGTCCAGGGTAACCATGCCATATTCATAATTTTACACATATTCGGATATAGACCATCATTAATCAAGTTCAGTCTTCCTCTTCCCCTCTCTTTCCATTCAAGCTTTACTTGTATTTCCCCTCCATTACTTGAAGTACCACGGGTATCCTCTACATTCCCTAGTTTGAGCATATTAGAGGGAACATATGTACCTTCTCCTTCTGTGCTTGGCTGATCTCACTTAACATAATGCTCTCCAGGACTTTCCATCTTCTTGTAAATGATATTATTTTGTTCTTCTTTATGGTTGAGTGGAATTCCATTGTGTGTATTTTTCAGAGTTTTGCAATCCATTCATCTGTTGATGGAGACCTGGGTTGGTTCCATATTTCGGCTATTACGAATTGTGCTGCTATGAACATAGGTATGCATATGTTGCTATAGTTCTCTGGATTCAACCCTTTTGGAAAAATACCCAGGAGTGGTAGTGCTGGATTGTATGGTGGATCTATTCCCAGCTTTCTTAGGAATCTTCACACAGATCTCCATAGTGGCTGAACTAGTTTGCATTCCCACCAACAGTGTAAGAGAGTCCCTCTTTCCCCACATCCTTGCCAGCATTTGTTGTTGTTTGATTTCTTTATGCTTGCCACTCTGACTGAGGTTAGATGGAATCTCAGTGTAGTTTTGATTTGCATCTCCCTGATGGCCAGTGATGAAGAACATCTTTTCATGTATCTATTGGCCCTTTGTATCTCTTCTTTCGTGAAGTGTCTATTTAGTTCATTTGCCCATTTCTTGATTGGGTTGTTTGTTTTGCTAGTGTAGAGTCTTTTGAGCTCTTTGTATATTCTGGATATTAGCCCCCTATCAGAATGGTGGCTGGTAAAGATCCTTTCCCATTCTGTAGGCTTCCTCTTTAGGTTATCGATAGTTTCCTTTGATGAGAAGAAACTTTTTAGTTTGATGCTATCCCACTTGTTAATTCTTGCTTTAATTTCCTGAGCTTTGGAGTTTTGTTGAGAAAGTTACTGCCTGTGCCAAAATGTTGTAGTGTTGAACCTATGCTCTCCTCTACTAACTTCACAGTCTCAGGTCTAATTTCTAAGTCTTTGATCCATCTTGAGTTGATTCCTGTGTTTGGTGAGATATAGGGGTTTATATTCATCTTTTTTTACAAATGGTTAGCCAGTTCTCCCAGCACCACTTGTTGAAAAGGCTGTCATTTCTCCAGAGTATGAGTTTGGCTCTTTTGTCAAATGCTAATTAACTAAAGATGTGTGGGTTTGTTTCTATAACCTCTATTCTAATCCACTGGTCAGTATATCTGTTATTGTGCCAGTATCATGCTGTTTTTACTATTATTGCTCTATAGTATAATTTGAAGTCTGGGATTGTGATGCCTCCTGCATGTTTCTTATTGCTGAAAATTGCTTTGGCTATTCTGGGTCTTTTCTTTCTCCATATAAAGTTCATGATTCCTTTTTCTAGGTCTCTGAAGAATGTTGCTGGTATTTTAATGGGAATTTCATTGAATCTGTAGATCAGTTTTGGCAGAATGGCCATTTTGATGATATTTATTTTGCTTATCCATGAGCACAGGAGATCTTTTCATCTTCCAAGGTCTTCTTCAATTTCTTTCTTTAATGTTTTATAGTTTTTGTTGTAGAGGTCTTTTATGTCTTGGGTTAGGTTTATTCCCAGGTATTTTATTGGTTTTGAGGTTATAGTGAATGGAATTATTTTCTTTGTTTCTTTCATTGTGGATTCATTGTTGGCATAAAGAAAAGCCACTGATTTCTTTAGTTTAATTTTGTATCCTGAGACTTTGCTGAATTTGTCAATCAGCTCCAGAAGTCTTTTGGTTGAGTTCTTTGTGTCTTCCAGATAAAGGATCATGTCGTCTGTGAATAAGGATAATTTTAATTCCTCTCTTCCTATGTGAATTCCTTTGATTTCCTTCTCTTGTCTTATTGCTGCGGCAAGAGTCTCAAGGACTATATTGAAAAGGAGTGGTGATAGTGGGCATCCTTGTCTTGTTCCTGACTTTAGGGGAAATTCTTGCAGTTTTTCCCCATTTAATATATTGTTGGCTTTGGGTTTACAATATATTTCCTTAATGATGTTGAAGTACATTCCATCTATCCTAATTTTCTGCAGTGTTTTTAACATAAATGGGTGTTGGATTTTGTCGAATGCTTTTTCAGCATCTATTGCTATGATGATGTGGTTTTGTTCTTGGTTCTATTTATGTGATGAATAACATGTATTGATTTGTGTATGTTGAACCAGCCTTGTTTTTCTGGAATGAAACCAACTTGGTCATGATGTATTATTCTCTTGATATAGTTTTGAATGTGTGTAGCTAGTATTCTGTTTAGAATTTTTGCACCTATGTTCATTAAGGATATTGGTCTGTAGTTTTCCTTTCTTGAGGCATCTTTATTTGGTTTGGGGATTAATGTGATACTGGCCTCATAGAAGGAATTTGGGAGAGTTCCATCTCTTAAAATTCCCAGAACAATTCTGAAGTATTGGTATTAGTTGTTCACTGAAGGTTTTGTAGAATTCAGCTGGAAACCCATCTGGGCCTGGGCTTTTCTTTGGTGGAAAAATTGTTATTGTTGTTTCTATTTATTTGGTTGCTATTGGTTGGTTTAGGTTTGCTATATCCTCTTGGCTGAGTGTAGGAAGGTTAACTGTGCTTAGAAATCTATCAATTGCTTCCATGTTTTTAAGTCTATTGGGGTATAAAATTTTAAAGTATTTTCTGATAATCTTTTGAATTTCTTCACTATCTGTGGTGATATCTTCTTTTTTATTTCTAATTTTGATAATTTGAGTTGATTCTCTTTTTCTTTTGTTTAAGTTGGCCAGGGGTTTATCAATTCTATTAATCATTTCAAAGAACCAACTTTTTGTTTTATTGATTCTTTGAATTTTTTTCTCTATTTCATTTCTTTCTGCTCTAATTTTAATGATTTATTGCCTTCTTCTGGCTTTGGGAATAAACTGTTGCAGACTTTCTAGATCCTTGAATTGTGTCATTAGGTTCTTTACTTGCTGGTTCTCTTTCCTTCTTATGTGGGCACTCAATGCAATAAACTTTCCTCTTAATACTGCCTTCATAATGTCCCATAGATTTTGGTAGGTTGTGTCTCTGTTTTCATTTGTTTCCATAAATTTCTTTATTTTTTCCCTAATTTCTGCTCTTACCCATTCATAATTCAATAGTATATCATTCAATCTCCATATATTTGAATAATTTCTTTTAAGTTTCCTGTTGTTGATTTCTACTTTTATTCCATTGTGGTCTGAAAAGATGCAAGGATTTATATTACATCTTTTGAATTTTCTGGCACTTTCTTGTGTCACAGGATGTGGTCTATTTTGGAGAGGGTTCCATAGGTTGCTGAGAAGAATGTGTATTCTGTAGTTCCTGGCTGAGCTTTTCTGAAAATGTCTATTAGGTCCATTTGGTTTATGGTTTCCTTTAGTTCTAAAGAGTCTTTCCTCATCTTTTGCCTTGAAGATTAATCCAGTGGTGTGAGAGGAGTATTAAAGTCTCCCAGGCAAGGTAAGTGCCTGTGTTCCTGTGGGGTGTGGGGACTAGGTGCACAATGTCAGCGTGGAGTTTAGGGGTGGGAGTGGTCCAGGCACAGGCAACTAGCAGGGGTCCTGGGGCACAGACAGTGTGCACTAGGACAGTGCTGGGTTCTGGGGTATGGGACAGATGTCCAGGGCCAGTGCCAGACCTGGGGCACATGCTAGGAATTGCAGCTTCCCTAGGTGCACTCACATACCTGGCTTCCTTGATCAAGGCATCTGTGCAGGACTCTCTGTGCTGCTGTGGTCCTGTCTTTGGTGAGTGCAGAGGATTCTAGTGTGGGTGCCGCTCGCTGCTTAACATGAGGCTCTATGACCCTTTTCAGTCTTGGGTTATTTCGCCATGGTGGTATCAATCAGGACTCGGGAATGCAGTTTGGCCCAGCAGCCCACCCAGCCTGCGCTGGTGCCAGCTGGCCACCGGGTTGTAACTGCAGCAGGTCTGATGCCTGATCTTTCTCCTCCTCCTCCTCCTCCTCCTCCTCCTCCTCCTCCTCCTCCTCCTCCTCCTTTCTCTTCTTCTCCTTCTCCTTCTCCTTCTCCTTCTCCTTCTCCTTCTCCTTCTCCTTCTTCTTCTTCTTCTTCTTCTTTGCAGTGGATCTCGAGTTCACAGTTTCCGCCGAGGTAACTGGATCTGTTTTGGTTCCTGGGATGTATTTATTTTGTTGATTAAGACACTGCCTTCTAAGTAGTTGAACTTTATTTGTTTCAGCTACTGATAAGTGCTGTGTCCTTCAGTCACCATTTTGAATCTCTCATCACTTCTTTTTAATATAGTTCTGGAGACTCTTGCCAGAACAATAGGACAAGAGAAAGATATCAAAGGAATACACATAGGAAAAGAGGAATTAAGATTATCATTGTTTACAGATGACATGATCCTATATTTAAAAGATGCAAAAAACTCAACCAAAAATCTTCTGGAGCTGTTTAACCAATTCACAAAAGTAGCAGGATACACAATCAACTTAAATAAATCAGTAACTTTTTTTATATGCCAACTATGAATCCATGAAGAAATAAAGAAAACAATTCCATTTACAATAACATCAAAACCAATAAATTCCTAGGAATAAACATAACCAAAAACATAAAAGATCTCTACAATGAAAATTGTAAAACATTAAAGAAAGAAATTGAAGAAGACCTTGGAAGATGGAAAGATCTCCTTGCTCATGGATAGGCAGAATAAATATCATCAAAATGGCCATTCTACCAAATGTGATCTATAGAATCAATGCAATCCCTATCAACATACCAAAGACATTCTTCACATACCTAGAAAAATAAGTCATTAATTTCATATGAAGGAACAAACAAAAAATCCCCCAGAATAGTCAAAGCAATTCTCAGCAATAAGTACCATGCAGGGGGCAACATATTTCCTGACTTCAAATTAAACTACAGAGCTATAGTAATAGCTCTGGTGCAGGCACACAGACCAGTGGAACAGAATATAAGATACAGAAACAAACCAACACACGTACAGTCAATTGATCTTTGACAAAGAAGCTGAATTCATACACTGGAGAAAAGACAGCCTTTTCAACAAATGGTGCTGGGAGAATAGGCTATTAATTTGTAGAAAAAGAACTATATCCTTACCTCTCACCCTGTCCAGGAATCAACTTGAGATAGATCAAAGACTTGGAAATCAGACCAGACACTCTGAAGCTATTAGAGGAGGTCATAGGTTCAATACTCCAACATATAGGCATGGGTAGTAACTTCTTTAACAAGATCTCCAAAGCTCAGGAAATTAAAACAAGAATTAATGAGTGAAATAGCATCAAACTGAAAAGTTTCTGTTCATCAAAGGAAATCATGAAGAATCTAAAGAGAAAGCCTAAAAAATGGGAGAACGTCTTTACCTGTTATTCCTTTGATAAAGGGCTAATATCTTTTTGTTTTGTTTTGTTTTATTTATTTTATTTTTTAAATTTATTTTTATTGGTGCATTGTAATCATATATCACATTGGAATACAAGACTTGAGAGGATATACAAGCACACATCATCCAATTAGCCCTCATCCATCCCCCATCCCATTCCCTCCCCCTCCCTCGATGCCATGCTTGTTTGGTGATTAAATTTGATACATTTGTTTATGTACCTCCTGCATTTTAAAGAGGCTCCATCCTCCCCTAATTGGTCACCCAATTGGTCACCTTAATTGCTTTGCTATAGGGCCCTTTCTATAACTCGACCTCTTCCTGTTGTCCCTTTCCTCCTAGTTATTGCTGATTAGGGGAAGCATCTGGTTTTTATTTTCTGCGATATTTCTTTGTGCATGCCACATTGCAAGTACTGATCCCATTCTTGACGGCCCCAGTAGTGACCTGGCTTCCTGGTGGACTGATCCAGACCTTGCTGGCTCTATCAGTGGCCTTGCCTCATGGAAGGCCCCGATTCTGGCCTCGCTGGCCCCCACACCGGCCTAACCCCTCGGCTGGCTCTGATCCTGGCCTCGGTGGCCCCAGCACTGGCCTAGCCTCAAAGCAGGCTCCACCCCAGCCTCGCTGACCCTGGCACAATCCTAACCCCTCAACAGACTCCTATCCTGGCCTCGGAGGCCCCAGCACTGGCCTTGCTTCACAGCAGGTTCCGATCCCAGCCTTGCTGGCCCTGATACTGGCCTAACCCCTTGGCAGGCTCTGATCTCAGCCTCAGAGGCCCAAGTAGCGGCCTTGCCTCAAGGCAGGCTCTAATGCTGGCCACTGGCCCCGTCACTGGCCTACCCCTCGTCAGGCTCCGATCCCAGCCTCGGAGTCCCCAGCACCAACCTTGCCTCACAGCAGGCTCCGATTCCGACCTTGCTGACCCTGGTACTGGCCTAACCCTTCAGCAGGCTCTGATCTCGGCCTTGGAGGCTCCAGCACCGGTCTTGCCTCTAGACAGGCTTCGCTCCAGGACTCGCTGGCCCTGGCACTGGCCTAACCCCTCGGCAGGCTCCGATCCTGGCCTCAGAGGCCCCAGCACTGGCCTTGCCTCATGGCAGGCTCCAATCCCAGCCTTGCTGGCCCCAGTACTGGCCTAACCCCTAGGCAGGCTCTGATCCCAGCCTCAGAGGCCTCAGTAGCGGCCTTGCCTCACAGAAGGCTCCGATGCTGGCTGCTGGCTCCGGCACTGGCCTAACCCCTTGGCAGGCTCCAATCACAGCCTTGGAGGCCTCAGTAGCAGCCTTGCCTCACAGAAGGCTCCAATGCCGGCTGCTGGTCCCGGCACTGGCCTAACCCTTCGGCAGGCTCCGATTCCGGCCTCAGAGGCCCCAGCACCGGCCTTGCCTCATGGAAGGCTCCGATCCCAGCCTCGCTGGCCCCAGCACCGGCCTAACCCCTCGGCAGGCTCCGATCCCGGCCTCGGAGGCCTCAGTAGCGGCCTTGCCTCACAGCAGGCTCTGCTCCTAGACTCACTGGTAAAGGGCTAATATCTAGAATACAAAAACCTTAAGAGACTTTGCACTAGCAAAACAAATAACGCAATAAAAAAAAATGGGCAACTGAATTGAATAGACACTTCACAAAAGAAGAGATACAACTAGGCAATAGATACATGAATAAATGTTCAACATCATTAACAATCAGGTCGATGCAAATAAAAAATGCACTGAGATTCTATCTAACCCCAATCAAAGTGGTGAGCATAAAGAAATCAAATAACAAATATTGGCAAGAATGTGGCAAAATACAGACACTTCTATGTTGTTGGTGGGAGTTCAAACTAGTTTAGCCACTAAAGAGATTAGTGTGAAGATTCTTTAAAAAACTGGGAATGGATTCACTATACAATCCAGCTCTATCATTACTGGGCATCTTTCCAATGAGGATGAAATCAGAGAAATTTAGTAATATAGGCATATCCATGTTCATAGCAGCACAAATCACAGTAGCTAAAATATATAACCAACTTGGATATCAATCAACAGAGGAGTGGATTACAAAATTATAAGAAATATATACAATGGAGTTCTACTCAGCAGTAAAAAATAACAAAACTATGTAATTTCTAAGAATAATAAAGAACCTGGAGAATACTATACTGAGATTGGCCCAGCCTAGAAAGAAAAAGGACATATGTCTTCTCTAATATGCTCTAGCTAGAAAGGATTTGGGATGCCATATGGACTCCAGGTAATAAAGGAGATCCTCAATGGAGCCAGAGAGGAAGAGTAGGCGAGAAAGAAGGCTGAGGTTCAGTAATGGAAATGCTACCTGGAACTATGTGCACACATGTAAATATAACCTTGTGAACGTGGACATCCTCCCTCCCAATACTAAGTGTCCAGGGAATTTATGACTAATTCCCTGGACACATTAATAACTAATCCTAGGGAATTTAAATGATTGATTCATTTTTCTTATTTTTCTATCTCTTGTTATGCCCTGCTTGGATTCCTTTCTCCTGATTTCTCATTTCTGCTATGGTGAATTGGTAGCTATATTTTTCTTTATGTTACCTTTGTTGTTTGTAAAAATATTATACACTGCTATTAAATCTGAGAGAACTTTTCATAGATTAAAGAACACGGAAAACTAGAATTACATTTCCTAACACCAAGCAAAAATGTCCTAGAAAGGTTTATAATTACCCTCATTTGGCCAAGGAGCCTATCCAGGAGCCAGTAAATAGACCATACTTATGGGAGAATACTATGACATGTCTATTTCCAAATAAGAAAGGGTATAGGAAAGAAAAGACACCAACATTTCTACAAGAATGCCTATGTTTTTTTTTTTTTTCTCTTTTTCCTTTCTTTTCCAGTAGTACTGGGGATTTTATATTTTATTTGTAGTTTGAAGCAGGCACTAATTTACTGTGCACTACTGGCCTAGAACCTGTGACTCTTGGGTTGCACATTCTTAAGTATTGGAATTATAGGAATGCACTACCACTGCTAGATTTAACATTCAAATCAGAGCATGTAGACTAGCTAGCCAGTCATAGAACCACTCCTCTTCAAAATTGAAATATAATGACAATTTTATTGCTTTTGTCCTAATTGCTTGCCTTTTGGTGAGATTGTACACTAAACTTCATAGAGAACTCAAGAATGGGATAAATCATGAATTTAGGAATCATGGTCAACCTCAAACTGAAGCTCAGCCACCCACTTAACTTTATGACACTCTTTTGAATAGTTCTGTAGTAGCTGTTCTTTAATTTCTTCCTCTATAAAATATGCTGGTTTGTGAATATAAATAATTTATAGAAGCATAAGCCCTCTCATTCTTTCTATTCATTCTTCCCACCCCTCTTCCAACTAGAAGCCACATGATTACAAGCAAATTCTATAGTGCAAAGTCTAGAATGACAATTTTATAGACAGAAGTTGTGTATGCAACTAGTATATATAAGGAAAAAATTTCTGGGAAGGAAAACCAAGAAAAAAATATCAGAAAGAAGACTTAGAATCAGGTAAACTGACAAATCTAAAATAAGATAAAATAATTCTGAGGAGTAACATTGTCAAACCGAGTGAGCATTGTTATCAAAGAGGAGATCAATTCACCATCATCTGAGAAATTAACTAGCTGACTGTAAAAAAAAATCATATATTGGCAGAAGATAAATAAATTATCCTTGGAGAAAGGAGCCTGTGAAAACCAGAGATTAGAACAACAAATATATTTCTGGGATGGAAGGCTTCTGTTTCATCTGATCTTTACTTTTTTCCTTTAAAAAATCAAGGGACAAAAAGACCCTACTTAAGAATGAGGGCTGACTTCCTAGGATTAAGCCATAGTCAATAGACTTCAGCCATGCCCGGACCTCATTCTGAGTCCACATCTTTCAATTTCTGCAGGGATCAAGTGTGTGTGTATGTCTCTGTGTGTGTGTGTGTGTGTGTGTGTGTGTGTGTGTGTGTGTGTGTGTGTTTATGTCACTGTATATTGAATCAAAGGCCTCAATTATACTAAGCAAGTACTCTAACACTAGGCTACAGGGTCTGTTGGGTTCAGAGGAAAATGGCAGCTTTTAATATGGGAAGAAGACATTGGAAGGCTGTGGCTTTGGAGATGAATTCCAAATGGGAGGAAGACTAGTTTTACTCACATCCTCTCCAGATATAGGAGGGGAGGTGTGAAGTGAGCTATCTGTACCTACCATGAAATAGCAATTACTTATTATTCATTATTATTTTTGTAAGTCTAAAATTTTGCATCAAAGAGAGTCAATTTCCTATTCCTTGTGTATAAACCACCAAGAAATTCCATTGCCCATAGCAGCAACATGATCATTATATCTAACTTTTAGTATTCTTGTTGTCAGTGTGTTACATTTTTTTCAAACTTATGCTGATCATTTTACTTTTTCTCCTTGCAGTTATCAGATTAATGATGACACCTAATTTAGAAAGCCTAAATTTCATCAATAAGCCTACAATTTATCATAAAACTAAAGATTTAATAAGAGAAAGGAGGGTTACATATATGAGGATCTAACTTGTCAATGTTAAGATCACGAAAAACAAAAGAAATATGTACATAATAAACCTATGGTTATTACCAGCTGTATTTTCCATAGTGTTGTTTCAATTAGTTTTTAAATAATATGGATTTTCAGTAAAACTGACATCTTTGGTGGATACTCCATGGAGTTAAATGGCTAGCATAGCCTTCAACTTTACCTTTATACTTATTAATTTGTCTATCTTTATAAATTAATATTTCTGATTTCTTATACCATCTTGATGCTTCTTTGAGGTGGGTTATTATTAAGTTTCATAAAACTAGGTCTGGTCATAAAAGTATGTAATTTCAGTACTTGGAAGGCTGAGACAGGAGCTCAGAGGTTTGAGGCCAACATCAGCAACTTAGGAAGATCCTGTTTCAAAGTAAAAAAAAAAAAAATAGTATTGGGTGTGTATCTTAGAAGTAGAATGCTCCTGGGTTCAGTTCAATCCGAGTATTATCAATTAAACAAAAATTAAAAAAGGCTTGTAACAGTAAAACAAAACAAAAGCATGATGAAGCCCATAAAATACTGTTTCCAGAGGGATTTTTGGTCAATATCAGGAGACTTCTATTTTTTAACAGACAGTAAGCTTAATAATATATACGTGTGTGTGCGTGCGTGTGCATGTGTGTGTGTGTGTGTGTGTGTGTGTGTGTGTGTGTGTTTTATGGTGCTGGATATTGACAAAGGCCTCAGTTTTTCTAAACAAGTACTCCAAACTACACCTCAGCCATACTGCATAAATTATTCTATCTTAAAAAGCAATAAATGGATTACTAAGAAACAAAAGGTAGGTATCAACTGGAAAGATTTTCAAACATATCTCTTTATTTCCTAGTGGTTAGATATTAATCAGTTATTTTCTACAATTAGTACCTCTCTTCTTTAAGTTGAGATGACTAAGATGCCGTTTCTTTTTTAAGTAGTAGACAGAAAATGGCCTCCAATGAGTCTGAATGTATGTCTCTACACAAAGTACTCTTTCAGAGAACAAGATGAGTTCCTTTCTCTTCTAATCTTTAAATCTAAATCTAATCCTAATCTCTAATAGGAATATCATTGATGTTAAGCATGTACATATTTTCATAAACTTCTCAATTTTTTAAAATTGTATTTCTCCTCATTTTCTCATTCTTAGTTTTCTATACCTGAGGACAACGTCAAGTTTACTGTACTGTGCTTTTATTATTGATTCTTTCAAGTACCTGTAGGAAGTCATCCAGACAATAAGCCTGGTCTGCTGAGGCAGAAGTCTCCCAGGGTCTCCAGGAAAAAAAAAAATGTTGTTTTAGCTTAATCCCTTTTGGATATAGCTTTGTGCTTTTAAAAGTAACTCAACAATTTTATCAATATTGATTAGGGTCTTAACCAGGCCCACACTCTGTTTTGAGATTTATCTTTCATAAGTCAGTAATGACCACATGGTTTTTCAAGACTGGTTAATTAACTCTGATCAAAACATTAATTATTATCATTTTACATTGTTTTATCAAAACTATAGTGGATTTTTGAGAATCAGCTTGTATTTCAGATGTACTATTGAAAGAGACTGCAAACTGTGCATGCAGAGAATGGAAGAGTTTGTCATTTTTAAGAGCAAATGGTATCTGTGGTTTCTTTTTAAGGAGTCTTATTATGGTATATTCTGCACCTATAAAAGAGTGGTGCATATATAGAAAATGTGGCCATTATGAGCATATGGATATAAACAGACTTTCATGTTCATCAGGTTAGCAAAATGAATGAGAAAAATGTTAAGAAATATTTCTAATCCAATATAAGAAATTTTGTGATAGCAATATATTTCACAATTCTCAGGTGGTGAAATCAGGTATTTCATCTTCTCTTTAGACCAGTTATTTTGAGAAATCTGTAGTTCCTTGTGGATTACCAAAAAAAAAAAAAAAATGAAGAAGAGAAAGATAGGTATGTTTGAGACAGAATACTTTCCTATCTGTGACATGTTATAAAAATGTAAATTAGAGGGCAGATTATTGCCCAGATATTGCAGCTCTTACAAAGGAAATGGAAGTATATAACATATTCATATTTGCTAATGCATGGGAAGCTATTAAAAATTTAATACTTGAGCCTATGAACTGCATACCAGATTCAATATATAGAAAAAGCATCCTCACAATTAACTACCAGGAAGATTAAAGTGTAGATCTCTTCATGAAGATGCAATATGGCAACTATGGTCAACTTGGCACTTTTTCAATAGCTTTATTTTTTTTCCCTTGGATGTCTCTAGTGACATATTGCCTGACAAAGTTGACAGAGAGAAAGGGAAGACAGTGAAAGACTATTATCATTAAATATCATCTTGTGAGGCTGGACATGGTGGTGCACACCTGTAGTCCGAGTACTAAGGGGGATGAGACGGAAGTATTTCAGGTTCAAATCCAGTTTTAGCAATTTAGCAGAATCCTGTTTCAAAATAAAAAAAAAAAAATATCTGGGCATGGTGGTGCCCACTTGTAATCCCAGTACTTGGGAGGCTGAGACAGGAGGATCCGAGTTCGTGGCCAGCCTCAGCTACTTAGTGAGGCCCTCCACAACTTAGTGAGACCCTGTTTCAAAATAAAGAATAACATTGGCTGGGGATGTAGCTCAGAGGTAATATGACCCTCAGTTTAATCTTCAGTACACAATAATAAATAAATAAATAAATAAATAAATAAATAAATAATAACTGGGAGTGTGGCTCAGATGAAAATGCCATGGGTTCCATCTCCAATACTCTTCCCACACAAAAAGAAGAACACCTAGCCAGGTATGGTGGTACACACCCTTAATTCTTGTACATGGGAGGCTGAGACAGGAAGATCAAAGGTTTGAGACCAGCCTAACAAGCATAATGAGACTCTCTACTACCTAATGAGATCCTAGTTCAAAGCAAAAATAAAAAGAGCTGGGATGTAGCTCAGAGATAGAATTCCTCTGGGTTCAAACCCCAGTACAAAAATAAATTAAAATTTATTTTGTGGGATTATTTTAACTCCCCAAAGACTTGTCATTTTGTTTGGATTACCCATGATTACTTGTCATCATAATAATATTAGATGGAAGAGATCTAACTATTGTGTTAGATTACTTGCATAAGTATACAGCAGAGAATTCATGATCTCTCTCTCTCTCTCTCTCTCTCTCTCTCTCTCTATATATATATATATATATATATATATATATATGTCATTCAAGTATTTCATGTGAGATCTCAAAAGAATAAAGAATTAGAAATTAAATTGTACCCTCTTAGTTATTCCTGTACCTTCCTTCAGTATCTGGATCTATAATCCTTGGAGATAAGAGGGTGAAAAAAAGTTGATAAAGATGAGAATGCATGAATAAGTTATGTGCACTTAATCAAAACCAGATCTGGAGCCTGCAGAAGAAGGCTGGCCATTGATTGAAGAATCAGTATGAAGTATTTATCATTCAGTGCATCATACCAATCTGGAAAATTCATCTACGAATTTCAGTTGAGTTTGAATTTTTCCTTTGGCTCAGGATACTTTTGGCTTTTAGCTTCTTCATCCAGAGAACTGCCTTTCCCACTCTTCTTGAAATATATACATATTTCAAGAACCACAGGTTACAAAGGTTTTAAGGATGATAGAGCACCAGATAGAGAAGTAGATCAATAAGTAGTAGGGATTTTAATCAGCTTCATTTTATAGAAATAAACTAGAAGCCAGTGGAAAGTATGGAATAATAATGATGAGAATTCTCTCCCCCAAAATATATTGTCTTCCAATGTTCCTGCACTTGGACATAGGCAGGACCCCCCTCACCCACCTCTGTTTTCCCCCAAATCTTAGCCTCATCCTGACTTTTCACTTTTTCCCATATATAATTTGTCATTATTTTCTGACAACTTTGGTACCACCAAAATCTACTCAGAATCCTTTCATTTTCATCTCTTCCTCATTAACTCTGGCTAAGCCACCAATATTTCTCATCTTGACTCCTGCCTCCTGTTCTGCAGTTGTACCTGTCTTTTATTCTCGTCACTCACCATGACCCATGAGCCGCACTTATGCTGGCCCTTCTCATGCCCACACCCTCATCTGCACTCGGAATGCTCTGGCTGTTGCTCCCTGCTCTTCTTGCTCCCTCTCAAGCATTCTGAGGAACTTCCTACTTTAGAGTCTTTTTTCTTTTCTCTCTGTCAGAAAATTCCCATTGCAGAAATGTGCATGGTTCTTCCACAATCCTGGCCTCATAAAGATTTCTGTCCAAAATCACTTTTTTTCAAATCATGCTATCAAAAATAGCATTTCTGCTCTCTCCCCTGTTTTTAAGTTTTACTTACTACTTCTCAACATATATATTGTATATTTATCTATTATCTCTTCTTAACAGGAATGTATGTTTTATGTATTTTAGGGCTTCTATTTTATGTGTGTTGCTATATGCCTAGAACAGAGAACAGTAATTCACACAGGCCATTTTATACATAACAACTGAATGAATAAGCAATAATCTTCATGCAAAAGAGAAATTATGTATTGGTTATTGAAATATTTTACCCTAGAATCTACCAACTATAGAATCACGTTGTTATTCCATTCAGTTTTCTGATAAGAAGTTAGATGTGTCTATGCTCCTTGTCTTTTATGCCCATACTAGAAAAAATAATTACATGTTTTTGAAATAACACCAGTGACCACTCTTACTGAAAAATTGAGATAAAAATTCTCTCATTTCTTTACCTACTTTTACAAAGGATATGAGAGATAGGTCACGGTGGAATTACTTAGTACTTCCTGAATCAGGATTAATTTTTATATCAGACATCAATAGTCTATGAGGCTCTGGGGATTGAGCCGAATGTTCAGCTTCTATTTCTGGACCTTTGATGGGTTTGTTGGGTGACCTTTAAATGGTTAATGAGTTACCAATGTTGACAAGGGTATGGTAAAGATTGATGAAATGGGTTCTATGAATTGCCCGGAACTCCTTGGAGAAAATTGTGCACCATTTCCCCTCTCTTTTTAGTGGCTTTATATTTTAAATAACCTAAGACATAGAAATCCAATTCTGGCAATGACAAAAGAGATTATATCAGACTAATATTCTTCCTGTCAACAAGTATAAAAGCTATATAAAATTGAGTTTACAAAATAACTATGTGAAAACATTAGAGTAGGAGCCAACCCATCCTGAATTTAAAGGACTAATATCATAGAGAGAAATAAAATATATTTAGGAGAAGCCAGAATCCTCTACTACCTTTGCATTTGTGGTATTTGTTTATGTTTAACCCCTAAACATGGTGACTGGACTAGAAGCCAATTGACAGATTAAGCTCAGAGTCTATATAGGTCTATGGGTACTCCAGAAAAAAAGAGAGCAAAGTAAAATAAAAAAACAACACTACAAAGGCTTAAATTTTCAAAAAATTCCTTATTAATTTTGTACTGTTTCTTCCTACCAAACAAAAAAATCCTCCTAGAAGCAAAATGGTATCATATACACTGCAAATTTATAAACACAATGAGTTGAACTGCATGAAAATTACAAATATGCTAGTATTCAAGGCAAATTACCAAAATTCAAAAAATAGATACTAAAATAGAACCCACTAATGGTACAGATGTTGGAATATATCAGCATAAGTATTTTGTTGAATTTTGAGATATTCTAACATATTCTAGATACAAGTCTTTTATTAGAGACACGAGTTTCTACTACACATTGACTTGTCTTTTTGTTCTCTTAAAAGTTTTTCAGAAAACAAAATGTTATAAATATGCCTAAGTTTTAATTTATCAAATAATTTTTCTTGGATTGTGTTTTTGACATATTACCTAAGAAATCTCTGCATAATCGTAGCTCACAAAAATTTTCCACTATCTTCATGTCCAAAAGATGTATATTTTTAGATTTGATATATAAATCTGATTCATTTTGAATAACTTTTGCATATAGTGTTATATATAGATCAAAGCTCTTTTTGCATAAAGACTAACTTTTCTTCATTAAACTACTTTCATACCTTTGTTAAAAATCAGTTGTCCATAAATGAGGGAATCTATTTTGTTCTAATTGGTCAGATTTTTTAATATACTTTTATTGGTACACTCTAATTATACATCATAATGAGGTTCAGAGTTAGCCAATCCTTATGTCAAAAACATGTGCTACTAATTAACTTAACTTTATGACATTTCAAATGAGACAGTGTTAGTCTTACCACTTTGCTCTTCTTTTTTAAAGATTTTGATTATTCTAAGTGTTTCGTATTTTCACATAAAATTTAGAACCAGCTAGTTCATTTATAAAAACAAAATGCTTACTGAAATTTTGGCTGAGATCGCATTTATAGATGCCCATATATCTGGAGAAAAATGATACCATATTGCATCTTACAAGTCATAGACTCTATATATCTCTATTTAGTTTCTCATTACTTTCTATGATTAATATTTTATAGTGTTTTGTATACAACTTTTACATAACATAACTTTGCTCAGGTTTATCCTTAAATATTTAGTGTTTTGTGATGATATTTATATTTGTATTTTAAAATTTTAACTGACATTTACTGTTAGATTGTAGAAATAAAATGGGATATTATATGCCAATTTTATTTCATAGAACTTTCATAAATTCTCTTATTTTAATTTCAATAGTTTTTTCAAACAAAGAATGAATAAGAGACTGGAATAAATAATTTGGTGAATATTACTAGTGTTTAGGCAATTATAAGTTAAAAGCAAATAACTATACTATAGAATAATACTAAGAAAACGAATCATACCAAGAATCAATAAGGATATAGAAGAATGGAAGTTTCATGTGCCACTGATAAGGTTGTAATCAGACTTGTACAATCTGTTTAGAAAATAATTTAGAAATTTCTTGCAATGTTATACATAGACATTTCACTCCTAGACATTTACCTAAGAGGAAAGAAAGAAAACAAATAGTTTTCTTTAAAAAAAACAACAACAATTTTGTGCAATTTTTTTTTTTTTTTTTGGTACTGGGGTTCCTGGAAGCCCTTCTACCTCCGGGCTACACTCCCAGACCTATTTTTACATTTTTATTTGGAAACAGGGTCTCCTAAGCCAGCGCGTGGGGCTGGCTTGGAACCTGCTCCATCCTCCTGTCTCTGCCTCCCAAGCGCGGGGATTACAAGCGTGTGCCACCACGCCCGGCACAAATGTTTTTAACTAACTTTATTCTATATATATTAAACTGGAAGCAACTCAAGTCAACTTTAAATGATAAATTAATATGGGTTTTATTGCACCTATGACATAGGATGATACTTGTACTACTAAGCCAAAAGAAGTTAGTAATATATAATTCCATTTACCTAAAATTTTATGACATAGAAAATCATCTATTGTGACAGAGAACAAATCAGTGAGTGGCTCTATTAGAATTGTTTAGAAATTATTAATATAGTAATTATATTTATTATTTTGTTTTATATATACATATGTACATTGAAATTTTACACTTCTGTATGCTTTAGTCAAATTTTTACTTTTAAATATTTGTCATTACTTTTATTATATATCCTAACAGAATACAGATATTCATGAAGATTTAAAAAGTAAACATTAAGGTCAGGCGTGGTGGAGCACGCTTGGAATCCCCGCGCTTGGGAGGCGGAAACAGGAGGATGGAGCAGGTTCGAAGCCAGATGCTGGCTTAAGAGACCCTGTTTCCAAAACAAACAAACAAAAAAAAAGTATAAAATAGGTCTGGGAGTGTAGCCCGGAGGTATGAGGGCTTCCAGGAACCCCAGTACCACAACCAAAAAAAAAAAAAAAAAAAAAGGACAACTATGGTATTGATTAAAATATGTAAGGAAATATATAGCAAGCAGAGAAATTAAATTAGAGAAATGTAATCTTATGAAATAAAAGGATCCTAGAATTAAAAAATAAATATCACAAATGAAGAACTCCGTATCTGGGTTTATAGCCCATGAGATACAGCCAAAGAAAAAATTAGTGAGCTAGAACAAAAGTGTAGTAACATCTGCTCTTTGCTAGAGTGCAAGTGAAATAGAAATAAAGAAGGACTCAAAGGAGGTACAGAAGGCAGTGGTGAAGAGAGGAGGTGGAAAAGGATGCGAAAAGAGTAGAAAGAAAAATATGTGGAGCATGAAAGAAGTGTGGAAAATAATAAGACAACCTATTGTTGAATAATTGAAATTCTTCAAAAAGAAGCAGCAGAGAAGTTTTTTTAAACAAATAGGTATAGAGTCACAGACTCAAAGTGGTCTACAACACAAAATTATTGAAACAAAAACAAAAAGAAAACCATACCTAAACACATCATAGATAAATTATTAAGCCCAAGGAAAGTAGGTAAAAGATCCATAAAGAATAGAAGTATAAATATGATGTGATTTAACAGTCCATTTGCTAGTAATAAAATAATTACAAATGTAGTTTAGTTCAAGCGAGTTAAATAAATATTGGGATTGGGGGTGTAGCTAATATGATTAGCATGTTCAATGCCCTTAATTCAATCCCCAGTAAGAAATATTAAATGTATGTGTATTCAAAGTATGATCTCAAAATACAGAATACAATATGGATTACTATAAGCACAGCTCTATGCTTGCCACATTGAAATCCCCTGCTGGGCAGAGCCCTGCATCTTGGAACTGAGTGCCAGGCTCAGTACTAGGTAGAGGTCAGAGCTCCATATGCAAGCCAGCATTCATGAAAGAACCTTCCTACCTGACCTGGCTTCAGGCAGAGTCCTGTATACTGGTGGGACAGACTCAAGTTTTGGCTTGCATCCTTGCCAGGTTTGAAGTAGGCTGCTGTGACCCGTCCCTTGAGACTGTGTAGATTCCATGGCTGTGAGATACCCAGCCTAGCTTCAGCCTTGGTGGCCAAAGGACTCTCTCAATCATCCATTCTCAACCTAAGGCAGCACAGCTAGCACTAGGCCAGTGCTCCCAGATGAGCTCTAAAACATATCTGGAGCCAGGCAAGAGACCTGCACACCAGTGGTTCAGAATCGTGTGTCAGCCTGCATCAGCACCAGTGCAGAGCATTCTCTGGTGCGTTCTTGAGATTGCGCAGCTCTCTGCTGCAGGGGTTTAGTATCAGGTACATGGCCAAAGCATTGCCATCAATAAACTGCCTGATTTAAAAATATAACAGAAGCAGTACGTTGGTACAAAAGTAGATATAGACAAATGGAACAGAGTAGACATACTAGAAGTCAGCCCATGCATCTATAGCCAAATGATTTTCAAAAAGATGCTAAGAACATGCATTGGAAAGAGGACATGTACAGAACAAAAATGAACTTTCACCAGTTACAAAAATCGACTCAAAATGTATTAACTATTTCAGTGCAAGACCTGAAACTTTGAAACTACTAGAAGTAAACAAAGGGAAAATGCTTTGGGACATTGAAATGTACTGAGGTTCTTTTTTTTTAATTTCTTTTGTCTATCTATTTTTGATAAAATCCCCAAAACACAGGATATAAAAATAATTAAAATAGATTATAGAATCTATTATAAATATGAATTAAATAGAATATGAACTTATTTAACATATATTTGGTATTATGTAAAATAAGAAATAGCCAATAATAAATATAAACACTAAAATAACAATAAAAATATTTAATTTATTAATCAAGAAAACTTGAATAAATGGAAGTTTAGCCTATATTTATTAATTAGAAAACACAAAGCTATAAGGCAGTCAATTTTCACCAAGTTCATTCTTAGAGTCAGTATAATTCTAGACCAAACCTAGGCAGGATTTTCATTTGCTTGCTGGTTTTTTGAAGAGATGGTCCTGATAAAGACCGATGGAGATGTGGAATGACAGGGACTTTCCCACACTGCTGATAAGAGTTCATGTTGATTAAAGAATTTTAGAGCCGGGCATGGTGGTGCACGCTTATAATCCCTGCACTTGGGAGGCTGAGACAGGAGGATCGCACGGGTTCGAAGCCAGCCTCAGCTACTTAGTGAGGCTCTCAGCAACTTAGTGAGACCCTGTTTCCAAATAAAATATAAACAAGGTCTGGGAGTATAGCCTGGATGTAGAAAGCCTCTGGATTCCACCCCCAGTACCACCAAAAAAATAAGAAAATAAAAAAGAATTTTAGAAAATTGCAAATCAATAGTCACCAAAGCAAAGTAAATAAGCCCTATTGCCCAGAATTTCTTTTTAGGTGACAGAAATATGAAATTGTGTATTATAAAATTAAAATTCCTATGTAAGTATATTAAAAAGCACAATTGTAAATAGTCAAAATAAGAATAGTAACTCCTATGTCCATTCATAGTAAAATGAGCAAATAAGTTCTAGATTATGTAATGGAATACTATACAGGAACGTAAAGTATAAAGTATTTATAATAATCCTCTAGTCTTACTCAGGCATGGTGATGCACACCAGTAATCCAGTTAACTGGGAGATGGAGACAAGACAATTTCAAGTCTAAGACTAGTCTCAACAATTTAGTGAGACCCTCAGCAACTTGGCAAAGTTGTTTATTTTTTATTTTTATTGTTTGATGGTACTGGGGGTGGAACCCAGAGGCTTACTACCTCCTGGCTACACTCCCAGTACTATTTTATATTTTTTATGTGGAAACAGGGTCTCACTAAGTTGCTGTGAGTCTCACTAAGTAGCTGAGGCTGGCTTCGAACCTGTGCAATGCTCATGTCTCAGCCTCCAAAGTGCGGGGATTACAAGCGTGTGCCACCATGCCTGGCTGCAAGATTATGTTTTAAAATAAAAAACAAAATAGATCTGGTTGTGTAGCTCAAAGGCAGAATGTGTTCAATCCTCAGTAAATATACTACTACTGATAATAATTCTATAGCCCTAATAATTTACTAAAGAATAAAGTTCTACAGTATACAATTTCAAATAGCCAAATTAACAAATAGCCAAAATATACTCATTATGTTAAAAGTCAAGAGTAGTGATCTTTGAGCTATGTATGGTGATACATATCTTCAATATTAGTACTTGGAAGGGTGAGACAAGAGGATCACAAATTCAAGACCAGCCATAGCAACTTAGTGACACTCTCAGCAATCTAGAGAAACCCTGTTTCAAAACATTAAAATAAAAATAAGGCTGGGGATATACTTCAGAGGTAGAAAGTCCCTGGGCTCAGTCCCTAGCATCAAAAAAAGGGGTGATTTTTGGTGTGAGGGTGGGTCAGTGGCTAACTAGCAAAAGAAATAAGGGAGAATTTAGGTATATTGATAACTTATTTTGGGTCTCTGTTACATTTAAGTGTCTCCTTACAATTTTCATTAAGCAATATATTAAAAATTGCACTTTTACTCCGGGCGTGTTGGCTCTCGCTTGTAATACCTGCGCTTGGGAGGCGGAGACAGGAGGATCTCACAGGTTCGAAGCCAGCCTTGCTGGCTTAAGAGACCCTGTTTCCAAATAAAAAGTATAAAATAGGTCTGGGAGTGTAGCCCGGAGGTAGAAGGGCTTCCAGGAACCCCAGTACCACCAAAACAACAACAACAACAACAACAACAACAACAACAACAACAACAACAACAAAAATGTATGTCTTACTTCAAATGAAGTACTTACTTAAAACACATATAAAATTAATCTGGACTATGTCATAAAATGTAATCCATTTTCAGTTATCCATATGAGCATGGTATGTTTTCAGTCACCTTGTGAAAAATAATTTTAGAAGAATTTATCTACCTTGCAAAGGTATTGTCTTTGCTCTCCATTATTTCTCTGTTTGCATTTGGATTTCATGAAATAACTTGGAATGCCTAGATTGAATTTTTAGATAATACTCAAATAATATGTGCCAAACTAGGCATAAATAAAGTCTGTGCTTTTCACTTTCTTGGATTTTTAGGATTTAGGCAAGAAAATAAAACGTTAACTACCTTATAGCTTATCATACCTTTGAGAAATGTCTGCTGGCTTGACTGATGAACACAGATTTGATCTCCTCCTCTAGAGATACAAGCTCAGTGCCGATGGGGGACCAGCCTGAAGCGCAAATGAGGTGAGTGGGCTGGGTAAAATGGCAGAAAATCACTACGTACAAAATTAATGGAACTCTTGCAACCATGATGATGAATAACATCTGACACCTGGAATTGATGATTTGGAACACAGGTTTTCGTCTATAAATCTCTGGTGCTTAAATATTGATAATTAATTCAAAAGTTTGTAAAACACTGGGCAGTAAAACCAGACCAAACAGGTATAACTTTGTATCCTGTATCTTTCCTCTGCTTTGATAGAGAAATGTTTCTGCGTCCTACCTTTACAGGTAACTACTTCTGAACAATAGGTGAGTATTTTTATGTTATGTATATTGACTGGATGATGATAAGGTTGTCTGCTTTGCTCTGACTGATGAAATCCTAGGTTTGAAATTGTGGCTTTTCTTTATGTGGCACATTGAAACTTAGCATTCCTATTTCCAGTTTGCTAAATCTCCCTCTTGTTTCATATAAAATGTGTGCTTATTTACACTAATTTATTCATATATTTGGCTTTGGATTGTGTTATTAGGAAAAAAAATATTTTTTGCATCCTTCAGTATTTTTGGAATATGGAATGGTTCTATAAATATTAATCAAATGAATGAAGATATGATGATGGAGACAAACTTTTTAAAAACTCAACAGTTATCCTAGGATACTAATTCCTGGGAGTCATACACGTGAAAAAGAATTCATGAGACAAGGAAAATCTGTGTTATACTAAAAAAAGGAGATTAATATAATCTATTTATTTATAATTCAGGAAAAAAGAGTTCCCTGGCCAGGAATGTCAATATTCTACACATGGGGATGACCCTCTTAGGTACAACACTTATAAGGAGATGCACCAAGAGGTTCTGAGAAAATCATAGTAACAGATATCAAATTAAACACTCTTGTTTTCTTGTACCTATACAGTCCCACCACTGAACATTCCAGTGAATATACATCATAATCCCACCTCGTGTTATTGGGGGGAAATTTCACTGGAAAGAAGACCTGTTCTAGTCTAATTATTCATTGGTCTTTTTTGGAGTTTGCAGTAGATACCTAATGCCTTTGGCCTTTTGAACTCATAGGTGGACTGTTAAAAAATATGCCAAGATCATGTTTCTCTGAGAGATAAACAGCTTGTTCTCTTGGGGAGAATATAAATCCATAGTTTTGAATGCTTATCATAAGCACACATTACATACACACATCAATTAAAGGAAAGAAATGAGAAAACAACTGCACGATATACCACACTATATGAAAATCTGTACACACAAAATTTTCTCTAATTCTTGCCACAGAATGGGATGTGTATGTGTGCATGCATTCCATTCTGCTAATGAAAGAACTGAGAGAAGCAAAAAATAAACTGACTGCCTAAGATGTTTGATTAGATAGGACTGAATTTCAATCCAGCTCTGCTTCACTTTAAAATCTTTACATTATTCCTGAGCACTCTCCACATTGTGAATGAAATAATTGACTGAAATTATTTACAGAGCTGAAGACCCATCCAGTGCCCAGGAGACCTCAATTACGCTGAATAGTCCTTTAATTAACCTATTATGTACATTGTGCAAAAGACTTCTATAGCTAGTTGCTTTAAAACTCAAGCCAACGGCTCTTGCTTTAGAAGGATTCTAAATCATTCAATAAAAATACATGGCAAGAATGGTTATGGCGTATTCAGTAATCTGGGCAGAATCATATGCACTATTTCAAAAGCAGCTAAAGAGGCTAAATATTTATATTCCAAACATTTATTCCATGGAAGTTATTCTCCATATAGGTATTCTTAGAAATGCTGATATAGAACTACAGTGATCCGTTGGAAGACAGCACTGTATGATAAACCCTCATGGTTTCTGTGTCTAGAAATATTCTTAGCAAAGACACCCCATTCATTATAACTTGAGTTTTGACAGAAACAAATTGCTTTGCAAACTATTTCCCCCCATTCTTATTAATAAATGGCAGGGAATAAAACAACAACCATCTTGAAAGGGATATAAAGATAATGTTCTAGGCAAATGCCACTAATAATTTTATCATAATTGCCATCATAAAAAGGAGACGACAGAAATAGTGGTGTATAAAATGAATTAACCTTCCATTATTTGTTTACTCTATGGACAATAAACTCTTTGTGGCCAGTGATATAATCTGATTCATATGTTTTAACTTGAAATATGTGTGTCTGACTTAAAAGAGAAGACAGAACAAGCTTGCACCTACCCTTCTTTCTGCCACTTCTAAATAGAAGCTAAATAGTTTTGACTTTGCAAAAGAAGCAGCTTTAGGAGTTGCCTGGTGGTGTCTACTGCATCAGACTTTGACTTCTTCTGTCCTTCCTTCTTTGCTATGATTTTCCTGTTGGTCTTAATGCTTAGAGTGACTTAATGCTCTTAATACTGACTGTTCAATTTCAACATTTTTTCTTTCTCCTCATTTCTACTGCTATTTCCCTTAATTCATTAACAACATTTGAATTTCACGTGAAACTTTTGCTATTGCTTGCAATTATTTCATGATGTTTGGTATGTTTAGTTGGATCCAGGGTTTATAGAGACAGAGATCAACTTGAAAAGATTTTTTAAAATTCCATTGATATTAACACTGGCAAAAAGTTACTACAAGTGTAACATGAAACAGTCTTGGACCATGAGAAAGCATTTGGGAGATGTGTGTGTGTGTGTGTGTGTGTGTGTGTGTGTGTGTGTGTGTGCATATCCGAGTTAGAAAGCCAGGCATGGTGGTGCACATTTGTAATTACAGCGTTTGGGAGGCTGAGACAAGAGAATCTGGGCTCTCGGCCAGCCTCAGAGGCTTAGTGAGGAACTTTGCATCTCAGTGAGACCCTGTTTCAAAATAAAAAAATACAAAGTAGGGCTGGGGGTCTAGCTCAGAAGTAGAATGTCCCTGGGTTCCACCTCCAGTACCAAAGTAAATAAAAGAACAGAACTGGACAAATCAGTACCCAAATGTGTACCCTTAAATCCATGTCTTTTACCACCTTCCATGTCTGCAAACAAAATAAACTGAACAGCTTGGCAAAAAATAAATTTCTGTGACTAGCTCTGTAAGGAAATGACTACTCTAATGGAAGAATAGTGGTCTTCACATGTACTCATTTGTGTGTGTGTGTGTGTGTGTGTGTGTGTGTGTGTGGTACTGGGTTTCCTGGAAAACCTTCTACCTCTGAACTACACTCCCAGACCTATTTTTTATATTTTTTATATTTTTTATTTGGAAACAGGGTCTCTTACGCCAGCACGGCTGGCTTCGAACCTGCGAGATCCTCCTGTCTCCACCTCCCAAGCGTGAGGATTACAAGCATGAGCCACCATGCCTGGCTTACATATAGTCATTTTTCAATATTCAGTGTCACAAAGCTTTAGTTCTCTCTCTGAATATAATTCACCCTGCTAAGTACCATCTACCTTAAAATGTTGATATTTTTAACGAGAATATTTTTAATTGTAAATCACATCTACTTAAAGAAGGAATAACATTATTAAATTTGGGGGAGTACTGCTTATGTTTGTTTTCTCCCTTTTGATCACATTCATAACAACTCATCCCATACTCAGGGGAGCACATAATGGTAGAATTTTTCTATGGTCTTTTCCTTTTGTTGTTGTTTTGGAGACTATTCTCTTTCCAGCAAAGAATAGTGAACATGCCTTGTGGAGGACAGTGGGGTGTCCTTTAAGTCCTATGATGTCAGAGGGACACGCTTGAAGCTAGACTTGAGCTAGAATGCTTGAAGCCAATGTTCACCACATACCACACTTGCCTGGCATCAGATGCCAAATCACGATGAGAAAGTGGGTTTGTTTATTCCTCATTTAAAATGAAAAATAGCTGCCATGGGACTATCTGGAACATACTAACAACAGATTATCTCTTTGTTATGTGGTTCTTTATTATAAACTAAGTCAATAATTTTAAGGACATATGTGTTAATAAGAGGATGAATTACCATATGTGTTTCTCTCAAAACAGTGAGAATATCATCATGTGAAGGACAGTACTTCAAAGCTGCAGGCAATCCAGTCAGAAAATAAGGTAAACTTTTCTAGAAAAACTAGATTGCTCAAAATTCTAGTGACTAAGCTACTTCCCTCCAAATTTAAGTAAAATTGGGTTTCAGTTATGGTTATTTATTATCTACAGATAGAATAATTCCTAAACCTTTCCCACAATCTGTTACCCTTTGGGGAAAAATCCAATGGTAGCTATATGTACAAAGTCATACAAGAAAAACTACAGTAGAAGTTACATTTGCTCAAAGACTGAGAAAAGATTCTGGTAAGTTGCCCAGGAACACAGAGCACTCCTTTGTCCAAGATCAGCCTAAATAGCCTCAGATCAAGGCAGAACACAAAAGTCACTCTATTTCATCTCCTTTGTCCCACTCCTACCTCAGACTGTGCCTTATCATTGTAAAGAAAATGAAACCAGAGCTAATCTAAGCAAGCAAAGCTGTGTCCTGCATGTTTAGCATAAATTCAGCATATATTATAGATAGATTCATCAAGAGAAGTAGATGGAGATAGATTTATTATTGGATAAATACATGTCTACAAGGATGGTCTCCAAAATGTTAATCATAATGGCTTCTTACAGAAGGAACATGGGCATATTTTTTGGTTTGTTACTTTGTGCTTGCTAACTTTTTAAATACATCCTTTTCCATAAGCATATGCCATTTTCTCCCCAGTAGTTGTGAAATAAAGAAAAGTAAGATTTCCATTTAAATACCCACTATTAATCTTCAATTGTTTAGGCAGTGCAGTGTGATGATGAACTTATTTGCAATGAGGTAGAACGTTCTCATGGGGTATGCATCTTTCTGCCTGGATTGAAGCTGAAATAAAGTTTTGCGGTTCATCTCTTCAAGCTTCCATTTTGAGCGTTCCTGAACCCCCTGCTCCTCAGAGGGTCAGCCTCTGAACATTGTGAGCATTAACAGCCTTGTTCTTGGCATTTCAGAGAAATGAATTGTGAATTCTCAATGATTTCATGCCTTCCAGTCTAGCCGCACTTCCCCAGGGTGTAAATGCTGAGATTTTTAACAATTTTGCATGTCAAAGACTGGTATGTATATATCTGGAGTGTTTTGAAATATTGTGGCTTCTTTTCTTCCAGAACTCCAAGAAAAAAAATTTTTTTTTTTTTGAGCTGCAAAGAAATTAAACAGAGGCAAGGTTTTCTGTTGGCTCAATCTATGGGAAGAATTTGGCTGAAAAGACATGAGCTTTGACAATGAACTTTCTGGCAGTGGCTTCTTTATTCTGGCAAGGACAGAAAAGAAGATGATGTTAATAGTGTAGGCCCCAAGCCAGTGTTTCAAGAGCACCTAATGAATCCTGGAGCCATCCATCATTTACTCCAGCTGAAATGTGAGAGCTGCTATAACACTAGGGCCAAGGTCACATTCAACATGAACAGCGTATCATAGCAGCAAGAAGGGGAGAGAGTGCTGGGAGAGTTTTCAAACATGGTACTCAGGTGGGTCCTCTGGAGGAGAATGACCTGCAGCTAGGAGTGGTTGCACCTGGTGGTGGGTTGTATGTGTCAGTGTATCTGGGCTAAGGGATAAGGTAACATTATTTCTGAGTGTGGCTCTGAGGGTTTTTCCAGAAGAGGTTATAATTTGTATCGCTATTCTTAGTAAAGAGGTTCTGCCCTTAAAATATGGGTGATCATTACTGAGGGACTGAATAAAAAGATGCAAGAAGAAAAATGTTCTCTTTCTTCTGGATGTGAGACAGTCGTCATCTTTTTTTTCCTGCTTTTTGGCAGAAATATTGGTGCTTCATGTGGGTCTTCATAGTCTGGGTCTTAAATCAGTCCTCTAGATTTAAACTCAATCACCCCTTTGACCTTTCTGATTTTACAGCTTAGGGAATGCATACTGTGGGACTTCTTTGCTTCTTTTTCTTAAATTTTTATTTGTGCATTATAGTCAGACATCTTAATGGGATACAAGATGGTGGCGACATATATGCACACATAATCCAATTAGCCCTTACCCAATTCCCACTCCATTCCCTCTTCCTCCCTCCTTCTCATGTTTGGCTTATTTATTGACATTGATATGTTTATTAAAGTATATCATGTGCATTAAAGAATTTTCCTCTTCCTCTCTCCCATCCCGTCAGTTAAGTCACCTTATTTGCTCATCAATAGTATCTCCTTCTTTGAAGTTTCTCCTATCACCCATTTTCTCCCTAGCTTCTGCATATTAAGGAGAGCATCTGACTTCTTATTTTTTGTGACTGACTAATCTCACATAGCATAATGTCATCTAATTCCATCTATTTCCCTGTAAATTATGCAATTGTGTTTTATTTATGGCTGAGTAATTTAACTGTGTACATATCCCATAGTTTTGTAATCCATTCATCTGTTGATGGACATCTTGGCTGGTTCCATAGTTTGGCTATGGAGAATTGTGCAGCTATGAACATAGATACACATGCATTATTTTGGTAGTTTGGTTTCTATTCTTTTGGGTAGATACCCAGAAGTGGTATTGCAGGATCATATGGTAGATTTGTTCCCATTCTTCTGAGGATCCTCCATACTGTTTTTCAAAGTAGTTACACTAATTTTCAGTCCCATCAATAATGTATTAGAGTTCCCACTTCCCCACATCCTTGCCTGAATTTGTTGTTGTTTGTGTTTGGAATGATTTCCATTCTCTTTGGAGTTAGGCGAAACCTCAGGATAGTTTTGATTTGCATCTCTCTGATTGCCAATGATGATGAGCACTTTTTCATACATTTATTGGCCATTTGAATTTCTTCTTTTGTGAAGTATCTATTTAGTTCACTTGCCCATTTTTTTGATTGGGTTATTTGGTTTCTCAGTGGTGAGATTCTTGAGTTCTGTATAGTCTAGATATTACTCCTGTATCAGAGGAGTAGTTGGTAAAAATCTTCTCCCATTCTATTGGCTCTCTGTTGAGGTTCTTGATAGTTTTTTTTTTTTTTCTATAATGTTGTGGGCAAATTCCTTATAAGAAGTCACATGTCTGTCTCTCTGTCTGTATATCTTAATATCTACCTTTTAAAAATAAACTAATTTTACTTAGGAAATTTACTGTAGACTTTATACAGAAGGCAGTTTTATATTCTGAATATTAAGAAGTTAAGTTAGAATTTTGTATGCAGAGACATAAACCCTTCAGTGCATTTGTAAAAGCAATAAGATGCCAATAATAATTTGTCGAGAGCAAATACTGTAAAGTATGTCACAGAGGACAAAAAAATATACCTGGAGTCAGGTGATTTGGTTTTTACTAAGCTAAAAAAAACTTTAATTCAGCTACTTGGGACTTAGATAAATATGATAGGTAGATAGATAAATAGATATATTTATGATCTAGTTTTCTTATATAAAATATAAAATATATTGCAATATGTTGAGAGAGCATTTCAGAAAGTATATGTCTTTGGCAAACATTAAATTTATTAAGTATGGTTGTTAAAACAACAACTAGAGCTGTCATTTACTTTGTGTTTATATGTGGAAAATTATATTTTATATTTTGGTATTATATGTGAATACTTTGTGAGGATATGGTGGTGAATTGAAGTGCTTAATAAACTATATCTATACTAATATGGCTTTTGTTTTATTTTTATTATGTCATTTATGCATTGTAATTATACATCATAGTGAGTATGCATCAAAGTGATGCATGCATAAATACACACACACATTGCTTGATGTATTTCCCTCTGCCTTCCACACTGTTACCTCTCCCTACACATGTTAGCGAGATTGGTGGTGATACCTTCATATGTGGACATAGCATTGTTTGAGCTGTTTCCTTCCTCAATTCTTTCTTTTTTTCCCTCTCCACCTCCTTTCCCCAGTCCCCTTGCACTCACCCACTAGTCTCTTTCATTTATTTGAAGTCCCTTTTGTTTTCTATTTTCTCTCTAGATCTTCTGCAATGAGAGAAGACATATTCCCTTTGACTTTCTGAGACTGGTTTTTCTCAGCATAATATTACTGAGTTCTATTCATTTTTCTGCAAATTATATAATTTTGTTCTTTATGGTTATCTACCTGTTTTTCCTCTGTTCTCTTTACCTGGAGAAGCCTGACTAATTTATAAGACAAGTCTGCTGGAAATGTACGTTCAAATTGACTACATTTTGCCACTTGGGCAATTCTCTGTAGGAATTTCCAGTGGGATAATGGCAGAAGCAACTCTTTGCAAGTGTTGAGGCAAAGCATTAAGTGATGTGACCCACTTGTGAATTGCTAGCCAACCGCTGCATCCAGAAAACCAGCCATGAAAAACCAGTTGAGGTTTGACTGGGAAAGTTACTGCTGGATAAACGTTAAAAAAGATACCTAGAAAGATTAAAACAATGAGAAACAATTTGTTCTGTCCCTCAAGCTACTGCAGTCCACTATGTAATCATCTTCATCTTTACTAAACTCCCAAGTACTTTAGTGAGAAACTATATATTCAGAGAAAATAGAAGTGAAATTTATGTCTCCTTGTGAATAATTAAACGTGAGTATAAGTGAGTATAAGTTTCACTTAATTGTAACTATGTGGTGCAAGATTTGGGTGAAAGTTCACAGTGGGAGTTTTGGTATTGCCCCCCTCCTATACCATAAGAAAGTGACATGGTCATAAGATCATATATCCATAATAAACAGATTTATCCATGACTCTTAGTGATTTCAGGCTTTTTCAGGTATAGGGGAAAAACAAAGGTGTCAGAGAAGGAACAAATGAATCACATAAAGGGTCTAAAATTGTCCGTACACTCCAGCTCACCTGAGAGTGAAAAAATTACCCAGACAGCATGTGATTGAAAGGGGATGGCCAGGAGACATCACTCTTAGGTGAAGGCTGGCTAGACACTGGCCCACAAATATTATTGTCATTCTAGAGGGGGAGGTTGAGTTTGTATGCTGCTTCATAATTATAGAGAGGCTAGGAGGTAATGCTTAACTAGTAAGCATGTAGGGAGAACTAGAGGTGATGTCTAACAGGCAAATGTTCAGGGAGAACTTGAGGTAATGGCTAACTGGTAAACTGTAGAAGGTTCTTGAGACAACAGTTAGCAATGAAACCACTGAGGATGTGCAGAAGATCCTCGAGACAATGTTTGACAAGTGGGATATTTGTGATTGGTGCCAATAAGAAAGACAGGAATGTTTATTTTGTAGTTTACAGGTTGTCTTCAGTGAGTTCAACAATCTGTTCATAGCTTTTCATGACCCTTATACTTTACCAAAGCAAATGTTAACCTGCTTCTGGCAGTCAACTTTTCCACATACATTGAGATTAAATGTTCAAATTTTACAGATCGCGGGTGCTTGCTTTGATAATTCCACTAGGACAGGAGAGTATCAGACACAGCAGATGAATATCCAAGCTCCCATTCACTGTCTGAAGAATCTGTACATGGATGATGCAGGACCACCCTGGGGAGTACCAATTGCCTACATGCCTTTTTAGTCAAATCTACACAAACAAATCTGAACCCTCTGTAATGGCTTGCCTGCTGAAGCTTGTCCTGGGTTATATACTTTACAATTCTCTGTTAAGAACATGTCTCCCTTTCCTTATTTTAGTTGGCATTGGAGACACATGTACAGGAAAATGAAATAGATTGGAAGGCTGCATATATGGATGTAAATTTTTTACTTTAGCTTATACCATGTAAATCTGGATAACGGTGGGACATCCAGTGTCTTTTATAAAAATAAGGATATAAAATGTACTTCACTGATAATTTCAAATTAAATAATGCAAAAATCAGATCCTTCACTAAAATAGTATCTGGTAATGTGTTTGATAAATACAGTGCATGTGTGACAGACTTATTCCAATCCTAATACATGTTTTCCTGAAATGGCTCTTCAGCTGCTTCTGCTTTGGAAAAGAGAAAAAGGGAGACTTTTCAACCAAGAAAGAGACTTTCTTTTCTATACTTTAGAAGAAGGATGCAGATGAAGTTAGAGAGAAGGATGAGACCACATCTGATTTCATCAATTCCCTGCACCCTACTGCTTTCAGATTTATTAGTTGACTTGTAGACCCTTTCCAGATAAGCTTATATAGACATGATTAATTATCTGTGTCTTCCTGATTGCATAGATAAATGTTTGCTAGCAGGATATGTCTGGGTTCACAGAAAAGATTATCATAGACCTTGATACCATGAAATTCTTCTTTTGTAGTAGGGCATAATACTTTATAATGACACTTTGAGTTCTGTATAAAACATTATCCACTCATGCTTCTGTAGTGAAAGTTGTGGTTGGTGGTGTGCTTTGATTACACATAAGTACTGAGATCATAATGGAATGTGGTTTTTTTTTGTTTGGTTTTGTTTTGTTTTTGGTGGTACTGGGGATGGAACCCAGAGGCCTTTTACCTCCGGGCTACATTCCCAGACCTATTTTATATTTTATTTTGAAGCAGGGTCTCTTAAACCAGCTGAGGCCGGCTTCGATCCTGCAGGATCTTCCTGTTTCAGCCTCCCAAGCACGGTGATTACAAGCCTGTTCCACCACGCCCAGCTGGAATGTATTTCTTTAGCAATTGAGCATAGACAAACTCCTTAACCTCTCAGAGATGGCTGGGATAATTTTCTTTAGAAATTTTATGAAAATCGCATAGGACAAATTGTGAGAGTAGCTTAAAATATATAAAGAAATACAAGAGTAGAGAACAGTATTAAAATATTCTTTGTTAGATGTGCAAGTAAGGTTTGTTTTTGTTTTATGCAGAAATTAATTAACTGTTCATGAATGTTTTCCTTGGCATAGCAGGATTTATTTTTTCACATGTTAATGTGAAATAGTTACCAGACAGCATTTGCATTTGTGAAAAAGACCCTGAGGACTCTAATTCGTGTGGGCATTTGCTCTACACTTCACATGAAATAACTAGAAGTGGGAAGCAATCATAAATGATTTAGTGTAAATAGTTTTGGAAACTGATAGATCACTATTTATAACCCTATTTTCATTTGTTATAAATCTGTAATACAAAAGAGAGCGAACTCCGATTGCAGATTAATGAACGTGGTAACAGAGATTCTAATTTCCCAAGTGAAACACTTTTTACAATGTGGTAACTTTGGGAGACAGGTTTGAACCTCATTAAACTTACTCTGTGTTATACATGGACAACCTAATTCAATTCCTGTAAAAACAGGCAAATAGGCCATCAATATAAATTAAATCCAAAGGCAAACAGGTGTCACTATAGCACTATATTACATGAGTGTTTGTCTCATAAATGGAATAGTGAGTTAAACTGTTAATTCAAATAGCAATTTTAGAAAAACAAGTCCCAAGCTATAAGAGTCAAAGGGAGAAGAGTATTTTCTCCATGTAAATTGCAATATTCTCCAACCTGCCTCACTCTGAAGTTTATATTCAGTTTTCAGACAATTCTTTTAAAAGCAAATTTTTAACAATTTTCATTTTTTCTTCATTTAAAAGAATTCAAGGAACTCAGCACTAAGAAACCAAAAACCCAAACAAAATTGGAAAAGAACTAAATAGACAATTGATGACAGAAGAAATTCAAATGGCCAATAAATACATAAAAATGCTCAACATTATTAGCGATCAGAGAGATGCAAATCAAAACTATCCTGATATTTTACCTAACTCCAACTAGAATGGTAATCATTCAAAACACAAACAACAACAAATGCTGCCGAGGATATGGAGAAGTGAGAACTCTCATACATTGTTGGTGGGGTTGCAAATTAGTGTAACTACTTTGGAAAACAGAATGGATGATTCTCAGAAGAATGGGGGCAAACTTACCATATGATCTAGCAATAGCACTTCTAGGTATCTACCCAAGAGAATGGAAACCAAACTACCAAACTAATGCGTACATATCTATATTTATAGCTGCACAATTCACCATTGCCAAACTATGGAACCAGCCAAGATGCTCATCAACAGATGAATGGATTACAAAACTGTGGGATATGTACACGATGGAATTTTACTCAGCCACAAATAAAAACACAATTACCTTATTTACAGGGAAGCAGATGGAACTGGAGGACATGATGCTAAGTTAGATTAGTCAGGCACAAAAAAAATAGAAATTGGATGCTCTCCCTAATATGTGAAAGCTAGGGAGAAATGGGCCAAAGGATGAACTCTAGATGAAGAAGGAGATACCACAGATGAGCAAATAAGGTGACCTAACTAAAGGGATGGGAGGGGGAAAGACGGAAATTATCTAATGCACATGATGTACCTTAACAAACATATCAATGTACTAAGCCAAACATGAGAAAAAGGGAGGGGGAGAGAATGGTGTGGGAACTGGGTAAGGGCTAATTGGATGATGTGTGCATGCATGTCTCCACCACCTTGCATCCCATTGAGATGTATGAATACAATGTACCAATAAAAAAAATTAAAATGACCTAAAATACCTTTGGACTTCCATGGTAAGCTTCCTTAGAGCATTCTCACTAGGATCATGGAAGTGAAAATTACACAATTACTGGCTTCTTACTCAACTTCTTTCAGTATTTCTTAAAATGTTCACAGTTAAAGCATAAATTCTGAAGACATGCAAATAATCTATGAGTTAATACCCATTTTATGCCCCTGCCCTCTTTTCATCCCTGACACCTCTCTCTTTCTCTCTCTCTCTCTCTCTCTCTCTCTCTCTCTCTCTCTCTCTCTCTCTCTCTCTCTCTCTCTCTCTCTCTCTCTCTCTCTCTCTCTCTCTCTCTCTCTCTCTCTCTCTCTCTCTTTCTCTCTCTCTCTCTTTCTCATCTGACAAGCATTCTGATTATCAATTACAATTAACTATTTAAAATTTATTGTTTATGCCATTGTGTCTTTTTCTACTTATAAACTTTGTCTAGAATTTTTGTTCCTAGTTTCCTTTTCAACTGAGAGAAGAATGTTCTGTCTCTTAAGACTTAATCAGTATATACTGCCAAACCATGAACCTCTTGTGGGTCTTTCTGCTCTTAGTAAATAATGCTCTCAAAGCACTTCTGGACAGTTCAAAATAATTTCCCTTCTTTCTTTCTTCCTCTATTTCTACCTTCCTTCCTTCCTTCCTCCCTCCCTCCTTCCCTTCCTTCCTTCCTTTCTTCCTTTGCTCCTTCCTCGCTTCCTTTTTTCTTTCTTCCTTTCTTTCTCTCTTCATTTACACTTTTTCTTTCTTTTTTGTACTAGGGATTGAACCTAGGGTCATTCTACCACTGAGCTATGACTCTAGCCTTTTTTTTTAAATTTTGAAATAAGGTTTTGCAAAGTCACTGTGTGCTGGCTTCAAATAAACTACCCTCCTGCCTCAGTCTCCCAAGAATGATGATTATGGTTGTGTACTATTGTATGAGGCTCATGATTATATTTCTTTCTTTCTTTTTATTGGTGTTTTGTTGTCGTACATCTTAATGTGGTACAAGATGGTAGAGGCATATATGACCACATCACTCATTTAGCCCTTCCCCAGTTCCTGACCCATTCCCTACCCTTCCCTCCTCATGTTTGGCTTGCTGATTGAATTTGATATATTTATGAATACATATCATATATTATAAAATTTCTCTCATACTTATATTTTCTTGCTCTCCTTTTTTTCTTTTTCTTTCTTTTTTTGTGGTACTAGGGATGGAACACAGTGGCATTCTAACTCTGAGCTACACCCCAGCTTTATTTTATTCTTTTTCATTTTGAAATAGGGTCTCATTGATTTGCAGAGAGACTCACAAGATGTTAAGGCTGGCCACAAAACTGTGATACTCTTGTTTCAGCCTCCCAACTGGGATTAGAAGCGTGCACCACCACACATGGCTCATCTTTGTTTATTCAATATCAACAAAATGTCTGCAACAGCATAGTTGCTCCTTAAGTTGTCCCATAGTATTTACTGAATGAATGAAATTGATAATTAATCAAAGTAAGCTTTATCACAACTTTGATTCTTATAAAGAAACCAACAGTCTTTCCATGGCATCTTGAGGACTTTACATGTGCACGTGTAGGTAGAGGCTTCAATTCCAGATGACATGATCCATCGAACGTATCTGAGGATGAGGAGCCTGCATGGGAGGTGTTTCCCATTTGCTCTCCTATCTTCCCTTGGAGGCAATTATGAGATAGCGCTTTCTGCTTCACTTCTATTAGAATAGAGCTGTGGAATTCAGAACCATTTAGCTAGATTCTAGATTCAGCTCTGTAATTAATGAAGGTGACCTGTGCTCTCTACATTGGTCACTTTCTGTTTCATATGGTTCTGCCCAGTGTGTTGGACAAGGACCACAGGGAGCACTTATATGAATATTTTCTTTTTCACTAAAGTTTTAAGATGTTCATAACTGAAAGTTGCTCTTGTCTTTATAGGTCAAATCTATCAGGATTTGGTTTTGCCCCACTTGAAAATCCTCACTTTGTTGTTTTATTTTTTTCATCTTTGTTCCTTCTTTTCTGCCTTTCCTTCCTTCTTCCTTTCCTCCATCCCTCCCTCCCTATCTTCCTTTTCCATCTTTATTTTTTGTTCTCTTCCTCTGTATCTTTCTGTCCCTCTGTCACTTTCTGCTTCTCTTCATTGCAGTGCTCTCTGGTTTAGAGTAAAAATGCTTAATATTCATATGCAATATTGCTTTTGAATTTTTTTCTTATGTGAATTACATGACAAAGAAAAGATACTAGAATATAATAAAATTTATGAAAAAAAAGATATTTCTGTTTTACAGCTAACATAAATCTAGATTGCTATACCTATAAATGTTGTTTAAATATTAGACAATAAATCTTACTTAAATGTTGTGGCAGTTAAGAAGTTGCCTCACTGTGGATAATTTTCTGAAGTACTCACAATTGTCCAGAAAAAGGAGTTTGTATAATTTTAATCTCATGAGACATAAGGAAGACAAGATCCCTGATGTATCCCATATTCCTTAATAGTTGTCTGAATTTTTCTTTTCATTAAAGACTAAATATAGAGTAAAAATCTCTGTCATTAGAAGTTAATTCTTTCTGTCAACAGCAACAGTATATATAAATCATTCAGCTACATTTTTTCTATCATAAAATAAGGATAAGAATAACAAATGTATTGTTCTGTTGGGGGAAGGACCAGGTCAAACTATGACCAGAAAGTAAACCATCTAAATTCCAAGTGATAAGGTTATTTTCAGTGTTTTTCTAATCAGTGATGGGAAAAAAAACCAAAACCCTCTCTCTTTCTCTCTCTCTCTGTATATAACATTTTATATATATTATATAATATATATTATATATATATTATATATACACACACATATATGTGTATATATACATGCAAACCACATCTCTTTACATGTAATACTTATACATATGTATGTGTGTATGTGTATTTATATATTTGTGATACATATATTTGTGATATATATACATATGTGTATGTGTATATATATATATATTATACACACATATATGTCACAATTCCTCAACATGACACAATTTCTGGCCCTTGCTTAATTTTACCCTTCCAGCTACTGCCTTATTTTTCTTCTTTTATAAAAAATGCAAAATAAATTTTTATTTTTTTATTTTTTATTGGTGCATTGTAGCCATACATCTTAATGGAGTACAAGATGTTAGAGGCATACATGCACCCATCACCCAATTAGCCCTTACCAAATTCCTGCCACATTTCCTCCCCCTTCCTCCTTCTCATTTTTGGATTATTTATTGACATCGATATGTTTGTTAATGTACATTAGAAAATTTCCCTCTTTTCCCCTCTCATCCTGAGTTAGGTCCCCTTATTTTCTCATTGATGGTATTTCCTTCTTCATGTAGAGTTCCTCCTTCCTCCTAGGAAGGACTCATTTTTCCCTAGCTTCTACATCTGATTTCTCATTTTTTGTGACTGACTAATCTCACTTAGCATAATGTCCTCCAGTTTCATCTATTGCCCTGTAAGTGAGGTAATTATGCTTATCTTTATGGATGAGTAAAATTTCATTGTGTACATATCTTATAGTTTTGTAATCCATTCATGTGTTGATGGACATCTTGGCTGGTTTATAATTTGGCAATGGTGAATTGTGCAGCTATGAACATAGATATGTATGCATTACTTTGGTAGTTTGTTCTCCTATTTTTTTTTTTGGGGGGGGTAGATACCCAGAAGTGGTATTGCTGGATCATATGGTAAGTTCATTCCAATTCTTTTGAGGATCCTCCATACTGTTTTTCCAAAGTGGTTGCACTAATTTGCAGTCCCACCAACAATGTATTAGAGTTTCCACATTTCCACATCCTTGCCAGCATTTGTTGTTTGTGTTTTGAACGATTGCCATTCTCTTTGGAGTTAGGTGAAATCTCAGGGTAGTTTTGATTTGGATCTCTCTGATCGCTAATGATGTTGAGAATTTTTTACTCATTTATTGGACATTTGAATTTCTTTCATGAATTGTCTATTTAGTTCACTTGCCAGTTTTTTGATTGGGTTATTTTTTCTTAGTGTTGAGTTTCTTGAGTTCTCTGCATATTCTAGATATTAGTTCTCTATTGAAGAATTAGTTGGCAAAAATCTCCCATTCTATTGGCTCTCAGGTGAGGTTCTTAATAGTTTTCTTTGATGTACAAAACTCCTCAATTTGATACAATCCCATATATTAATCTACCTTTTAGTTTCTTGTGCCTTTGGGTTTTTTAAAAAAAATTATTGGTGCATTGTAGTTATTCATATTAATGGGATAAAAGACTTGTGGAGACATACATGCACACTTCACTCAATTAGCCCTTTTCAGATCCCCCACCCCATTACCTCCCCATCCTTCCTTCCCATGCTTGGCTTAGTGATTGACTTTGATATGTTTGTTTAAGTAAATCATGTGCTTTAGAGAGTTTCTCTCTTCCCTCCTCCCATCCCCTCAGTTAACTTGCCTTATTTGCTCCTCTATAGGGTCTCCTTCTTCATCTAGAGTCCCTCCTCTTACCTATTTCTCCCTAGCTTTAGCATATTAGGGAAAGCATCGATTTCTTATTTTTTGTGACTGACTAATCTCACTTAGGATGCATGGGCAAGTGAATTAAATAGACACTTCATGAAAGAAGAAATTTAAATGGCCAATAAATGCATGAAAAAATACTCAACATCATTAGTAATCAGAGAGATGTGTTTGGGGTTTTGTTGAGAAAGTTTTTACCTGTGGCTCTGTGTTGCAGTATTGGGCCTATGCCCTGTTCAAGGAGCCTCAAGATCTCTGTTCTAATTTCCAAGTCTTTTTTTTTAATTCTTTTTTGTGGGTCTCGGGATGGAACCCAGGGGCATTTGACCTCCGGGCTATACCTCCTGCCATATTTTTATTATTTGGGAATAGGGTCTCTGAGTTTTGAAGGGCCTCATTTAGTAGCTGAGGCTGTCTTTGAACAACAATCCTCCAGTCTCAGCCTCCTGAATGCTGAGATTACAAGCATGGGCCAACACGCCCAGCTTCCAAGTCTTTAATCCATTTTTTTTTTTTTTTTTTCTGGTACTAGGGTTCCTGAAAGCCCTTCTACCTCCGGGTTAAACTCCCAGACCTATTTTATACTTTTTTTTTTTATATTTGGAACCAGGGTCTCTTAAGCCAGCATGGCTGGCTTCGAACCTGTGCAATCCTGTTTCCGCCTCCCAAGCGCAGGGATTACAAGCGTGCACTACCACGCCCGGCTCAGTTCTTGATTTTTAAAAAAGGCCCATGAACAGAGATTTTGATAGAAGAATAAAAAGGCTGAACATGAGAAAATACAATGTGGGGATTAAGGAGGCTGGGCATTATTTTTGTCAATTTTTAACCTCTCCTGAATTGAATTTAGCAATCTGTGTGTCTCACAGAGGTAAAGAAACAGAAGATCACTTCTGAGTCTAAATTAGCGTCCATATTTACCACCATTGGGGAAGGTGTAAATGAAGATTAAGAAGAGGAATAACACCTGTTCTTCATTTGAGCAACACTGAGCAATAGAATATACGCTATGGCTGTGAATACAGCCAATTATAATGAAGATATAAGTGCCCAGAGGCTGCCTTGTAAATACAGGTGCTTCTGTTGTATGTGTGAATAATTTTACAGAGTAATTGTCCCCTTGGTTTTCCCATGCCACTGTTCATTCATTAATTAATTATGATACAACTGTTAAATGCCAAATACTATTATTCTAGGTGCAGAAGAAATACAAAAATAATTCATAGAACTTATATTCAATACATTCATTACTTCAAAATACTGTATGCATGTATGATGTGAGACTATAATGTACCAATAAAAGTATTAAAATTCATAATTAGAAACTCAAAAGCAATTATTAGCCTATCAAATTGAAATTGTCAAAAATTCCAGGTCAATAGTTTTCTAGCAAGTAGGTGTATCTGCCACCTCTCAGGTCATTTTTTTTTTTTTTAAGTCAAAAAAGAAGCATTGATATAATGCATATTTAATTTTATTAGTTGATTGATTGGACCATTTTTCTTTTTTTTCATTTAAGGAAAACCATAAATAAATGTGAGATGCCTCAGGGAACTATTTGCAAATCTTGTTATGGTAAATTCATATTAACATTGTTATAAGAGATATCAATGATATTTTCTTGTCAAAATTTCTCCTTCTATATATAGCCCAAGGCATTACTTTATGAACTGTACATGTATTATTTTGAAACCAATACAGTCCAGAATTGGATAATCTATATTTTAAATGTAGTGGGAAAATGACTATAACCAAATGCTGTTGCTGTGAAATATAAATACACAGGTAGGAAAAACATTGATTTTACCATATATATAAAACATACACAATACATCTAGTTTTGCTTAGTGCATGTAAATTATTGCAAGTCTATTTATTCAATGTCATATATACATACAGGGAATAGGCAAATATCTCTGCATTTTAGGATTATTTAGGCATGAAATAGCTCTATGCTCTATCGATTTTTTTTTTTTTTTTTTTTGGTGGTACTGGGGATGGAACCCAGGGGAATTATACCTCTTAGTTATATCCCCAGCCCTATTTTTTATTCTTTCATTATTTATTTATTTATTTATTTATTTATTTATTTTGGTGGTACTGGGGGGTGGAACCCAGAGGCTTTCTACCTCTGGGCTATACTCCCAGACCTATTTTATATTTTAATTGGAAACAGGGTCTCACTAAGTTGCTGAAAACCTCACTAAGTAGCTGAGACTGGCTTCGAACCTGTGTAATCCTCCTGTCTAAGCCTCCCAAGTGCGGGGATTACCAGTGTGCGCCACCATGCCCGGCCTTTATTCTTTATTTTGAAACAGGGTCTCACTGAGTTCCAAAGGGCCTCACTAAGTAGTAGCTGAGGCTGTCCTTGAACCATGATCTTCCCATCTCAGCCTCCTAAATGCTTGGATTATAAGCATATGCCACCATACCTGGCTTATGCTGTATCAATTTTATACTAGAGTTTATCAGCTAATTTCCACACCTTCAAGAAGTTTCACTGTCATTTGCTACACAATCCTTAGAAAAATAGCTACAATTGGAATGGTAAAGCCACTTTATTTTGTATCTATGACTTGTGTTTTATTTATGGCTGAATAAAATTTTTTTGTGTATATATCTCATAATTTTGTAATCCATTTATCTGTTGATGGACATCTTGGCTGGTTCCGTAGTTTGCCTATGGTGAATTGTGCAGCTATGAACATAGATACACATGCATTACTTTGGTAGTTTGGTTTCTATTCTTTTGGGTAGATACCCAGAAGTGGTATTACTGGATCATATGGTAAGTTTGCCCATGTGTTGATTAGGTTATTTGTTTTTATAGTGCTGAGTTTCTTGAATTCTCTGTATAATCTAAATATTAGTCCTCTATCAGAGGAGTAGACAAAAGTCTTCTCCCATTGTATTGGCTCTTGGTTGAGGTTCTTAATAGTTTTCTTGGATATATAGAAGCTCTTCGGTTTAATGCAATCTCATGTATTGATTTGCCTTTTGGCTTATTGCATTTGGGGTCTTGTTGAGAAAGTTTTAACCTGTGCCTATGTGTTAGAATGTTGGATCTATCAGGGTATTTGATCTAATTTCCAAGTCTTTTATCCATCTTGAATTGACCTTTTTCAGGATAAAAAAAAAAGTGAGATTAATTTCCATTCTTTTCTGTCTATGGTTAACCAGTTTTGCCAAGAAAATTTGTTGAACAGGCTATCGTTTTTTACAGTGCATATTTTGCGATCCTTCGTAAAAAGTCAATTGGACATTAGTGTGTGGATTTTTTTTCTGAGTTTTCTTTTCTGCTCCACTGGTCTATGTATCTGTTTTGTGCCATGCTGTTTTTATTACTAGGGCTTTGTAGTATAGTTTAAATTCAGGTATTGTGATTCTTCCTGCATGGTTTTTGTTGTTGAGAACTATGTTGGCTATTCTGGGCTTTTTGTTGTTCTAAGTGAATTTAAGGACTGATTTTTCTTTGTCTCTAAGGAATGGCCTTGGTAATTTAATGGAATTATTTATGAGAGATGCTATTTAAATATCACATAAAACATGGAAACCAAAAGAAAAATATTTGGAATGGAATATCAAAGATTTTAAATGGCAATTAAAATGCTCAGTTTCTATTTTTCTGGTTTTTACTTCCCAAGCATTATTGTCTAATCACACAACTTAGAAGAAGAAAAATGTTACATTTAGATATAAAATGTCCTTGAAAGAGCTCATATATTAATGTTTGCGGTTATTGTAATTTGGTCTTGAGTGTTGTAACTACAATAGTGGTTAAATCATTGCAATCATTTTTATGGATGATAGCCTGGCCTGGTAGGGTGGTTCAAGAGGGTGGGTCCCTGGGGATGCACCTTTAGGGATTATTATAGCTGCTCCTACTCCTGCTCTGTCTTGCTTCCAGTCTACTATTATGCCCTGAGGTTGTCAAGCCTGTCCTCATATGAAATGTACCCAAAACCATAAGAAAATAAATCTTTCCTCTAAGTTAAGTGGTCAAGTATTGAGATTATAGCTCAGTAAGAATGCTGAGTGGAATAGTAAATGATATCAGAAAAGTGGGGTTGCTGCTATATCCAAATCTGACCATGTAGATCGTGACTTTTTGAAACTAGTTTGTGAGAAGGAATAAGAAGGGTCAAAATGTGGCCATAAGGGTGGATTGTAGAGACAATACTAAGGAGATTTTGAATGGCCAAGTAGACTCCATGGGAAAATGGATTAGAGGCCATACATGCTACACTTTGATGAAGAACTTATTCACATTTTATTCATTACCTGAAATTTTGTGTGAGAATAAATTGAAAGATAATGGGCTGGATAAACTGGTGGAGAAAATATCAAAACATCAAAATTTCCAAACTGCATTATGTATATTGATTTCCTCATTCAGTGAATTGTACACTGAACTTCAGAAGTGGAAAGTAAATCAAAAAGACCTTATAGATTTGCAGTTTGGCTGGAGAGTCATGTTTAAATCTGGGGATCAGAAAGATGATGTCATTAAATTAAAAAATGGCCAAAAGAAGGAATAAACAGTAACTGTGATGAAGATGGGACTAGAAATGGCTATGATGAAGGCAGCAGATGAAGTTGAGGTCAGTGGAAGTCCAGATGGACTTGAGTGGCTGCCTGCCTTGAGCAGACTCAGGAACTGTGATTAAAAAAGGCCCCAGCAGCAATGATTAAGGAGGACATGGCTACCTCTTCAAACAGTGGCCCATCTCAGAGCTCACATAATGCTGGCATTGCTAGAAAGGGGTGGGCATGGAGGCCTCCCACTAGGTTTCAAAGAAAGAACTTGGAAGCCAGCAAAGTAGGGCAAGATCTGAATCCTATAAGCAGGCTCAAATAAGGCACTTTGTGAGCTCTGAGCATGAAACCACGCTTATGGGGGGGGGGGGGATGCTGAGATTTAGAAATGCCAGAAATGTGGAATATCTACAAGGAAAGGCTGTTACCTTCCAGTTATGGAGCCAGGCTGGGAGAGGCAGTAAACTACACATTACAATCTGCCAGATCACAAGGTTGGAGCTTCCAAGGCCCTTTGGAGAACACATCTCACCACCATGTGTGCTGGGTGTCAGAAGCGGAGCTGCATGATCAAATGCTTGTCCTGATGGATTTTGTTACTGTTTTGGTCCCGTCCCTTATTTCTATGGTTCTATTCCACTCTTTGGAAATACAAATATTCTCTCTTTGTAGTTGTATATTGAATGTATTTAATTTAATTTTTATATTGATCTTCATTGTCTTTTTTTTGAAATATTAATATATTTTATTGCATAGGGATAAAGAATGATGTTGAAAACATAAATGCAGCTAAATGCCAAACAGGAACAGTATTTAGCCATCAATAGGTACAAAGGATGAATGTTTTTAGTAGTTAACAAATTAAGTCTCTAAAAAGCAAATGTTGGGAATAGATGTTTTACTTTGGAAAAAATACAGTAGGCTAGTAACTCTATTAGGAAAACCGAGAGAGTAATTAATATAAAAATAATGAAGTAAAAACAAAGTACCATTTTTCTTATATCAAATTAGCAAAAATTTAAATACTGAGTAAGCTGTATACATTTCTTTCCTTCCTTCCTTCCTTCCTTCCTGTACCAGTATTGGGAAAAGGTTTCAAAATGTATTAATGTTCCAGTATTGGGAAGGATTTCAAATTTTAAAAATATATCTTTGGAAGTAAAAAAAGCCAGGAGCGCCAGGGAAAAGGGCCTCTTTACAGAGACAAACTTCCTCAAGAATGGGAGGAAATCTCAGATCCTGGATAAGCAAATTAACACATTTTGGGAGTATAACAAAAGGTGTGAGGTCTGTGCCAGATACAGAGCTGCCCCTCCTGCCTCAGAGCAGATACCTGGGCTAGGGCAGCATATCTACATATCAAAGGATCTGCCACAGACTTGGTCAGGATAAGAACACTCAGCATGCAGGGATCTTTTGGTGAATTCCTTCTAATCGCCCCCCCCCCCCCCTTGTGCCATTCTGAGTGGCATGGGGCTTTAACTGTCTTCTGTATTTCTATCTTTTTTTTTTTTTTATTGGTGCACTGTATTCATACATCGTAGTGGGATACAAACTTTTGTAGACATACATGCACACATCACCCAGTCAGCCCCCACCCGATCCCCACCCCATTCTCTCCCCATCCCTCCCTCCCATGCTTGGCTTAGTGGTTGACATCGAGTATTAGAGCAATTTATCCTAAATTTAAAATGATAATCTCACATAACAGTTTCATTTGTCTGATACCAAGCTTTTGATGACTTAAAGATAACATTTCAATATTTCTTTTTACTTTCTTTCTTACCAGAGAATATTTTTTTTCTATTTTTTAGGTGAAACTATCATATATTTATATATTTATTTTTCAGAAAAAAAATCTATCCTAATATGGAATATGGACTCTAGATACCCAAAATGATCTTGAAAAAGAACAAAGCTAGAAGATATATATTTTCTGATTTCAAACCATATAAAGCTACAATAATTGAAACAGTGTAGTACTGTTCTAAAGACAGATATATAAACCATTGGAGTTAAATAAAAGCCTAGAGCTAAATTCTTCCCTATATTGTCAAGTTATTTTTGACAAGGTTTCCACAAACATTTGGTGGTGGAAATAATAATCTTTTAACTAAATATTGTTGAAACATAATAATTACATGGAAAAGAATAAAGTTGGACCCTTACCTAATCCCATATACAAATATTAACTCAAAATAGATAAAAGATCTAAATATAAATCTTAAGACTATAAACTTTTAGGAGAAAATCTGGGTCATTAAACCTCACAACACTGAAATTGGCAGTGATTTCTTGGATATGATTTCAATGGCACAGGCAACAGAAGAGTATAAAAACTCCCTAAAAAATAAAAAAAAAAAATATTGTATATCCAAAGACAATGTAAACAGAGTTAACAGTTACTAATAGAATGGGATAAAATATTTCCAAATGCTATATCTGAAGGTATATTAATATTCCAACTAGAAATCCTAAAAATTAACAACAATAAAGGCAAACAATACCATTTAGAGATAGGTAAAAAAACTAACATAAGTAATGAATCTCCACAGATAACCAATCTTAGTTGACTGTTGGATGGAAACTCTTGTTTCTCTGGTTCTGGTGTGTGTTACCTATTTCTTCTTTGTAGTTAATCTCTTTGAGTATTTTCTCTAGTGCTGGTTTTGAAGACATAAATTCCTTCAGTTTCTGTTTGTCATGAAAGCTTCTTATTTCTCCATCTAATTTGATAGAAAGTTTTGCTGGGTAGGAAATTTTTGGCTGAAAGTTTTTGCTTTCAGAGTTTGGAATATGTTACTCCAAGCCTTTCTGGCTCTCATGACTTGGTTTGGGAAGTCTGGAGTGATTCTAATTGGTTTGCCTCTGAATGTCACTTGGCCCTTTGTTTTTGTTGCCTTTAAGATTCTCTGCTTGGCTTCCACATTGGTCATTTTGACAATTATGTGGTGTGGGGATCCTGTTCTCCGATCCTGTCTAAAGGGAGTTCTATAAGTTTCCTGGACCTGAGTATCAACCTCTTGCTCTATGTTTGGAAAATTTTCTGCTATTACTTCCTTGAAGAGATTGTTGATCCCTTTGGTTTCACTTTCTTTTCCCTCCTCTATTTCAAATATTCTTAGGTTAGCTCTCTTAAAATGGGCCCATATTTCTTCAATATCAGATTCCTGCTGTCAGATATTTTTTTCTAGATTAGAAACTATGCGTTCATTTTTTGGAATGATCATCTTCTAAGAGCGAGATTCTGTTCTCCATGTGGTCTAATCGGTTGTTTGTGCTTTGAATTGAGGCCTTTACTTCATTAATTGCATCCTTTATCTCTTTTTGGCTCTCTCTGAGTTCTTTTCGAAGCACCTCTATTATTTCTACCGTTATTTTCCTGATTTGATCTTCTAGAAATCTCTGATTTTCTGTTTTATCGGGTTCTGATGTTGAGGGGTTGTGGGCATTCATTGATCCAGTATTATTCCTCTTTCCCATGATTTCGGAAGTTTGTGCTTTCTCTGGGTTCTTCCCTTGGGTCACTATGACTTCACTTAAGGTGCTCTGGATCTTGAGTCAGTAGTATCTCAGACCCCACTACTCCTTTACTGGGTTGTATCACAGAGTCTCCGACCCATACAGTCGATAGAGGCTGCTTTAGACTGTGGGGGGGTGCCAGGTTGCACGTTCTCCTATGGTGTGATATCTCTGCCACTACCACTCCCCCACTGGGTCAAGTCCCAGGGAGTACAGTACTGGGATTTCTCCTCTGTGGCCCGCAATTTGACTCACTGTTCTTGAGTACGCAGATGTAGCTGTACTGGACTCGGTGAATTCACTGCTGCTGCCGCCGGTGGCAATATGGCGCCGCTGCTACACCCTCGGCCGTGAGGCTGGCATTTTTCTTCTTGGTTTTGATTTCCACTCTGAATCCCTGTGGCTTGTGCTGAGCTCAGCCACTGGGAGCTTTAGATTTTACCTGCGGTGAGAAATCCCGCCTGGCTGTTCTGCAGCGGCTCACCTCAGCTTGCTGTAGCTGTCCGGTGAATTTGCCGCTGCCGCCGGCAGTATGGTGTTGCTGCCGCGTCCTCGGGCGTGAGGCTGGTGTATCTCCTCTGTGGCTCTGAGCTCTGTTCTCAGTCCACTTTCTCTCTGGAGTCTGGTGATTTTTTTTGTTTCTCTGGTGATGGTGTTTTCTGGCTATGAAAGGCGCTGATTTTGTGGTAATGGAGATTGGTTGTTAGCGGGGCTCTTAAGCCCCGCTTTTCTCGGTCGCCATCTTCCCGGAAATCCAATCTTCATTTTCTTAAATGGCCTCACAATAGTTTACCTTGAGTCTCAGAGGTGACTTTGGAAGTTGGGCTTTTCAACAGTGCTAGAACTGTTAAAACTTTGAGAACTCTTAGAAAAGACTAAATTAATTTTGCATTCTGAGCTAGGCATGAGTTCTTTAAGGGCCAGGGATATAATGTTATATTTAGATATAAAATTTCCCCTAAAGAGCTTGTTTATTAATATTTGGAGTTGATATAATTGATTCTCCAGGGTTGTAATATCAACAGTGAATAAATCCCTTATAATGGATTAATCTGGGTCATGTTCTGAGCTTATAGGGTGTGGCTGGAAGGGATGGATTTTGGGGGATATGACCTATGAGAATACATGATTCCTCTCCCTCTGCTCCCTCTCCTGCTTTTGGCCCTAAAGATGTGAGGAGCACAGCTCATATGCTCTCCCACTTTCTGCCAAAACCATAATAAAATAAATTGTCCTCTAAGTTATGTGGCCAGTTCTTTATATTATATCTGTAAGAATGGTGACTGAAACAGAAGATTTATTTGCTCATGGTTTCCATGGAGATTTTTGGGCTTCATCCAAGTGAGGTGGGGACTGCAGATCTTACAACATGGAGGTGGAAAGCAGATAGTGGGAGATTAAATGCACTCACTATCACACCGGGCATGCCAGAAGCAGAGAAAGAGAAGGGGGGGAAGGAACCAATATAAAATCTCAAGAGGCCATAGCCTAAATAACTCCTCCTTAGCAACTAATTCCTGCTTTCATCATTGTTACTTGTTTCCACAAAATGCAGGGGAACATTTTAAATACCATTAAATTCTACCCCTGGCCCCCTAGATCACCTCACAGTGAAAAATTTATTCAATCCACCTCCAAGAATTCTCACAGTCTTAAAAGAGCCAGCATCCCTCAAAAGTAGCCAAAGTCCAATGTTTTTCTCTGAGACTCAAGGTGTATTCTTCACTGTGAACTCCTATAAAATAAAATAAAATAAAAATAAAAAGCAAGTTAAATGCATCTTATATACAATGGCAAAAAGTAAGCATTTGCATTCAAAAAGAGAAAAAGAGAAAAAAAGAAATGAAATCATAACAGTATTGAAACCCATCAGGACAAGCATTTAATCCCGTGGATTTGTTTCTGTCATTCAGGGCACATGGCAGTGAGAAGTGATCTCCAAGGGACCTTGGCAGCCCTGACCCTGTGGCCCGGCTGATTGCAAGAGGCAGTGTACTCCCCGTTCCATCTTGGCTTCATGGCTCAAAGCTTTCAGCCATGTCTTTCAGATGTTCCATGTTTCTGGCATTTAAAAATCATGGGTTTCTTTTCTTGCAACCTTGCATTCATTCTCACAGCTTCACAGATTTCTGCATTTGGGGTTACTTGCTGGGATTCTGACCCTGCTACCCTTTGCCTGGTTTCCCACAGCATCCTTTGAAATCTGTGAGCAAATCTCCATGACCCCTTTTATTCAGCAAACCTAGCCCTAATGAGCAATGACCAATGTCAGGAAAGGTAGTCACTCTTAAATCTTTGTCACTGGATCCGCCTTCTATCATTATCACAGCAAAGTCTATTCCCATAGCAGGTGCTCCATCAAGGCCATAGGAGACTAATGAGTGAAGATCACTGCCCTTGCTCCTTGGTTATGCACTTGGGCTTGAACGGCTCCTTTCTTTGTTCCTATGCCAAATGTTCAACCTCCTTTCAGGCATTTTACTTTCTTTCACATCAGCATTTCTCTGGACCCCAGCTTTACACATGCCTTTCTGGCTGAATTGTAAATCTATAAAGTCTCTCTGCTTAACTTTCTGCTCCTGAAATTCAGTGTTTAATTCTCTGAATACAAGCATTGGTATCCATAAAAGAGTTTGGATACTTTGATGTTTTGAGATTTCTCTGCCAGTTTAATTAACCCATTACCCTTAATATTGACCTTACATAATGTTTCTGAATACAGAAAAAATGCATATAAGTTTTTACCAGAAAGTGATACACATCGCCTGTACTTTATTTTCCTAAACAGACCTATTTGCATTCCAAAATTTTCTTAGCACTGTCTCTGAGTTCCACCTTTCTAGCCACATTCTGACCCTTACAACTTATACCCACAAACCAATTCCAAATATTCAAAAAGTACACGGTCAGCCAGGCATGGTGGCACACGCTTGTAATCCCTGCGCTTGGGAGGCAGAGACAGGAGGATTGTATAGGTTTGAAGTCAGCCGTGCTGGCTTAAGAGACTCTGTTTAAAAAAAAAAAAAAAAAAAAAAAAGGTAAAAATTGGTCTGGGAGTAGAGCCTGGAGGTAGAAGGGTTTCCAGAAAACCCAGTATCACACACACAAAAAAAGTATAGGGTCATACATCAATACATCAATATAGCCATGACCCCTCTCTTATATCACTTTCTGTCTTAGTTTCATTTCCACTGTTATAATCTAAGAGATGGACGATGCAAATTAGAGGAAGAGATATTTATTTGCTTGTGGTTTCCTTGGAGATTTTTTGGGCTAGGTCTATGTGAGGCCAGAGACTGTAGAACTCAGGGTATGGTGGTGGGAAGCAGAGAGAGGCAGAGCACAAGACTTAATTTTCCTATCATGAAGTCTAGAAGCAGAAAGAGAGCAGAGGGATGAGGGACCACAGTAATCAATCCCTAAGGGCACATTCCCAAGGGCTCCTCCTTAGCAACTAAGCCCTGCTTCCAACATTGCTACCTAGTTTTCATGAGATATAGGAGTCATTTTAAATATAACTAATTACAATTACGAATGCAGTATATTGTCATTTAAGAAACAAAATAGCCAGATAAATGAGAAAGGGCAACAGACCCAATTATATAATTCATTTTTAATTCATTATATATATGATTATAGAGTGACAGTGAGAGAAGAAAAAAAAAGAGGAAAATCCCAGTGTGTGCACAATGATTGTTTTAGAGGTTCAGCAATGATTAGAATTTCTGTTTGCCTGTACATCTACTGTAGATTTTTATCTGTTCATATGTATTATTTTTAAAACATCTGAATGTTTCATAAATGTTTGTATTTTAATTTAAACAGTCAGTAATTTAAAGTTAAATATGTCACCTCAACCATTAAAACCTTGGGCCTTCTTAATGAATGTTCTCTACTTACAGCCTCATTGAAACTCTCCTGAATACCTTGACCAAGGGTCAGCACACTCAGATTCTAGCAATAAGAGAAGGGGTTGTGTTCTCATTGACTGATACTTCCTTTCTTGGAAGCAAATTTTAAAAAATCACTATAATATCTTCTACTTTAATATTCAGTGTGAGTCCTCAAACCTTACTATATAAAAGCAAATACAACAATGTTATGAATATTGCTCTCCAAACGAAAGTGATTTTGGCAAGTAATTATATACCTGTACTCTGTTGCAGTAATTCTTTATTGCTTAATTGTTCTGTATAAAACTTATTTCCAAATTAAATTAGATCAGAAAGAATTTCTTTTTTCATGTCTTATTTTTTTTTTTCTTATAAAACTCAAACTTTGGGAGGATTCAAAATGGCAACAGTGGAACACAGCACATGCCAGTAGCTGAAACTAATAAAGTTCAACTACTGAGAAGGCAGTGTCTTGACAAACAAAAAAAAATAAAGCTCATGAACCAAAACAGAACCAGAGTCGGGTGTGGTGGCTCATGCTTGTAATTCCCGCGCTTGGGAGGTGGAGACAGGAGAATCATGCAGGTTCGAAGCCAGCTGTGCTGGCTTAAGAGACCCTGTTTCCAAATATATAAAAGTATAAAATTGGTCTGGGAGTATAGCCTGGAGGTAGAAGGGCTTCCAGGAACCCCAGTACCACCAAAAAAAAAAAAAAAAAAAAAAAAAAAAAAAAAAAACCCGAACCAGAAACCACGATGGAAGGAGTCCAGTACTCTGAACTGCGAGATCCACTGCAAAAAACCAAGCATGCGACTGACCTGCTGTGGACATGGTCTGGCCACCAGCATCAGTGTGGGCTACCAGCCCAAACCGTGAGTCCCAGCACTGGCTGATATGGCAACCCCAAGAAATCCAGAAAAATAATCCAAGAACTTGAAGGCGGCCACGGAGTTCCAACTTCTTAAGCTACTGGGTAGGAAAGGAAGAAGGGTGAGGTTGATTAATAGAAGACTACAACTGAATATGTGTAAAAGTATGAATGTTGCATGGTTAATCTGGACATTCATTTTTGGGACGAGGGGAAGGAGAAGAGGGGTTAGAAAGGGCACCAAGCACAGTCTGAATGTATGCCATTTTCAATATGATCTATCTAAAAATAAATTTAAAAAATAAACTCACAGTAATGATGTAAGTGACATTCCTTGCTTGGGGCTGAATGAATACAGGAGTCCTTTAAAGTTTATGCTATACCTTTTCTAAACTGTTTATCAAATATTTTTCTAAATTTTTTAAAGTTTTATTTAGTTTCAGAAAGAACTATATAAAAATCATGTCAGTTATTAATAATAGGTAACATTTCATGCAATGCTCATAAAGTCTATTTATTTGAAAGCTTATTGGTGAATTTGAGAACTACATGTATTGAACTGTCATAGTTAACATGAAATTGAAAAAATATATTAGATTCTCATATTTTTATGTAGGCAGTCCTCTTTTGTGAATAATGAGTTTTTTACATCCTTATATTATTATGAACCTTTAATCTCTCTGTCTTTTATCTTAACTGCCCCCTTTTGGCTGCTGAGTACAATTGTTGAAAGCATGTTGTGATAGTGATTATTCTTGTATTGGTTTATTGGTTTTAATTTTCTTTTTCTTTTCTTTTGTCTTTCCTTTTCTTTTCTTTTTTTTTTTTTTTTTTTTTTTTTTTGGTGGTACTGGGGTTCCTGGAAGCCCTTCTACCTCCGGGCTACACTCCCAGACCTATTTTTACACTTTTTATTTGGAAACAGGGTCTCCTAAACCAGCGCGCGGCTGGCTTTGAACCTGAGCGATCCTCCTGTCTCTGCCTCCCAAGCGCGGGGAATACAAGCGTGCGCCACCACGCCCGGCCTGGTTTTAATTTTCAAAAAATGTTTCCAACACCTCAATATTATATATTTTGTTTCCAATAAGTCTTATTCATTCAAATAAATTCCTATTACTTGGTTGCTGATTGTGTTTACCATGAATAGATATTTAACTTTTAATCAAATACGTTCCTGCATCTATTGAAATTATCAGGGGTTTTCTTTCATTAACTGAAGATTTGGTTAGTAATATAATTGATTTTCTAATGTTTTGCCAATGTCATATTTTTATGATAAATTTAACTTAACAGGTCATTTTATGCACAGTTAAAGTGATCTTCATAAAAATATGAACTAGATAATGCTACTCTTTGTTTAAAATAACTCAATTGCTTTTTGCTGAACTCAAAACACAATTTTTTCTGTGAATAAAATGTAAATGTGATTACTTCTTTTGGATATTACTAATTCAGAATCTTGAGATCCAAAATTCTTTTGATTTAATCCTTCTTTCTTTTCAAAATGTTAACTTTTTTGAGGCATAGTTTACACATAGTAAAATCCATAGATCTCAAGTGTGCAGTTGGGTCAGTTTTGACAGTACTTGAGTCTACTTTATTAAGAAAAAGAACATTTTATTACCTAGGGATTCTTCTACTACCTTTATCCATTGAAAACTACCCTCACAGTGGCCAACAATGTGTTTCCCATTACAGTAGATAGATTTAACATGTTTTAAAACTTCATAGAAAAAAAGTTATCAAGTATGTACTCTTCATTGTCTAGCTTGTTTTTAATTATTTTATTGGTATATTGTAATTACTCGTCATAATGAGGGTCAGCCTAATATGAACATAGATGTACAGGGAACTTGGTGCGTTTCTCTCTGGATCCCAGCCCACTAGTTCATATATGTGCATAGCATTACTTGAACTGTTTCCTCCATCCGGTCTCTTCACCCTCTTTTCCTTCCCTAGACCCTCTCCATCTATCCACTGGAGTTTCTCCTTTTTATCTTAAATTCCTTCTTGGTTCCCACAACTTCTTTCTAGATTCTACATATGAGAGAAAACATACAATCCTTAACTTTCTGACCTGGTTAAACTCACTTAGAATGATATTCTTCAAGCTGGGCATGGTGGTGCACTCTTATAATCCCAGTATGTGGGAGTCTGAGACAGGAGGATCCCAGGTTTGTGGCCAAGGTCAGCTAGAATATGGCCCTCTGAAACTTAGTGAGACACTGTTTCAAAATAAAGACCAAAAAAAAAAAAAAAAATAGGTCTGGGGTTGTATTTTGGAGGTAGAAAGTCCCTGAGTTCAATCCCCAATACAGTAAAAATAATGATAATCTTCAGTTTCATTAATTTTCTTGTAAAGGACATAAGTTTTCTTCTATATAGCTGAGTAAAATGTTATTGTGTGTATATATTACAGCATTAAAGTCTATCCATATGTTGGTGTTCATACGGAATCTAGGCTGGTTTCATACTTTGGGTATTGTGGATTGTGCTGCTATACCCATGGATAGGCATATATCACTAAAATATTCTGATTTCAGCTTTTTTGGAAAGATGCCCAAATGTGGTATGACTGGATCCTGTGGTGCCTAGATACTTTTACTCAGCATGGTACATCTGAAAGGAACATACTGTATATGACAGCAGCTCATTCATTTTAAAGTTTTGTATTATTACATGACATAAAAATAACACAGTTTATTCACTAATATATTAATGGCCATCTGGATTGTTTTTCTTATTCTAAAGTAGGTACACAAGGCACTCTGCTTTACTTTCTCATTGATAAAGAAACATTATTTAAGCTGTAGGACAAAGTGTAGACGTGAGTTTATAAAGTATTTTGCAAATTATTAAAATTAAAAAATATGTTTATACTATTAGAAACAATATATGAGAGTTCCACTCAAAGCATATTCTTGCTGTATATTTATCTTGTCTTTTTAAAAGTAAGTTATATTGTGTGTATTTTAAGGCATAAAAGGTGATGCTGTGAGATACAGGTAGATTATAAAAAGGTCACTATTGTGAAAACTAACATAGCTCATACAGATACACATGCTTTTTATTTTGTGGAAATACTGCTAAAATCTTATATATTATTAATACACATATAATACAATTTCATTAGCAATATAATCTTCATTTCATACCTTAGAGTTCTAGAATCCTTAATTCTACACATCTTTTACTTTGTAGCTTCTAACTGATATCTTCCCAGTTCCTCCACAGTCCCTAACCCTGATAACTACTCTTCTGTTCTTTAATTCTGTATATTTGATTTTTTTAAACAAGATTTCACAGCTGGGCGTGGTGGTGCACGCTTGTAATCCCAGCATTCGGGAGGGTGAGACGGACAGCTTCAGCTCCTTAGTGAGGCCTTCCACAACTTAATGAGAACCTATTTCAAAATAAAGAATAAAAAATAGGGAAGGGGATGTAACTCAGTGGTCAAATGCCCCAGGGTTCCAACACCAGACCCGCAAAAAAAAAAAAAAAAAAAAAAAGACTTCATACCAGGGAGATTATGCAATTTATTTTCCTACATTTGGTTTATTTCACATAGAATGAATTTTTCCAGGGTCATTCATCTTGTAGCAGACAAGATCTTGTGCTTCTGGTGCTGAATAATATGTATGTAGATAGATGATAGATAGATAGATAGATAGATAGATAGATAGATAGATGATAGATATAGAGATATAGATATATGTAATATATACATATATATTGAAATATTATGTATATATAGAAATATTAATTATATAATTTAAAATTTTTATTAGTGCATTGTAGTCATATATCTTAATGGGGTTTTAAATGGTGGATACATACATGTACACCTCACCCAATTAGCTCTTACCTAATTACCACACCATTTTCTCCCCCTTTCTCTTCTCATATTTGGCTTAGTGATTGACATTGATATGTTTATTCAAGAACATCATGCACATTAGAGAATATCTTCTTCTTTCCTCCCATCTCCTCAGTTAGGTCACCTTATTTGCTCATCTATAGTAACTTTTTCTTCATCTAGAGTTCCTCCTATTACCTATTTTCTCTCTAGCTTTCACATATTGGGGAGAGCATTGATTTCTTATTTTTTATGGCTGATTAATCTCACTTAGTATAATGTTCTACAGTTCTATTCGTTTCCTTCTAAATGAGGTAATTGTGTTTTTCTTTATGGCTGAGTAAAATTTCATTGTGTATATATCCCATAGTTTTGTAATTCATTTATCTGTTGATGGACATCTTGGCTATTTCCATAGTTTGGCTATGGTGAATTGCGCAGCTATGAACATAAATATGCATGCATTAGTTTGGCAGTTTGGTTTCCTTTCTTTTGGCTAGATATCCAGAAGTGGTGTTGCTAGATCATATGGTAAGTTCATTCCTATTCTGAGGATCCTCCATACAGTTTTCCAAAGTGTTTGCACTAATTTGCAATCCCACCAACAATGTATTAGAGTTCCTACTTCTCCATATCCTTGCCAGCATTTGTTGTTGTGTTTTGAATGATTGCCATTCTCTTTGGAGTTAGGTGAAATCTCAGGGTAGTTTTGATTTACATCTCTCAGATTGCTAATGAAGTTGAGCATTTTTTATGCATTTATCGGCCATTTGAATTTCTTCTTTTGTGAAGTGTCTATTTAGTTCACTTGCCCATTTTTTGATTGGGTTATTTGTTTTTTTAGTATTGAGTTTCTTGAGTTCTCTGTATATTCTAGATATTAGATCTCTATTGGAAGAGTAGTTGGCAAAATCTCTCATTCCATTGGCTCTTGATTGACATTCTTGATAGTTTCCTTTGCTGTACAGAACCTCTTCAGTTTCATGCAATCTCACATATTGATTCATCTTTTAGTTCATTGTGCCTCCAGGGTCTTGTTCAGAAAGTTTTGATCTGTGCCTATGTACTGCAGTGTTGGACCAATGCTCTCTTCAAGGACTGCTAAGGTTGCTTGTCTGATATCCAAGTCTTTGATCCATCTTGAATTGACTTTTGTGCAGGTCAAGAAAGTGGGATTTATTTTTACTTTTTATGAATATAGTTAACCAGTATTGCCAACACCATTTGTTGAACAATTTATTTTCTTTCAGTGTATGTTTTTGGGCCCTTTGTCAAAAATCAATTTGAAATAAGTATGTGGATTTGTTTCTGAGTCTTCTATTCTGCTCCATTGTCTATGTGTCTCTTTTTGTGCCAGCTCCATGCTGTTTTTATTACTATGGCTTTGTAGTTAGTATACTTTAAAGTCAGGTATTGTGATTCTTCCTGCATGGTTTTTGTTGCTGAGAACTACTTTGGCTATTCTGAGTCTTTTGTTGTTCCAAATAAATTTAAAGACTGATTTTTCTATCTGTGAGGAATGACCTTGGTAATTTAATGGTTATTGCATTAAATCTGTAGATCACTTTTGGAAGTGTGGCCATTTTAATAATATTTATTCTGCCTAATAGGAGCAAGATTTTATTCTTCATTTGGTCTAATAAGTTGCTTATAGTTTGAATTGTTGCCTTCACTTCTATGATTGCATTCTTTATTTCTTTCAGGCTCTTTCTAAATTCTTTTTAGAAGCCCTGTATTATTTCTACAGTTACATTCCTGATTTGGTCTTCTGGAGATTCCTGCAATTCTGTGTTGTTAGGTGCTGTTATTGTGGTCTTGTGGGTGCTCATTGCTTCCTTGTTATTCCTCCTTCTCATGATTTCAGAAGTTGGTATCTGTTGCTTTGAATAGATTTCTCTCAGTCTCTATGTGTCAGCTGATATACCCAATGGCAAGTTGTGCTGTATTCAACAGTGAAGTTTGAGTGAGGATGGAAGTGAAGTTGCAAATACAAGAATATGGTAAAGCCTCAGATAGTATCAAATAGAATGAGAATATGAGTTTAGTAAGGTAGTATATAGTAAAGAATAGTAGTGAAAATGTAGTAGTATTCTAGAAACCAACATAGAGTTTCTGGTACAGTGATATAAAGTAGATTTAATACAAGACAAAAAAGAGGGAAAAAGGTTTAAAAAAGAAAAGGGATAGAGAGAAGAGAGTAGGTATGTACAAGGAAAGAAACTTGAGAGAGGGTTTTCAAAGAGATAGTGAATATGTAGTAGTTTTCTAGTAGTAGCGTTTCTGGTATAGTGATATGAAGTAGATTTAATAAAAGACAAGGAAGAGGAAAAAGGGGAGGAAAAAAGAAAGAATAGAGATACAGAGAAGAGAGTAGGTGTGTACAAGGGAATAAACTTGGGAGAAGGGTTGGGAAGAGACTAAACAAACAGGCATATACACTCACACACATACACACACACAAGAAAAACACCAATAACAAATTAATGCAATTCTACAAATAAACGAATACTCAGCAGACTGGCCCTTTGCATTCTCTCTCTGTGCAGACTCCGAGTTCCACTGGCACATTTTCTGCTATAAGCCTGGTTCTCTGAATCTTTCTCAGTCTATGCAGCTGGCTAGTATCAATGGGACTGGATCTAGTATTAAGCACAGGTCACCCTCCATGCTTTCCACAGATATGGACTTTCAATCTTTCCCTTTCTTTGTAGATAGAAGATGCCTCTGAGACCAAACTCAATGTTAGAGTCTCTGTTCTCTCCACAGCTAGGGCTGGGCTGGGCTGAGCTGGTCTGACTTCTCCCCACTCACCATGTTTTTGTGGTCTGTGTTTATCTCACAGATTCTACTAGGTGAATCTAGTGTTAAGTGTATGGTCTCTTCCCACACTTTCCCCTGATGCAGAGGCTGAGTCTGTCTGAGCCTCTGTTATATCCAACAGCTGACTCCATCCCCATCTTCTCCTCCATGTTGAACCGCAAACTCTCAGACCTAGGGAGTTAATCACAGCTGCATGTGTCCCTGGGGGTACTGCGCTGGGCATTCTCCCATGGGTATGGTGGCTTCACTTTTGCTGTTCCTGAGCAGTCTGAGTCTCTGGAGGGCGTAGTGAGCTCAGCTGCCACTGCTGGAAGTTTTAGTAGGTGTTTGCACAGGAGGAACTGATAACTTCCAATTCCGATGATCTGCAGCTTACTTCAGATTCTTGGTTGCTTTCCTGTTCATTCCTGGAATCTGGTGCAGTGAGGCAGGATGGTGCTTCTGGGATGCCCACAACTGCAAGGTGCACAGGTTTCTTTTCAGATGTTGTTGCACGCCACTTGCTCTCGATCTCTGGAGGGCATAGTGGGCTCAGCCTCAATTGCCACCACTGCTGGAAGTTGTAGCCAGTGTTTGCACAGGAGAAACTGATGGCTTATAAATCCAATGATCTGCAGCTGCTTACTTCAGGACCTTGGTTGTTTTCCTTTTTGTCTTTGGAATTGGGTGCAGTAAGCAATATGGTGTTGTTGTGGTGCCTGTGGGCAAGCAGACAATTTTCTTTTCTGCTCTCTGATGACCTTGTACTTAGCATGTTGTTTTTCTAATTATGGTATTTTCTGGCTTTTGTAGAAAGCTGCTTTGAAGGCGATGGAGATCGGGTGTCAGCAGGACTGGTATGTGCAGGACTGGTATGTGCTGCTTTCCTTAGTCGCCATCTTCTCGTTAGTCTTTAAGTATAAAAATGTGTGTGTGTGTGTGTGTGTGTGTGTGTGTGTGTGTGTATACATATATATACAAATATACATATACCATATACATATATATGTACATATACATATACCATATACATATATATGTACATATACATATACCAAAGATTCTTTTATATTTTAGCCATCCTAGTAAAGGTATATTAGCATATTATTGTATTTATTTATTTGTTTATTTTGGTGGTACTGGGGTTCCTGGAAACCCTTCTACCTCCTGGCTACACTCCCAGACCTATTTTATATATATATATTTTTATTTGGAAACAGGGTCTCTTAAGCCAGGGAGGCTGGCTTCAAACCAATACAATCCTCCTGCCTCTGCCTCCCAAGGGTGGGGATTACAAGCTTACGCCACCAGACCTAGTCCTATTATTGTATTTTAATTCACATTTCCCTGGTTAAGATTGCTTATTGATCACTTATGTTTCTCTTTTCTTGAAATGTCTATTCATTTATTTTGTCTATTTTTGTTGACTTCTTTGTTTTTTTTTTATTGAATTTTAAGATTTCTTTTTTTCTTTCTCCTTCCTTTCTGTGGTACTGTGGGTTGAATGAAGAGGAATTCTACCCTTGAGCTATATAATTAGCCCTGTTTTTTTGTTTTATTTTGTTTTGTTTTTTGCAGTACTGGGGATGGAACCCAGAGGCATTATACCTCTATAGCTACACCTCCAGCCCTATTTATTATTTTTTTTTTAATTTTGAAACAGGGTCTCACTGAGAAGAGCTTCACCAAATAGCTGAGACTGTCTGCAAACCAAGATACAGTACCCTCTGCCTCCTGATTGCTGGTATTACAAGCATGTGCCATCAAGCCCAACTGTTATTTTTTATTTTTAAACTGGGTCCCTACTAAGTGCAGTAGCATAGTAGCTTTGACCTTGCAATCAGCAACTTCTCAAGTACTAGGATTATAAGCATGCACAACCATGCCTGGTGGCAGTAAACCTTTAATACTGTAAATTAAAAAAATTGTCAAATACATACATTACCAGTATTTTTCTAAGTTTTTCACTTGACAATTCATTTTATTAATGGTACTGTTTGATAAGTAGCCCTTTTTAATTTTTATAAAGTCATTTTATCATTTTATTTCCTTATGGTCAATGATTTTGATGTCTCTGTAAAGAAATATTTGCCTATACCAAGGTCAAAAGACATTCTTTAATGTTTTTTTCTAGAAGCTTTATAATACTAACATTTGCATTTTGGTCTATAATTCATCTCAAATTTTGTATGTGTTTTGAACTAAGAATGGAAGGTATATGTATATATTCTCTAGCACCATTTTTTGAGGAGAGTTTATATTCCCCAGTAAATCAATTTGGCCTCATAATGAAAACTAATTTTAAGTGTTATGTGTAGGTCTATTTCTGGACATAATTTTGTTCAATTGATTGATCTTATTTTACACTATCTTGAATGTTGAGACTTGAGAGTCAGTGCTAAAGATCAGATAGAGTAACTTCTTCAACTTTGCTCTTCACTTTCAAATGGCCTTGGTTATTTTAAGCAGGTTCTTTTAATTTACATAAAATTTTAAAGTATTTGTCAGTTTCTTTAAAAAAATCTGCTGGAATTTTGTTAAGGATTACATTACATCCTTAGATCAATTTGCAAATGATTTACATATTAACACTATGATATCATCCAATCTGAATGTATCTTTAAATTTATTTAGATCTTATAAATTATTTCATCAAAAATGTTGGAGTGTTGGAATGGTTTCAACATAGAGAATGTTTTCAGCATGTTTGAATTATAGAGGTTATTTATTTTGCCTGTAAGTAAGCATTTTATGTTTTTCAATGTTGTAGTAACTGAGATTGTGTTTAACTTCTTTCATTACCAAGTGTCTATTGCTATTGCATAAAAATATATATTTTAAACATTTCAAGATTTTTATTTTTTATCTTTGGCTTGTTAAGACACAAGTATTCTACATCTTAAGTAAACCCCAGCCTTTTTAAATTTTTATTTTGAAATAAGGTCTTCCTGAGTTGCTGAGATTGGCCTCGAACATGTTATCCTCCTGTCTTAACCTTCCAAGTACTGATATTACAAAGTACATACCCAGGCTCTGATTTATATTGACATTTTGTCTTATTTATTTATTTATTTATTTATTTATTTATTTATTTATATATTTTGCAGTACAGGAAATGGAACCCAGCAGAATTCTACCTCTGAGCTACATCCACAGCCCTAATTTTTTATTCTTTATTTTTTGAAACAAGGTTTCACTGAGTTGCAAAGGGCCTAACTTTGTAGCTGAGTCTGGCTGCGAACCTAGATTCTCCTGTTCCAGCCTTCCAATACTGAGATTACAAGCACCACACCTGGATATATTGACTTTTTAATATGAGATATTGTTGTATTCACTTAATAAATTAACAATTATTTGGAGTTTTTAGGAGATTCTATGTATAAAACCACAGACTGTGTTCTGTGAACAGTATAATAATACCCACATAAGTGTTGAGTAAATATCCTTCTCTTATTTCAAACATCATGGAAGAAGATTTCATTATTTCACTATGCAGTATTATATTTATATTATTTTTGATTTGCATTTCTAGTTAATGAGTTATAGGAACTTGTTTTTTCTTATGAAGTTATCACTTAGTTTTTTATTTTGTTTTAGATAAATTGTTTAATTTGATGGCATTTTTATTTTTAAATATCTTTAGGATTTGTAGTGAATCCTTTATTTTTTATGATACTTCTTATTTGCTAATTTGTGTTCCTTTTTCCATTCCATTTTCTTCTCTCAGTTTCCTCTCTCTCTCTCTCTCTCTCTCTCTCGCTCTCTCGCTCTCTCGCTCTCTCTCGCTCTCTCTCGCTCTCTCTCTCTCTCTCTCTCTCTCTCTCTCTCTTTCTCTCTCTTCTCATCCTCTCTCTTCCTAAAAGGTTATTCTATTCATCTTACTGAAATGTCTGAGTTACTGGATTTAGTCAAATTTTATTTTGCTTAAGATTTTTCATCTATGTTTATGAATGATATAAGCTTGTTATTTATTTTTCTTATAATATTCTTCTTAGGGTTTATTCATTGTCAGTTCTATGCTGACCTCATTAAATAAATTGGAAAATGTTCCCTCTTGCTCTTCCCTCTAGAAAAAAAGTTTGTGAAGGTTAATATAATTTCTTAATTAAGTATTAGGAAACAGAAAACTGTGTATCAATCTATACTCAAAGATTTCTTTGTAGGAACATTTTAAGTTTTTAAAATTTAACGTAGGATTCACATCCATATTTGTAATAAAGGAACAATTACCAAGCATGCTCAATTTGGGCCTTTACCTCTATAAATATTAAATTTAAAATCACCTTAACAAATCAATACTTGGGACAAAATTTTCTTGAGTGATTTGAATTCCTGCACGGTCTGTATCAGTTTATATTTTGCTATCTATGTTTACTTCATACTACAATTTAGCAACTCTAGATGTACTGATTTCTTTCCAAGAAAAGAAAACATCAGTCTTTGATGACTCCTTTTGTCTTGTGAAAATTTTGATTTGATAATCATTGATTTTTGTTTTGGTTCTTTAAGATATGCCATCATTAACATGATGAGACTATCCTGTACCAATAAAATAAATAAATAAATAAGCTGGGCGTGGTGGCGCACACTTACAATCCCAGCACGCTTATAATCCCAGTATTTGGGAGGCTAAGACCTGGAGGATCGCGGGTTCGCAGACAGCCTCAGCTACTTAGTGAGGCCCTCTGCAAAATCAGTGAGACCCGGTTTCAAAATAAAGGATAAAAAATAGGGCAGGGGTGTATCTTGGAGGTAGAATGCTCCTGGGTTCCATCCCCAGACCTGCCCCCCAAAAAAAATAAATAAATAAAATAAAATAAAATAAATAAATAAATAAAAGATAGGTTTTAAATGGAAAAGAAATATATCAGGCATATTGGCACTTTTTCTATTCCTGAGTATCTGAAGACCATGTAGACTCAATAATATTTTAGAAAATGAACCTGCAGAAGCTGTTTTATATTTTTTCTTTGTAGTCTTGAATGTCCAAAAATTATTTCATCTATCTCAATAGCATCTCTTGCTTATAACTATTGAATACTTGTTCTTAATTAATCTAAGTTCTTTGGTTAAAGATGAAAACTTAAGTAGCCCTTCTGTTTTAGGTCTACAACATCAGAAACTAAAAGTTTAGTAGTGATTAAGATAAGTATAGTCAGAACTCAAGAGCTGACTATAAAGAAACAAGATAAATTTACAAAGTAATTTTCAGTAATTAAAAATAATGGGATTACCTATTTTTAATACAGAGGAAATATACCAAATATAGACTACAGACGCCAAACATAAATGATTTCAAGAGGCCATTAAAGTCACAGCGGGGATTTAATAAAAGAAAAACTCTACGTATACTCAAGACTTCATTCTGGCATCAAAATATCTACGCTTAGAATCTGGCAAAGATATACTTCAAAAAAATACTCAAGGGATTTTTTTTATAAAATAATAGAAGAATTTGAAAATATATATAGCATGGGAGATGATTTTACAGGAAAATCCTGTAACATTATTTAATTTTACATTAAGGAGGAGGAACAAGAGAGATAATTGATAACATTTATTGTGCCTGTTATGTGCAGTCATTGAATGATGAACTTTTTATATTAGAGTGTTCCCACATATTCCAACAAGTGCAGAGTATATTTCCAGCAATTCAATATTAAAGATGAACACTGATGAGATTAACTTTTTTGGTGTAGATCACTACAGTGAGAAAGCCTAGAACTGAAACTTACACTCTGATTTGACTGTAACATTCAGTGCTACCAGACTAGTAGATTCTTTTCACTCATGCTTAAAAGTGATTATTTAGAAACAAGTGATTCAGTAACTTTAACATCATTTCCAGTCTGGGCTCAGATATAAAGAAAAATGTCTTGAGCAATTATGAGCAGCTTATTCACCAGATCCTAGCTAAGACTTTGATCCATTTCTCATCCGCCTTAAGGTAAAGGTATCATTTCTTAATTAAGAAGGGTTTATCCTAATACCTCCAGAAAGACTGATCCAGTCTGCATGCCAACCATCCACATTGTCTCTTGTTCTTCTAATAATCAAGAAAAAATATTTTATTTAGAACACAGTTACTTTTACATTCAACAATCTTCCTATAAACTGACAAATCACTTATTTTGGAGTCATGGATTCCAAAAAATATTTTTTTGAAAGAAAAAACAAGGTATTAATTTAATTGAAACAAGTAAAATGAAAGACAATGATGATTTTATTGAATAGCAAGTAATAAAGCTTTCTTGTCTTTAGATGCAACTGGCAGTACATGAAAGTATCCTAAGTTTTGTCCATGTTAATCACTACTTTCTAAGATGGAGATACTTGGGTTGTTAATAGACTCTCTAAAGATGTGAGAACCTAGTTGTAATTGGTGCTATTACTATAAAGTCAATTTTACAGTGCTTTGAGAGAGTATAAGAAAGGAAATACTGTAGTACTGTAACTTTGGATGTTCACCCAGAATTATCCTTTGCAACAGTTCTCGACTGTAGGTTGAAAAGCAAAGTCTAAGGGTAGGCCTGAGCTCTCTTGTTTGTGTAATTATTCACGACTCTATCCTCCAGTCTGTGGAAAAGTGAGCTCACTTACTAGCCAGTCTTCCTATATCTAGTAGCCCTCCAATGATTATCATGAGCTTCAAATTTTTATTGTTATTTTCTTCTATCATACCATCAGAAAACTCTAAAAGTTTGGCAGTATCTAAATTTTTCTGAAGGTGAAAAAAGCCAGATTTTTGAGACTTATTTCCTACAGTTTGCCTTCCAATCTGGTATTTTACTCCTTCCTCTTTCTCCTTCCCTTTCTCCCTTCCTTTCCTTTTTTACTGCTATGTACATGGATATCATTATCTCTATTTACTTCATTACCATGTGACTACAAAGCACCAGTAAAAGTCTAAAAGAAATTTATATCACACAAATTAGATATTATTTATTTGTTCTAGACTCACAACTTACTGAATTGGCTACATAATAGCTCATGGATATGTTTTGTTGATTGTTCATGCATTTGCATTTTGAATTATTGGTAATTTTTTTCTTGCCTCCATAATCTGAGAAGATTTGTTCAAAGATTCCCAGGTTCTGATCTCTAAAATGCTAACTTGCTTAAACTAGTTATAGACTGCAATATATTTCTTCCTTCTTGAAGAAAACCCAGTTAGATTTCAAGAGTTAAGGTTATTTCTCCCTAGTCTCTTTATTATACACACAAGATGATTTCCAGAGAATTCTTATTTTATGATACTAATATGAAACTGAATATTTACTCCATGAAAAATCAATCTCAATTCCATTTTTCCATTACTTTAATCACTAATGCTAAGAAAATATTTAGAAATATGTGCATGTATCTCTATGTAAGGATGCTCACATTAGTGATGTTTATAATTTTAAATGATTAAAATAAATAAATGACAGACGTAGTGCTTAAGCAAGTCATGAGGAATCTAGGACAGTGTGTTTTGGATTTATTAAAAATACTTCTGAAGCTTGGCATGGTTCTTCACACCTGTAATTCCAGTACTTGAGAGGCTGAGACAAGAGAATCACAGAATTCAACACAGCCTCAGCAATGTTTAGTGAGACTCTCTCCAATCTGGTGAGACAATAAACTTCAAAGAACTAGGGGTATAGTTTAGAGGTTTAACCCCAGTAACAATACACATGCGTGCAGACACACACACACACACACACACACACACACACACACACACACACACGCATATTTTTTAGAAATGTTTTTGCTTTTAAAAGCTGTTTCAAATGACATGCAGAATAGTTAAGTGGTTGATAAAAACAATAATAAAAAATAAGGTTACAAATTAGGAAAAACAAGGTCTTAAGGAAATAAATCTAAAATATAAAGTGCATACAAGCTAGCCCATCTTATTAATGAGTTCCATACACCTGGGATTTAACGAAAACATCCTAGAGAAAAATGTGTTTGTACTAAATATGTACAACATATTTTGTCATTATTGTCATTATTTCTTTAAAAGCTGTTTTTTGTAGTACAGGGGTTGAAACCCAGGGGCTTTCTGCCTCCGGGCTATACTCCCAGACCTATTTATTATTTGGAAACAGGGTCTCACTAAGTTGCTGAAAGCCTCACTCAGCTGAGGCTGGCTTCGAACCTGTGTGATCCTCCTGTCTCAGCTTCCCAAGTGCTGGGATTACAAGCGTGCACCACCATGCCTGGGTTTGTCATTATTTCTTAAATAATACATTATGGCAATGTATAGAGCATTTATGCTGTATTGGATATTATAATAAATAATTTAAAGCCTGTAGGAGGATGTTTTATGTTTTATGCAAATTGTATATATTCCTGGAGCATGCATGGGTTTTTGACATGCAGGAAGGGGAAGTTCTGGAAGTGATCCCTCACAGATTCTGAGAGACAACTGTACTTCATATTTAAGATTAAGACTGACACAGTTCTCTACTTATTCAATACTATCATCATCATACATTGTTGAACAAACTAGGCAAGGCAAGTTTGTTCAGGTCTCTGCCTAAAGACCATAATTCAAATAAGTATCTGTAATGAGGTTTTCTGAATAATTGTAATGTCAATTACTATTCATACCTTACCTCTTCCATCTCTCTGTTGCTGCCCCATTCTTATCTCTAGCTCAAGCAAACATTCACTAATTTTTTTACCCACTCCCACACCCCCAGAATGAAAGCAAGGATTTGGATCCTTTTATTTTCTATTTCATCTCCTGCTACAAAGTTTTCCTGGTATTTTATAGACTATCGATAATAACTTTTGAATTAATTGATCATCAAATACAGGTGATTTTGGTTTTTATATTTTGATTCATACTTCTTAAGATATATATTTTGAACTATATTCCAAGATTCATTCTAATATTAATATATATATATATATATATATATATATATATATATATAGGCGCATTGTAGTCAAACATCACAATGGAATACAAGACTTGTTAGGATATACAATCACACATCATCCAATTAGCCTTTATCCTAACCCCATCCCATTCCCTCCCCCTCCCTCGATCCCATGCTTGATTTGGTGATTAAGTTTGTTTACATACATCATGCATTTTAAAGAGATTCCATCTTCCCCATTCCATCCCCTCTGATTGCTCACCTTAATTTCTTCTCCATAGGGCCCTTTCTTCAACTAGATCTCCTCCTATTACCCATTTCTTTCTAGTTTTTGCATATTAGGGAAAGCATCTGATTTTTTATTTTCTGTGATATTTCTCTGTGTATGCCGCATTGCAAGTTCCGATCCCACTCCTGAAGGCCCCGGTGCCAGCCTGGTTACCCAGCAGACTGTGATCCCAGCATTGCTGGCTCCAGCATCAGCCTTGACTCAGGCTTTGCTGTACATCGGGCTCTGGTCTCTGTCACTATGAGCAGGTTGTCTACAGATGTTCCCTTTTTTCTTTCTATTATTATTATTATTATTATTATTATTATTATTAATTTTTTGGAGGTACTGAGGTTCCTGGAAACCCCCCTATCTCCAGGCTACACTCCCAGACACCTATCTCTCTCTCTCTCTCTTTTTAATATATATTTTTATTTGGAAACAGGGTCTCTTCAGCCAGCAAGGCTGACCTCAAACCAGCGCACTGTCTCTGCCTCCTTTTTTTTTTTTTTTTTAATATGAGAAAGCAGTACATGTCTTTTGCACAAGCTGGGACCCCAAATACCTAGTGGCAATACATTTTGTCTTCCCTCCAAAGGCAGAGGTCCATAGCTTCTCTTCAGAATGCAGGCTCTTCTGTTCCACGTGTACCCTGGCCTCTCACTCTGCACAGAGGAGCATGGTGGCTATAAGGCTGATGACTCCCAGAACATGCAACGTGTAGTCCCATCCCGGTTATGCCGGGCTCCCTCTGATACTCCCCAAACCCTTTTGCCACTTAGCATGTTGTCCAGACTTCTTGAGCATGTGTGGCAGATGCAGTCAGTCTACTTTTGGGGAGATTTCCTCAAAAGCTTAAGGTGGACTGGATCTGTCTGCCCCTCCAATTTCTACCTTTGGGGCAATTTCTTCAGAAGATCAAGGTGGGTTGAATCAGGTCTCTGCCTCTCCAAAATAATAGCCTCCACCTCTGACGCCGGCACTAGTGCCCGCACCTCTGCACTGCCCCACCGCTGTTCCTCTGGTGCCGCCTTCCTCTTGGTTCTCTGCTGAGCTCTTTCCTTACATGATATGATGTCCAGAATTCTTAAGCATGTGCGGCAGGGGCAGTCCCCCTTTGCAGGTTTTTTTTCAAAAGTTCCAAGTGAATTGGATAGATTTTGTCTGCATCTCCTGAGTCCTGGCTGCTGCCACCGCCATCGTAGCCCCTCTCCAATATACATATATTTTTAATAATAAGAGAAGACAGTATGTGTGTTTTGAAGAGGTTGTGAGATCGAGCATTCAGCAGCAATGAATTTTATCTCCCTTCCAAGAGCGGAGGCCCACAGCCTCACCACGTAGAGTAGGGTCTACTGTTCCAGGTGCACCAGGCTCCTGATGCAGCCTGGCAGAGCACGGAGGCCAGGTATGCTGAGGCCCCGGGACATGCGGCTCGGTTTCTGCCCGGCACTGCATGGCTCCCTCCACCATGCCCGGCTTATTTTTCTTACAAAGTGTGTTGTTAAGAGTTCCCAGCATGTACGGCTGAAGCTGTCTTTTCTCTAATCCCTTCTGGGATGTTCTTCCAAAATTCGCTTTTCTTGTGCGGCATGCGCTTTCTTGTCATCTTGCTTCTAATTCCGCCATTATCCACTCTCTTTCCTGTATTCTAGATGGGAAGTCCTGGTTGGAAGTGTCTCCTTAAGTTGTCCCAATCCGATATTAAACCAAAATCTGGTGTCCAGAGCTTCCCCAAGAAATGCTTGTCCTGGTGCGTGGCCACAATCGCCACTGCGACTGTGGCTGCCGTCATCTTCAGTGTTTTTACTATTCAATTTAGATAAACATAATTAATGGGCAAAAATAATTTGCTTGAGATAGCTTTCATTATTGTGGCAGTATCTTACTTCTAGTCTCTAAAAACTAAGTTAATGGTAGGAGTTCTATTGAGCCATCAAAAAGCACTCTATCCAGAAATAGTGGTGCACACCTATATATAACCTTAGTACTTGGAAGACTAAGACAGGAGAATCACAAGTTCAAGGCCAGCCTCATCAACTTAGCAAGCAAGACCCTCAGCAATGCAAAGACCCTGTTTCAAAATAAAAACTAAGAAGGGTTGTGGTGGTATTTCAGAGGTAGAATACCCCTGAGTTCAATACCCCGTATGAAAAAAAATGTCCAGCACCTGAACACTTTATGTTTAAATGATTTCTGAAAATATTTGAACCTAAATACTTTGGAACAAAAATATGAGAAAACCCTTGAAAGTTAGAAATACATGTTTAATTAAATATCTACAAAGATTATAGTTTTCAACATATAAACCATTTATTTAATTACTTATTGGATGTTGTAACTTGTTTCTTATTATTGATGGTCAAGTAAAATAAAGACTAGCAAATTTAGGAAGAATTTTATTTTAAGGGGAATTATTCACTATGATCTCTGGAATTACATTAGGCCATACATCACACTCTACCAATATGTTGTGTTATTACATTTTATTAGAAAATTAAAATTTTACTCATTTTTGTAATTTTTTTTCTTGGTGAAAAGTAAGATGATCATATTGCTTGGAATTTATACAAGAAAAATATTAACCAAATAACTTAAAATATAAAATGATAGCTACTCTACAGTGGAACATAAGGGAAACTGATTATGAAGAAGCGAGGGGGGATGTTTTGGGGTAAGAAATATTGTATATCCTGATTGCTGTGTGAACACCAAATAACCATAAACTTAAAATGGGTGCAGTTGATTTTATGTAAATAATAATCCAATTATGTTTTTCTCAGTAGAAGAGAACCTTATAAAAGTTAGGGATGACCGGGGAGTTTCTTCACCTCCCAGTGAGCACACTAGTTTCTGATTCAAAAGCCATCTGTGTCAGCAGACTTTTAACAGCACTCTGCAATTGTCCTCAAGCCAAACCTGCACAACTTCATCTCCTATTTTGCACTACATAAATTCTCAGTCTAGCGAGATACTCCATAACAGTTAGCCTTGGCCATTCTGGACTTTCTCCCTCTTTCTCATCACATCCTTCTACCTCTGTCAACATTTCTCTTTACTTATTGATAAGTACCAACTCATAAAGTTCCCATATAAAATGTCTTTTTTCTCATAAAATCTCCTTGGCCCTTCAAAGAAGAATCTATCTTAAAAACTTAACCACATGATTTCTTGCCACCACCCTTTTGTGTCAACATTTTAATCTTCTATTGCTTTGAATGCATACCTCATTATTCTAACTGCACTTGAACCTCACTTCTGAAAAACATCTTGTGTTACTGCTGTCAGATTCCCCATCTTGCTTTGCGTATGGCAAGTACTCTCCCATTATCTGCTTAGTGATAATCTATATACAGTAACAATTTTCTACTGTATGAGTAAAAAAGATGCCACAGAGCTAAAGACATATTATTTCCACTTCTGCAGATGGGGAAGGTGGGTAACTATAATTAGGCATAAAAGAGAAACATAATGAATCAATTTGATTGCAAATAATAACACAAAAAGATTAGTAGGCTTTCTTTTTCCATATAGTTCAATGGAAGAATGTAGATGAAGAATGATAAAGGAAGGGATGAGGATATTGTAATTACAGTTGCCTTCAATTTCCTTATATTAATTTAGAAACAGTAGCAACTGTGCTCCACAGGAGACAGAAAGTGATGGATAGTGCAAATTACTGCTTCCTATAGCAACTGCGGGGGTATTTCTTCAGCTGATTCTTATCAGTGGTCAAAGCAGGACCAGCAAATTAGTGCCACTGAAGTGAATCCTTTCCAATTTAATTATATTGGGTGAAATCATGAAATCGAAGCCAATTCTTTACAAAACACAATTTATAACTTTCAACAGATTGGTTAGAAAAATAATTCAAGCAAACAAGTGAGTTATACACATTGGAAAATGGAAGTTCTGAGAAAAATTTGGTATCAAAGATATACATTATTTGGAATAATTTTTTTCTCTTTAAAACACACACACACACACACACACACACACACACACACACACACACTTCTAGGAATAAAATGTGTACCATATAATTCAATGAGTATTTGCCAAATACCTATTTGTCAGATATTGTGTGAGGTCCAGCCCTTGATTTTATAAAGACACAACTGCTTCCATCAAGTAAAGTTAGTGGACCATTCAGCAGAATGAGTAGGGAATTTTGATAGAGGCTGGCAAGTTCTATGGGGCAAATGAGCAAAATGATGTGGAGCCCATAGAAGAGCTCCACATCATTTGTGGAGAAGAAGGTCATCAAAGAAGTTCCCTTCCCTTCATTGATAGGTATGGATGGTGCCACTAATGGAAAATAAGTGATAATAGGAAAGTCCTGTTAAAGGCACTAGTGTTTGTGCAGGGGTGGGATAACATGATAGGTTCCTCTCAGCCTAATTTGTGATGCTCTATTCATTTCCTGTTGCAAACTGAGCTTAGCTAGGTTAAGCCACTCAAAATCATTAAATCATTTAAAGTGACTTAGTTATCTCTAATTATAAAAGGAAGAGAATAATCTTACATCACCTAATTTCTAGTAGTGTGATAAAATTAAGGCAATTTGTTGGGTATAGTGCACACCTGTGACAGATCTCAGTACTTGGGCTTCTGGGACAGGAGGTTTGCAGGTTTAAAGCCAGCCTTGATAACTTAGGAAACCCCTCAACAACTTAGTAAGATGATGTATCAAAATAAAAAGACAGATAACTCAGAGATAGAATGCCTCTGAGTTCAATCCCAGTATCATGGAACTCGGGAGGGGGTATAAGATTTAGGCAATTCTTACATCAAATATTTTCATATACAAAATCATTGATTATTATCTATACAAAACTAGCTGCTCTGGGAAACTAAGCTTAGTATTTTTTTTTTGTTTATTTTCTTCTTAGTCCAATGACAGAAATTGCATGAAAATTCTATCTAATTCAAATGCAACACGATTGTGGTTGCAGAATCACACAAATTTCTAAAATCAAATGGAAGATTCCTTTGTAAAATAGAGAATCAGTTGCATTGTGGATCTAGGGTGCTGCTTCAAAGGCATTAAGTATCTAAGTTTATCAGATCATTTTTCGCCATCCATTTGTCATCTTACCAAAGTTTGTGCCAAACTCCATTATAAAATTTTGTATTTGTCCATGTGATTTTATTTTTTTTATTTTTGTTTGTTTTTTTGTTTTATTTATTTTTTATTAATTTATTTTTTAAATTGGTGTATTGTAGTCATATATCAATAACATTGGAGTACGAGACTTGAGAGGATATACAAGCACACATCATCCAATTAGAACTCCTCCAGCCCCCATCCCATTCCCTCCCCCTCCCTCCATCCCACACTTCTTTGGTGATTTACTTTGATACATTTGTTTATGTACCTCTTGCATTTTAAAGAGGCTCCATCCTCCAGTGTTACATACCCTCTGATTGGTCACATTAGTTGCTTCACTATAGGGCCCTTTCTATAGCTCAACCTCTTCCTGTTGCCCTTTTCCTCCTAGTTATTGCTGATTAAGAGAAGCGTCTGATTTATATTTTCTGCAATATTTCTCTGTGCATGCTGCGTTGCAAGTACTGATCCCACTCTTGATGGTCCCAGTAGTGGCCTGGCTACTCAGTGGACTGATCCAGACCTCGCTGGCTCAAGCAGCGGCCTTGCCTCATGGGAGGCCCCAGTTCTGGTCTCGCTGGCACCTGCACCGGTCTAACCCCTAAGCTGGCTTTGGTACCGGCCTTGGAGGCCGCAGGAGTGAACTTGCCTCACGCCAGGCTCCGATGCTGGCCATTGGCCCCTGCACCAGCCTAAACCCTTGGCAGGATTCCAATCCCGGCCTCGGAGGCCCCAGCACCGGCCTAACCTCACGGCAGGCTCGAATGCCAGCCTCGTTGGCCCCAGCACCGGCCTAACCCCTCGGCAGGTTCCGTTCCCAGCCTAGGAGGCCCCAGCACTGGCCATGTCTCACGGCAGGCTCCGATGCTGGCCTCGCCTCACGGCAGGCTCCGATGCTGGCCTCGCTGGCCCCAGCACCGGTCTAGCCCTTCGGCAGGTTGTTATCCTGGCCTCGGAGGCCCCAGTACTGGCCTTCCCTCACGGCAGGCTCTGATGCTGGCCTCACTGGCCCTAACACCGGTTAACCCCTCGGCAGGCTCTTATCCCGGCCTCGGAGGTCCCAGTACCGGCCTTGTCTCACGGCAGGCTCCAATGCTGGCCTCGCTGGCCTGTCCATGTGATTTTAGATAATTAAACTTGAACCATTTCCCTTAGGTATCTTAGGAAGCTGGGTTCTTGAGTAAGATATTTTAAATATCCAATAACTGTTCTGGGTTTGGATTAAAAGTAAGTCACATACAGATATATTCTACTGTCTTGATAAAGCTGTTAATTATATCTAAGGGTAACAACTTTTTATCATCAACTATGTGATACAAATATTTGAAAAATGATGTAAATATTCTAATAGTGGAAACTAAATTTATTTGTGTTGGTTTTAAAGTTGTGATTAAATTAAAAAGTTGTCACTTAAAATAACCTTGGCCTCTTTTTCCCTAGACACACCATTCAATACCAATTACACATGTGATTCATTTGATTTCTAATTACAGGCAAAATTTGTATCTCAGTAGAATAAATTAAGCCCAAAGTCAGCAGAAGGAAGAAAATAATAGTGTAAATAAATTAAATAAATAATGGAAAATTGTAGAAAATATAAAACTAAGAATGGATTAAAAGAGATAAGTAAAGCTGAAAAAAACTTAACTGGAAAAATTATGAAAGTTAAAGAGATAAAGCTCAAAATCAGAAATGAAAGAATAGATATGATGATGGACATTTCTAAAATTAACGAGTATCATAAGAGCCTATTATGAGACAAATATGGTGGGTATGCCTGTAATTTCACTATTTGAAAGGTTGAGACAGGGAGATAGAAGCTTTATGGCCAGCCCCAGTAATTTACTGAGATCTTTTTTAAAACAAAAAACAATAGGATTGGGCGTGTGCTGTGGCTTGGAGGTAGAACACCCCTGAGTTCAATTCCCAGAATAAAAAAAAAAGAGAGAGAGAAAAAAACTATTATGGACATTATATGCCAAAATTGGATATCCTAGAGGAAATTAATAACTTCTTATAAATGTAAAACCTTATAAAACCAAATAACAAAACACAAACGACAATAAATGCTGGTGAGGATGTGGAAAAGTGGAAACTCTAATACATTGTTAGTGAGATTGCAAATTAGTGTAACCACTTTGGAAAACAGTATGGAGGATCCTCAGAAAAATGTAAATGAATTTACCATATGATCCAGCAAAACCACTTCTGGGTATCTACCCCAAAGAATGCAAACTGCAAACCAATCTATCAAACTAATGTATGTGTATCTATGTTCATAGCTGCACAATTCACCATTGCTAAACTATGGAACCAGCCAAGATGTCCATCAACAGATGAATGGATTACAAAATTATGGGATATATACATAATGGAAATTTACTCAGCCATAAAGAAAAACACAATTATGTCATTTACAGGGCAATGGGTGAAAACAGAGAACATTATGCTAAGTGAGATTAATCAATACCAAAAAATAAGAAATCAGAGGCTCTCCCTAATATGCAAAAGCTAGAGTGAAAATGGGTCATAGAAGGAACTCTAGACAAAGAAGGAGATACTATAAATGAGTGAATAAGGTTAGCTAACTGAAAGGAATGGGAGAAGAAAAGAGGAAAATTCCCTAATGTACATGATGTACATTAACAAACATATCAATGTCAATCACTAAACAAAGCACGAGAAGGAGGGAGGGGGGAGGAAATGGGATGGGATGGGAATTGGATAACAGCTAATTGGGTGACATGTGCATGTATGCCTGTATCATCTTGTACTCTATTAAGGTGTATGACTACAATGTACCAATAAAAAATTTAAAACAAAATAAGTCTTTTAATTAGGTTAAATTATCATAACTATATTATATATGTGCTTTGCATATATACTTAACTTCATAAATTTCAAGTTATTATTGTTAGGTCCTCAACCCCCATATGGGACAGGGGCGGGGCTGACCCGCCTCCTTACCCTGCAAGTTCCCACGGAAAGCCACTCCCCTTTGATAAAAAGGGGAACGCGGCGATCTCGACACACAGAGAAGACACACACAGAAGAAGCCTGTGGGACGGAGAGATTTTCTACATCCGTGGAAGGCTCTCTTCCACGCCCTCTCCCACCCCCAACCCGCACCCGCGACATGGGGGTGGGGGAGGGAGCTGCCTGGGACTGATGGGCCGGTCTAATAAAGACTTATGCCACCTGCATGGCCGATCTCGCGTGTCCGGTGGATCTCTCTCTCGCCATCAAATTATATGCTCATATAATTAAATCTTGTGAAATAAAAAAAATATTCAAAGGTTCATGTGCATTAAATAGGTAGTGTTGTCAGGATGAATAGTGTTCCCCCAACAAGGCCACATTGATTTCTTAATGACTACTAAAACTCTAATTTACAAAAATATTAAAACAATAATTCTGTACACCAAAGATAAGGAAATAAGTGAGTTTTGATCTGTAGAGGCAAGCCAAAATAGTCTCAGGAATGAAGACCACCTTGCTTGAGAGAGATGCAGTGTTGAACAATAAGGATGAAGAAGGCCTAAAAGTTAATGCGAGTCAGATTTAGTGACACTGAATGCCAAGGTAAATGATACATTATTTTCAGAAGAAAATGGAGAGACAATATGGTCCTTGTAAAAAGAATGTGGCTTATCAAAAATATACATTAACCCGAGCTATATGGGAGCAGAAACCCAAAGAGACCTTGTTTAAAATTAAGAATACAAATGGTTGGGGCTGAGAATTACAATGTCCCTGGGTCCAATTCGCAGTACCAAAACAATCAAATAAACAAACAAATAAAACATGAATTAGAATGATCAACCTAGTGGCACTCTGAAGAAAGAATTGTTGTAGAAACAGCTAAAGATATTAGAATGGTAATCATTCAAAACACAAACAACAAATGCTAGAGAAGTGGGAACTTTAATATACTGATGGTCAGATTGCAAGTTAATGCAACAACTTTGGGAAACAATACGAAAGATCCTCAGAAGAATGAGAACAAACCTACCATATGATCCAGCAATTACATATCTGGGTATCTACCCCAAAGAACAGAAAGCAAATTACCAAACTAATTCATGCATATTTATGTTCATGACTACATAATTCACAATTGTAAAACTATGGAAACAGTCAAGATGGTCATCAAAAGATGAATGAATTACAAAACTATGGGATATGTACACAATGGAATTTTACTCAGCCATAAAAAAGAACACAATTATGTCATTTGCAAGGAAACAGATAAAACTGGAGAACATTATGTTAAGTGAGATTAGTCAGTCACAAAAAGTAAAAAATTAGATGCTCTTCCTAATCTGTGGAAGCTAGGGAGATGGAGTCATAAGAGTAACTCTAGACAAAGGAGATACTATAGATGAGCAAGTAAGGTGACCTAACTGAGAAGAATAGGAGGGGGAAATTTCCTAATGTGCATGATGTACATTCACAAACATATCAAAATCAGTCACTAAACCAATATGAGAAGGAGGGAGTCGGGAAAGAATGGAATGGAAATTGGGGAAGGGCTAAATGAGTGATGTGTGCATGTATGCCTCTACCATCTTGTACCAATAAAAATATTTAAAAAATTCAAACCAATACAGAGAGAGAGAGAGAGAGAGAGAGAGAGAGAGAGAGAGAGACAGAGAGAGAGAGAGAGAGAGAGAGAGAGAGACAGAGAGACAGAGACAGAGAGATTGAGAGAGAGAGAGAGATTGAAAATATTTCCAACAACAACATAAAAGAAATTTCAGGACCATATGGCTTCACAAACATTTAAAATCAAAATAATATCAACTCTTCTTAAGTCTTACAAAAAAAAATAGAGTAATTATAAAGTTATTTAATGAGACCAGCATCATATTGATACTTGATCTAGGCATAGACATCAAAAGAAACTATAGACAAGTATATTGATGAATATAGGTGCAAATTATTTCAAAATCATAGTAGAGAATAATCCAAAAGCAATTAAAAGGATCATACACCATGAACAATTAAGATTTATCCTTGGAACACAAGAATGGTTCAATATACACAGATCAACCAATTTGATATATTGACATGATGAAAGATAAAAACATTTAATCATTTCAATAGATTAAGGCATTTGATGAAATTTAACATCTATAAGTGATAAAAGTTGAACAAAATAAATGTAGAAGGAACTCACTCATACAAAAGTTTCATAGATAACATAAGGATGAGGAGGAAGTATTTAAAATTATTCCTCCAGGATCTCATACAAAGCAAGGATGCTCACTCTTCCCATTTCTCCTGAATGGGAAGAACAACAGGATAAAATGGGAAGACAACAGGGTAAAAAATAAAATATATCCAAATAAGAAAATGAAAAAAATGATCTATGTTTGAGATGGCATGACCAAAAAGATGGAAGACTTGGATATATAAAATTTTAACATACAAATTAATGAACAAGGGAAATTAAGAACATATAAATTAAGGGATATATGCTGTGTTCGTGATTTTAAAAATTCATATTGTTAAAATGACCCACTCCTCAAAGTAATTTGCAGATCAGTTCAATCTCTATCAAATTAGAAAAGCATTCTTTACAGAAATAGAGAAACATAATCCTAAAGTTCACGTGATACAACAGAAACATCTCAGATAACCAAAGTAGTCTTGTGCAAGAACAAAATTGGAGACATTATATGCAGTAAGTTCAAAATACACTGCAAATTGCCAGTAATCAGAACAATTTGGTACTGGCAAAAAATAGAATTATAGTCCAATGGAACAGAACGAAGAGCTCATAAATAAATCCATACATCTCTAGTAAACTAGTCTCAACAAGGACACCAAGAATACATATGGACAAAATATATTGTCTTCAATAAATGCTGTCAAAAATTTTGAGCATGCAAAACAATAAAGTTGGATATCTGTTATATATATTATATATATATATATGTATATATCAAATCAAAATCAACTGAGATTTATATGTAATATCTGTTACTGTAAAAATACTTGAAGAAAATATAAGGGCAATGCTTGTTGTCACTGATCAGTGCCACTGTTCCCCCTCAGCAAATGCAAGCATGACAAACGCTTGCATTCAGCAAGGCCTCACCATGCCCCGAGGAAGGAGACGTCATCTCTGGCAAAAATATTCCCTGCTCTTAGATTTCTACACTAATAAGCTCCAATGATTTAAAACAGGATCCCAAGAATTAGGACTGTGGAGAAGTTGAGTCCATGAAAGATAAATTTTCTAGTAAAATGTCTGAGCCTTCAGAATTTCTCTGTATTGTTCCAGCTGTAATAAAGGGCAGTCAGAATTCAGGGGCTGCAAAATTCCTTTCCGAAGGCAAGTCCTTTGATCTAAAGATTAGCTCCCAGCACCTCTCTGCCAGAAGGGGAAGCTGCAAACCTACCTCTTGCCCCATTTCCCAAAGAAATGTAAAACTGTCTCTGGAATCTGGGCCATTTGTTTCCCTCTGAAGAGATGCTAATAAGCTCTTCTCTGGCCTTAACAAAAGTCTACTGTTTGTGACTCAGCAGCAGGACAGTAAAAAACCCAAAAGTCTGCTTCAAGATTATGCATTAAAGAACAATTATAGAAATCCAATCACCTGTGTTATAATGTTTTTGCCCTGTCTACTAACTGCAATATAAGCATTGCCTTAAAGGGGATGGTGGAGCAGACAGGACTGAACAAATCCTCAAAGCAACCCTATGGATCTTGATAAAGGAGGGCCTGGACTAAGCCCTAGAGACAAAAGACTCTGGAAGGATCAAAGGAGATCCTAGAAGACTGAATTTCCCCAAGGACTTTGGGTGTGACCCCCACCTTTGCAGATGCCTGCCTGTCCTAACCTTTCTGGACTCTGGAACTTGCCCCCTAGGGCTCACCTGTGAGGCCAGAAACCTGATTTCAATGACAAAGGCCAAGGGGGCTGACTTTAACAGCCCAATCCCAGATGAATCTTAAACTGTAATGCCATGCCATGGATCTTTTATCCCGTTTATCTCGTTCACACTTAATGCCTCACTATTGTCCTTTGGCGGGGTATAGGATATAAATACTGGTGATGGAAATTAAAACATTGTCAATTGCACAGAAGGCAGTTGTCCACATCACTTCTTCAGATTCCTCTCTCCCAGGTCCCCGGGAATAGACCCCACACTTACAGGGGGCTTGAAGGAGCTCTTACCTGCTAAGAGGGAGGAGTCGCTGCAGTTATTAACCCCTGCAGGACCGCAACCGAAGCCCTTGCCCATCTTTCTGAGGATCTTGGTCTCAAGCAGACTCAGTGCCAGATTTATTGCCCCCAGGAGTGAGCAAGTTCACAGCAGATCAGGACAATAATATTTTGGGGGTTATCACACCAAAATCAGGCAATGAAAACAAAAGTAGTTAAGTAGGACTGCATAAAATTAAAAAGCATTTCCAAGCAAAGAAAATAGTCAACAGAGTAAAAATGACAACATGAAGTTGGAAAAATATTTATCAATGCTCCATCCAATTAAAAGTTAATATCTCAAATTACAAGGGGCTCACCATGAGTAGAAAAAAATATCCAATTAAAATGAGGAAAACTGCTAGGCATGGTGACGCATGCTTGTAATCCCCGCACTTGGGAGGTAGAGACAGGAGGATCGCGCAGGTTCGAAGCCAGCTGTGCTGGCTTAAGAGATCCTGTTTCCAAAAATTAAAAAAAAGTATGAAATAGGTCTGGGGGTGTAGCCAGGAGGTAGAAGGGCTTCCAGGAACCCCAGTACCACCAAAAAAAAAAAAAAAAAAAAGAGGAAAACTTAGTCATTTCTCAAAAGAGAAGATATAAACAGCTAACAGGCATGTGAAAAGATACTAAACATCACTAATTATCATGGAAATGCAAATTTAAACTATGATATGATATTATCTCACACCTATTAGGATGGCTATTATTTTTTTACAAAAGGAAAAACATAACATATATTGCCAAGAATTTGAAGAAAAGGAATCCTTGGAACTAGTGATAGGAATGTAAGTTGGTTCATCCATTGTAGAAAATAGTATGGAAGTTCTTCAAAATATTAAAAAAAAAAACCCACTTCTAAATTTATAACCACAGAAAATGAAGTCAAAATCTTGGTAAGATTTCTGCATACCCATTTTTATTGCAGCATTACTCACATAATCTATGAAAACAACTTAATGTTTATTGATAGATTAATGTATAATGTATATATATATAATATATGTATAATTTATAAATATATACAATTATATATAATGAGTGAATAAAGAAAACTGATCCATATATATGATATATACACAAAAATATATTTCATTATATAAGAACATAAACCATATAATAACAAAATGTGTATATATATTATATATATTAATATTTATTATTATTCCTTACTATCTATACCAGTTTCTTTATTATTATACATTATGACAGTATTATTCAGCTTCTTAAAAAGGAAATACTATTATTTGTGATAATCTGAGTGAACTAGTGGCCATTATGCTATGATCAGAAAAATTCAAATAAAAACTACACTGAAATTACATCTAACTCAAGATGGCAATCAAGAATACAAATATAAGTGTAGTGGTGAGGAGATAGAAAGGAAATAGGCAGATAGGGAAAAGGCCTTGGTAGAAAAAAGCTAATTTCCTGAGTTTCCTGAGGGGCGACAAATTCCTGAAATTCCAAAGGCTCAGAGATAAGAAGGCCAGAGCTTCACAAAGCCATCCTGAGTTTCCTAATCAAAAAACCCACAGAGCAAGTCTGGCATTCCTGAAAGGAGACCCTTCAAAGGACTTGCAAATGCCCTATGAAAATTCTCCTTGGAATCCCAAAAGTCACCCTAACCAAAAACGAACTTGCAAGCGGTCAGGCATTGGCCAGTCGGATGGCAAAAGGGGGGACTTTCCCGCTTGGGACCCCTCCCCTTTTGGGGAGCTGTTCTATCTCTCGCAGGTCAGGTCGTGTTGGCCCTGAGAGAAGGCAGAGTGCATCTGAGGGCACGTGGCTCCTGCGACACTTGGGTAGTGACCCTGAAGGCAGCTACTGGACCCCGGAGTTCCGACTGCCCCTATGGGGTGTTCGGCCACTTTTCTCTATTCTCTTCTGGCAGATCGCATGGACTCTGGAAGAAAGCAGCCTGCACCTGAAGGCAATTTGGCTTGGGCTACTCTCAAGTACTGTCCTGAAGGCAGCTGCTGGACCCAGAGTTCCAGCCCCTTTGGGGGTGTTCAGCCATCCTTGCCCCATTCCCTGCTGCTTCCAATAAACCTTTTACTCCCCTTCCTGAGGTCTGCAGGTGTCATTCTTTGCTCACTGTAGACAAGAACTCGCCAGGGTTTTCTCTCAAGAAACCCCCGTTTCAGTGGCAGATGCTTGTAATCTCAGTACTGGGAGGCTGAGACAGGAGGATCAGGGATTTGTGTCCAGCCTCAGCTGCTTAATGAGGCTCGCCACAATTTAGTGAGAACCTGTTTCAAAATAAAGAAAAATAATAGGACCAGAGCCAGGCATGGTGGAGCACACTTGTAATCCCACCATTTAGGAGGCTGGGACAGGAGGATCTCAAGTTCTTGACCAGCCTCAGCTACTTAGTAAGGCCCTTTGCAACTCAGTGAGACTCTGTTTCAAAATAAAGAATAAAATATAGGCCGGGGGTCTAGCTCAGAGGTAGAATGCCTCTGGATTCCATCCCCGTAGTGCAAAAAAAGTTAATAAATAAATTAAAAATAAGCCGGGCGTGGTGGCGGACACTTGTAATCCCAGCATTCAGGAGGCTGAGACCTGGAGGATCGCTTTTCACAAACAGCCTCAGCTACTTATTGAAGCCCTCTGCAACTCAGTGAGACCTGGTTTCAAAATAAAAAATAAAATAAATAGGGCAGGGTGTGTATCTCGGAGGTCAAATGCCCCTGGATTCCATCCCCAGACCGGCAAAAAAATAAAAATAAAAATAAAAATAAAAATAAAAATAAAAATAAAACATAAATAAATAAATAATAAAAAAATAAGACTAGAGAGATATAACTTGGAGGTAGAATGCTTCTGAGTAAAATCCCTGGCACCACACACACACACACACACACACACACACAGAAAAAGAAAAGAAAAGAAAAGAGAATGCCAACAATAATAAATGCTGCTGTGAATGTGGAAAAAACAACCTTTATATATTGGTTTGACTACAAATTAATAGCACCACTATGGAAACCAATGTGACAATTCCTCAGAGGACTAGAATGCAGCCACCTACCAAAACTAGCTCTACCATTCCTGAGTCTTTTCAAAGGAATAGAAATTAGAATATTATGGTGATGCAGGCATATCTATGTTTATAGCAGTGCAATTCACAATAACCAAATTATGGGACCAGCCTGTGTGCCCAACAACAGATGAATGGACTACAAAACAATGATACACACAATGGACTTTTACTCATCTATAAAGAGGAACAAAATTATGTCATTTGCAGGAAAATGGATGGAACTAGAGAATATTATGCTAAGTGAGATTAGCCAGTCTCAGAAAGCAATTGTATGTTTCAGACAGAAATTGGGTAACAAAAGTGATTTCAGATAAAGGAGAGACTCCAGTGGAGCAATGGAGGGGATACAAGTGAGGGTTGGGAGAGGAAATTTAATGAAGGCAACTGTTCAAACAATGCTATGTATATACACACAAATTATCAATACCATTCAATAATGAGGAAGGGGAGGGAGTGGAGTGGAATCTGGAGGGAAACACACAAAGTGCTTTGTGCATGTATATTTCTATCACTCTGAACCTCAATTGTGATGCATAACTATGATTAATCAATGCATAACTATGATTAATCAATGCATAACTATGATTAATCAATAAACTATGATAAATCAATAAAATTATATTAGTTAGGAGATGTGGCTGGCAGGTAAACATCACTGAGTTTAGTTCTACCACCAAAATTTGAATAAAATGAAGAAAAAAAGGTAGTAAGGAAGGTAGGAAGGAAGGAAGGAAGGAAGGAAGAAAGAGGAAATAAGGAGTAGATGTTAGTTTCCAAGAACTGGGAGGAAAAAAAAATGGGAAGAAGATGGTTAAATGGTACAAAGTTTTAACTTTCCAGAATGAGAAAATTTGTAGAAATAATGTTCAGCAATTGATTATAGTATAAATATCATGTCATTTAATTGAAATTCATGGATGGTGACCATTTAACAGGCATATTAATATCAAGCAAGATATCCCATTGTGCATCTTAAATATATATTCCATATACTAAACAAATTGACAGGTGGGTGTGCTTTCCACACTTTCAAAATATTTTATGAAATTAATGTATGTACTTTTTCTTTAAAGTATTTGAAAATTGTTTTTCAGATTCTACTAGGAAGTAGGCTGTTATCAAATTAACCACCAAATCTGAATGACATAACTTAATCAAAGTTGACTTCTCCTTTTCATTTCAAGCCTAATGTGGAGTGGAGATCACTACACAGTTAGTGTGGGGTCTCTTGTCTTGGAAAGAGGCTGTCTGGGACCCAGGGTGGGCTCCCAGCATCCAGGGCCTAGATGAGAGACTAGACAGGCTGAATGCTTATGTTCCCAGCCCAGAGGTGAGCAAAACCTGACATCTTTCCAATTTTACAAGAGGCTGAAGAATGTACTATGTGAAATATTTACTGGGTAGTACTTTCTGTAACTTTTATAGATCAACTCAGAATTCAAGGAGTTAAGAAGAGATCCCCAACAGGGGATTATTCACTGTTCAAATTATACCATTTGAGGAGTGTTTCACATACCAAGTAAATGGCTACTGTGTTATCATGAGGCTAGCACAGCAACTTCTCAGATAGGGCAGAATTTTTCCAAAAAAGCTTGGCCAAGTACAATCTAGAACTGAGGTTGAGACACCACTGGGAAATTAGCCCTTAGATATAATAAATGGCTCTATATTACCCTGGAAGGGATGGGTAGAGGACTTTAGGCCATTTTCACCTAGCATGTGACCAACCCCACACATAGTACCAAGTAGGACATACATGAAGAGAGTATAAATTCTAATTGTCTTATATTGGGTTTGTTAAGTATTGGACCTGACTTCTTTGACATCATCTGATTTAGGATTAACAACATTACAGTCTCACCTTCCTGCTTAATTTTTTTGTTTCATTTTAGTTTTTATTTCAAACCAATATATCAAAAATGCATTTTGAATCCTTGAAACATCAAATATTTTCTCTATGATCTTGGTAACTGTGTATGAAAGATACATGAGTAAAATTATCCTAGCAGAAAAAATATACCTGTGACTTTTTCTGTGAGTGAAATTTTGAATATAATCACAAAATAAATTTTTTGTGTGTTTTTAAGTGTGTACACATATGCATTCCTAAAAACTGTCCTCTTTAGCCTGAAAATCCTAATTGTTTCTGCTTTGTTTAAGCCTAATACAGCTGTGAATGGCCTAGCATGATGGTGTTTATATAGGCATGTCCCTGAGAACTTTTCATTTCGTACATTACTTACAACTGGCTCAAGTGACCCTATATATTCTAGACCTATATACTTTCACTGCAAAAAATAAAATAAAATATATTTATTCATAAAAACCAGAACAGTTATAAATTATCTCTTTTTTCTTGTTTACCCCATAAGATTGTTAGTTTACTAGAAAAAAAGACACTGTAGTTACCCCAAAATACCAACCAAATTAGATATTTTAGTACTTTCATTTTTTTATGAAAGAATTCATTTCTCTACTGCATTTTGACTTGCCTCAAAATTGTAGCTGGAAAAAAAAAACTTTGGAAGAGAAATGTCATCTGTATATACTAGATATTAGTTCTATATCAAAGAAATAGTTGGTAAAAATTATGTCTCATTCTGTTGGCTCCCTGTTAAAGTTCTTTTTTTGTGTGTGTGGGTCTGGGGATGGGCCCCAAGGGCATTATTCCTCCGAGTTATACCCCCAGCCTTATTTTTTATTCTTTATTTTGAAACAGGGTCTCACTGAGTTGCAAAGGGCCTCACTAAGTAGCTGAAGCTGTCCTCAAACCAGGATCCTACTGTCTCAGCCTTCCAAATGCTGGGATTACAAGTGTGTGCTACCACGCCTGGCTCTGTTAAGGTTCTTGATAGTTTCTTTTGCTGTAGTGAAGCCCTTTAGTTTTATACAATCCCATGTATTGATCCTCCTTTTAATTTTTTGTACTTTTGGGGTCTTGTTGAGATGTATCTATGCCTATGTGTTCCAGTGTTGGACCTATGCTCCCATCAAAAAGCTACAAGGTCTCTGTTCTAATTTCCAAGTCTTTGATCTATCTTGAATTGACTCTTGTACAGGGTGAGAAAATGGGGTTTATTTCCACTTTTCTGCATACGGTTAACCAGTTTTGCCAAAATCATTTGTTGAAGAGGCTATCATTAGGAAGGAAGGAAGGCTTACTGCTTTTAAAAGGCTTTATGCTTTTAAAATTTTAATTTATAATATGCTTAATATTTATGTTATAGTCATTACTATTAGGTACTTTTATATGCCAAAATATTCATTTATTTAATTCTCAAAAAGCTTGAGGAAGTAAGTACTCATTGGAACCTTGTTTACCAAAGTGGAAACTAAGACTTGGAAACAGGAAAGCCAGGATTTTAACTGAAGGAGACCATTCTCAAGAGTAGTACTTTTATGTTTTACACCCTGAGGCTTAGAGTAAAATTATATATACTCCTTTTCAGTTGATCAGTAGATTTTGATAACTTTCCTTCCAGACTGCCTTCTATTTCTCAGAACCGCACACATAAAAACACAAAACTTTGATTACATCTCATTTAAATATTTTCTTTCCTTTTCTTTTCATGCTATTGAAATAATTCATGTTATTCCAACCATTTCTTCTTCTTCTTTTTTTTTTTTTTTCGGTTCTGTGGATGGAACCCACGGGCATTCAGCCTCCAAGCTACACCCCTGCCCTATTGTTTTATTCTTTATTTTGAAACCGGGTCTCACTGAGTTGCAGAGGGCCTCACTAAGGAGCTAAGGCTGTCCACGGACCACTGTCCTCTGGTATCAGCCTCCCAAATGCTGGGATTACAAGCATGCGCCACCACGCTCGGCTTCTTCCTTTTTTTTAATGTTATTGCTACTGCCCATAATGTGTTTGTTAAAAATTAATTGAATGCTGGGCATGGTGGTACACGCTTGTAATCCCTGAGCTTGGGAGGCGGAGACAGGAGGATCGTGCTGGTTTGAAGCCAGCAGCGCTGCCTTAAAAGACCCTGTTTCCAAAAATAAAAAAGTATAAAATAGGTCTTGGAGTGAGTAACCCGAAGATAGAAGGGCTTCCAGAAACCCCAGTACCACCAATAAAATAATAATAATAATAATTGAAATGCAGTTGCATATTTTCTTACCTATCAGGGACAGTATTTATCTTCAACTCCCAGTGTCTAGCAAAGAGACTTAGATGAAGTGCAACTTCCATCATTGTTTGTAGAATGAATAAAGCTCCTGTTCCAGATTTGACATGAGATATATGTCTCCCACATACCTTCACATACTGAGTTAGAAAGTTTTAGGAATCAAAACTTGATTCTGAGTAGCCATAAACAAAAAGAGCAAAGTAAGGACTTTTGAAAACTCCTTAAAAAATACATAAAAAGACTAAAAAAAAAAATCAAAATCAAGTATTTTGAAACTCTTGAAATTAACTGGTCTTCAGAGAAAAAGATTATTTAAAATAAAATAATCAAATTATTTGTTCAAGGAAAACATGGCCAAATTTTGGTAAGGAAAATCCTCTTTTTTTTTTTGGTCCTGGTATCAAACACAAAGACATTCTACCTCTGAGATACCACCCTAGTCTTTTTTTTTTTTTTTTCCTGGAATCTGCAATACTCCCATTTTAGCCTTCCAAGTACTAAGATTACAGGCATGTACCACTTAGCCTAGCTCTTCTTAGCATTTTAATTTACCCTATTTCTCTTATGACCTTCTTCTAGCTCCATGAAGACCTTGACAAGCAACATCTGTTATCACAGGGAAAGCCAATATTCTTGAAGCCAGTGAATGGGGGAAGGGAGTTCAGGGTTTGAGTTCTTTCAAAGCTTCATTCCAGAAAACTGCCATTGTGAGATCTCAAAATACAGTATTAAAAAATACCCAAGCCAGGCATGGTAGTGCACACTTGTTATCCCAGCATTTGGGAGACTGAGACAGGAGGATTGCAGTTCCTGAATAGCCTCAGCTACTTAATGAAGCCCTTTGCAACTCAGTAAGGCCCTGTTTCAAAAAATGAAGAAAGAATAAGAACTAGGTCTTGGGGTGTCGCTCAGTGGTAGAATCCCTCTGGGTTCCATCCCCATTACCACAAAAAAAAAACCAAAAAACAAACAAAAAAAAAACAAAAAAAAACTACCTTTATTTTTAAGGCCTAGATTACGTGTTCAAGTGACTGGGGCCTGACCACAGATGAGCTAGCTAAATAGTAAGATACTTAAATAATAACCATGCTGCAGCTGGAAGGGAGAGCTCCCACTCAGGGAGAGATAAATAAGTCAATCATACAGGACCCTAAGAATTTTTATTTGAAGCAGAATTGGTATTTTGTTGGAAGACACAGACTCTCTGAGGAAGATTTGAAAACATAATAATGTACAGTATGCCCTGGTATGTACTGGTTGTGAAAGAAGTAAATGAGCCTCACTTGTGGATTAAAGCTAAATGTTGTTCGCCAAGATTTATTAAACTCTAAGATTATTAATCCTGTAAATCCAATTAAACATTCTTGGCCACTGTTCCTTAACTGTTAATGGACAAAATTTATCTGAAAGGCATTGCTGACATGGGATGCCTGCAAATATGTCCTTCCTCCTCTTAGGGAAGGGGGAAGGAGAGAGTAAAAGATTTTTAATTCTAGAATCCTCTGTAGGGTGGGGTAAGGTGTGTAGGTCTATTACATTTATAATGTAGGCAAAATGGCTCCAGGGAAGACAGATACTTAATTTCCCCTAACTTTCAAGGCATTTTTGAAAAGTCCTTTTATCCAGGTTATTGGTATTCCTTACTCAGAAAGCCCAGGGCTTTCAGAAATGTGAAACTATTTATGAAGTTTGACCAACAGAAGGCATTATTCCTTCCTGAGAATTAAAATCATTAAACTATATGGATTTGAGATTGAGAGGAAAAGAAGAGTTTGTCTTCTTATAAACCAACCAAGTTTACTAGCTGAACTAAAACTTGCAAGCACCTACTTCAGAAAATAAGTTTATGTACTCAGGAATTCTACCATTTTAGTAACTGCCAACATCTCTGACTTCCTATTGTGTGATTTGTTTTAAAATATTTTTCATGTTTGTCTATCTGAAAGTTTTCATACCTAGTGTAGAAGTATATGTGGCTGAGGGTATATGGTGTTTTCTTGTCTTGATGAATGTTATAGTGGAAATGTCTTATCCTATCTGATCCCTGCCCCTATTTGGGCATATTTCCTTTTGTTCTCACCTTCTAGTGGCTCAGCAGTGTGGTTCAAGTAGAAATATGCAGCATGTCTTTGAAAAGTTCAGGACACATACCCTGTAGGTACTGGCATCGATCATGTGCAGCTGCCATTCCTATTGAGGGCCATGCTGATGATGTAATCGATCAAGTTGGGGTGTTTCTTGTTGCCTAGAACCTTATTTGTGCATCTGGAGATGTTCTGATCTATCCATTCCACATTCCTCAGGTTCTCTTTAAACATACTCATCACTTCTGATTGGTTGATTTGAACTTCTTTTGGCAGCCCTTGAATGGTACATGACCTTTGTCAAATATCTCTTCCCACCACTTTGTAGCAGATGTTAATGGTGTCACTGATATGTTCATAGCACAGTTCTATCTTCCTGTTTATCTATTTAGAAGTCAAATACCCCTTTCTTCCAGTGTTTTAATCTTATGCTCTTTTTGAGAGGGCACTGTTTACTTTTATTTTCACAAATCATTATTATCGCCCTGGCCTCTTTCTTCTTCAAAGCTGTGGTAGCTTGATGCTAGTGAAGAGGCATCAAACTATAAATGATATGGGTCAGCCTTATTCCTGAAGAGTGTCAGCAAATGTAATCACCATGCTCCCTGCTAACCCAAGGTCCTTCTTCATAGAAACTAGTGATTTTGCCTTATAGAGTTCAAATAAATAATCTATTTCACAGTAAATTTTATAGTGAAACCAATTTAGCTTCATCTACAGGAATTTCTTATGTTTTAATGCCCAAAATACTCATGGTTTTATTAAAGGTATAAAATTTTAAATTTTTATTCATTCTAAGAATGAAAGGCCTTGTTCATATAATTTTAACCTTCCATCAAGATGTTTGTTATCAGCAAAATGTAAGTGGGAAAAGACAATTTCAAATGTATCTTTCTAAATAGCATTTGTGAATAGACTGTAATATACATCTAGAGAATTATCCCAAAGCAACTTGCCCCTCAGAAACAGAATATACCCACTCAAAATCATAATACCTCCAAATCACTTTAGTATTTTGAAGTGATCCCTCAGTTTATCTTCTTTTATGTTTTGTTTATTTTGGGGGGGTCTGGGGATGGAACCCAGAGGCATTTGGCCTCCGAGCTACACCCCCTGCCCAAGTTTTTATTCTTAATTTTGAAACAGGGTCTCACTAAGTTGTAGAGAGCCACTGAGTTGTAGAGTAGCTGATGCTGTCCACGAACCATGATTCTCCTGTCTCAGCCTCCCAAATGCTGGGATTAAAAGCGTGCGCCACCATACCTGGCTTATCTTCATTTTGAGAAGCATGAAAATTAGTTTCATTCACAATGAGGTTAATTGTTGATTTCTTCAGAAATAAATCAAACAATCCCTTATTCATTGAATCATGACTGTGAGGTTCTTCAATTTTATGATCTGGTATGGAATATTTTGGAAAAACTGTCTGGTACCCCTTTTGTTTCATTTCTACAGAAGAAATTTTACATTCTTCAGCTTTTTATTTTTTCTGTCAGGTTCTAGGCCTTGGTCAGAGATGCTGTTACCTTTGTGGGTAAGTTGATCACAGTTCCTGTCTCCTCTCCTGCTCTTCTTATGATTCTTCCTCAGCTCTCATGGTGCAGTATGGGGTGAAGATGGTGGTGATTATGTGGCCAGTCTGGTGACTCAGGGCATTCACTCCCAATGTGCTCTGAACATCTACAAGCTCCACAAGGCCTGACAGAAAAAGTGGTGAGCCCCTCAGCTGATAGTTCTCTGAAGTACAGGTTCTAACTTATCAGAGAAAGAGAGGTGAGTCAGATATGGAGTAGAATAAAAATTATTTGTTATGGATTCAGGCTGAAGAGAAAGGAATGGTCTTCTGAAGTCTTATTGGATGGTCTGCGAGGCTTCTTTTTATCTCTTAGCTTCTGCTTAATTGAAGTCACAATTAGAACTGCAAATATCAAGATGGGGAAATTTGATGCAAATAAGTACATCCAATGAAGGCCACAAGACAGTGCAGGTCTGAGTGTAGACAAGCTTTGGGTTCATGAGTTTGAGTGGAATACTGGAGAAGAAGTGATCAGAACCCATATTCAGTTTTCAGACACACTGGGCTATGTTGCTATAAGAAAAGATATATATTTATTATTTATCATATATCTGCATTCTTTTTAAAATCTGGCCTAAAGGTAGGCTTGCATACTGAAATAAGTGTTTTTCATCAAACACAATGAACTTATACGGAAAGTAAAATAGGAGATCAGTTGTCTAAGGGTGAAGTCGTGACTATTATCAAAAGGGGCCTATTTGTGAAGAGGATGATCAAATTGAAGGTCAACTTTCTTATACAAGTTATCTCTCTATATACATATGTGTGTGTACAGACTTAGATAGGATTCATGAATTTTCCTTTCATTTATAACTCTACTCACATAAAATAAAGGAACACTGACCATTTTTGTAATAACTAAAATTAACACTAAGAAAGTGAAACATAAGACTGTACTCAGTATTAATTCCATTATTTTATGCTAAGTATTGTGAGGTAGTCCTTTCCCCCTTCTTCTACTCCTCCTCTTCCTTCTTTCTTTCTTTCTTTCTTTCTTTCTTTCTTTCTTTCTTTCTTTCTTTCTTTCTCTTTCTTTATTTTTCTTTCTTACTCTACATACTCCCAGCCCTTTTCACTCGTTATTTTGTTTTGAAACTGTGTCTTATGCCGGGCATGGTGGCGCATCCCTGTAATCCCCGCACTTGGGAGGCAGAGACAGGAGGATCACGCAGGTTCGAAGCCAGACGCGCAGGTTTAAGAGACCCTGTTTCCATAAAATAAAATTTAAAAGTATAAAATAGGTCTGGGAGTGTAGCCTGGAGGTAGAAGGGCTTCCAGGAACCCCCGTACCACCAAAAAAGAAACAACAACAAAAAAAACACAACTGGGTCTTACTAGGTTGCTGAGAGCCTTGCTACATTGCTGAGGATGTCTTCAAACCTGCAATACTTCTGTCTCTGCCTTCCAAGGGATTATAGGTGGTTTATCACCATTCCTTATTTTATGTTTAATGAATGCAAGAAAGAAAAATTATATTTTCAATTACTTTTCATACTTTTTCAAACCAAAGTATAAGACCCAAACAAAACTAAGCATTTGATGGGGAGTATTTCACTGTTTCACAGTAAAGAGACACTGTGTTTCAAAAATTTATTTATTTCTTCTATGGAAACAGAATTGCATGACAAATCCAACGTCCCATTTAACTAAAGAAAACAAAAAATAATTAATTATTTTTTAGCCCTTACAAGGTAGATGACTGCAGAGGATATAAGGGTCACCAAGAGATACCAAAAGAAACCCTTGCTTAAAAGAAACTGAAGAACCATTTGTAGAAAAAATATCTGCATTTATTAAAACCAGCAAACAACACAAAACATCACTTGAACAATGATAATAATCCTGACATACATCTAGACACAGATACATGAAGGTAGGGAAATGGGGTGAAACTCTGGATCCAATTTTCCTTACTTTAAAAAAGTTTCTCATCAATTCCATCACAGCAATTAATGGAACTAAATATTCTCTATTGGTTTGAGAAATCCTCAAGACATCTTTCTGTCCTTTTCTTTTTATCACGGCCAATGGCATTGTCTAAAATAAATCCCATAACTTCAGACACTTCAAATGTTCTTGCTGGAGAGTTGCAGGAAGTGGCTAGTGGCTTAACTTGAGGCAGATGCTGTGACTGAGCCCAGGATTGGGGATCATGCTGCCCTCCCAGTCCAGCACCAGCACCAGCACCAGCACCAGCACCAACACCAGCATTATTACAGCAGAGTGGGCATGGTCCCAGCCTCCTGTTCTCCAGGGTACAATGTGTAAACAAACAGAAGACAAGGGAGGAGACCAAAATAAGATCAAAAAGAGGAAGAGGAAGAGGAAAAGAAAGGGGGGAGGGGAAAGAGGAAGAAGAGGAGGAGGAGGAAGAGGAGGAAGAGGAGAAGGAGATGAAGGAGGAGGAGCAGGGGAGGAGGAGGAGGAAGAGAAAAGAAAGGAGAGAAAAGGAAAGGAAAAGAGAAAAATAAAAGCTCAACTTCCAAATGAAGACATGTTGGATTGCCACCATTTTACAAAATGAGTGTAAGTACTAATTTCCTTCCTTCCTTCCTTCCTTCCTTCCTTCCTTCCTTCCTTCCTTCCTTCTTCCTTCCTTCCTTCCTTCCATTTCCTCCTTCCCTCTCTCTTCTTCTCTTATTCCATTTCTCTGTCACTGTTTTCTTCTCTCTTCTTTCTATCCTTAAAGTAACTTTGACATGTCTCAACCATCCATAGGCAGAGACCTGTTTCTGGGCTATTCTCAAGCCCTACATTCTAGCCTCTCTTAGGTCTCATGCTCCTTTCTCAGCTTCCAACTAGTTGACCAAGAAGCAGATGTAAAACAACAGAACACTTTGGCAGGTCAGCCAAGCCTGTCAGCCAGGCACTAGGGCATCAGCAGCATTTTAAATGCATTCCAGAAAGCCAGGAGCTCCTTTCCTCACATGAGGTTGCAAAGCACTTTGAATTCCACACGAAAAGAAACTCTTATTTCAGAAATAAACTTTGAAGTTGTTTGAAGATGAAAGAGGAGACTTTCCTCTGAGCCAGTGTTGAAGCAGTGGGGAGGGACTACCAGTATTTTGAAATGTGCTTCAGAAAACCTTATTAGAATTTAAAAGGATTGTGCAAACAGATCCCCTATGGCTCTCTCCCACCGAAAGTATGTGACAAGGTTTAAAGAACATAACTGAGTCTAAGGCTGATGCTAACTATTATCAAAGTCTTGTTATTTGATTATACAAAATGATTTTGATTCAGCAGAGAAGATGAAAAGCAATTATTTCAGGTATGTACCTGGGAACCTAACTCTACTTATTCCCTCAAATCTCATTTAGTATTGAGAAAAAATAAGCATACTACATTACATTAGCATGCCTATGGTAATCACAGCACACTGTAGTTTCCCCTGCTACAGTCTGGCTTTGCCTATCACTAATCAATGGAACGATCCCAATTTACAAAGCAACATATAGAAACTACAGTTTTGTAGTCAATTATTTTAGAAATTATTTTTAAAAATCATGTAAGATCTCCCTGTTGAGTACTTACCACTCACCATATTACAGTGTATATGCACACATACATATATACCCATTTCATTTCAAGGTTACTGATATGTGAATGATAGATGTATGTTTTTAATCCTATGACACAGGTAATGAAGTGGAGATTCAGTGAGATCAAGCAATTCATTCCAATAAATTCAGCTTTGATCAATGGATCAAGGATTTTAATCCAGATTAAAAAGTGCTGCTAGTTTCTTTTACTTTGCTATTAACTGTTATAGGAATGGTAAAAGTTAGATACTAGAAAGTTTCATTATATCCATCTGCTTCAGTAGTTAATGTTCTGGACTGTCAGAATATTAAACAATTAAAATTAATTGTGAAAATTCATCAAGTGCAGAACTAAAATTCTACAATTTCTCTCAAATTTAGGCATCATTAACATGACATTGATAGGACCAACAAGAGTTTTCAGGCAGAAAGAGGAGATAAACGTAAGTTAAAAAGTACATGTGGAAGAAGTTACAATCAATGGATATTTAGTGTATTGTAAGCCGACCATTTGAGTAGCTGATTTTTCTTTATTTTTAGCTTGTAAAAATGTGGAAATTGCCCTGTAATGAAGACTTGAAGGAAGAATATGTGATATTTATGAATACTTATGTAATATGCCTATAATCTGGAAATGTTTCACAATATATAGTCTGTTCTCTGAAACTTAGATTTAGCCCTTCAGCCTCTCTGCTTTCAGGATAAAGCCATGTGGTGAGATAAGGGACAAAAGAAGACGTGTCCTAAATTAAGGGAAAGTAGAGGTGATGTCTAAGAGAGAGAAAGAGAGAGAGAGATAGAAGAAAGAGTGTTACACATAAATGGTCTCAGTTCTAAGTTGAGAGAAAAAAAAACATAGCTGTTAGGAATAAACTATAAACTCTGAATAATCCTACAAGATGTCTCTTTCTAGCCAGCTTATGTTCAGCTTAGGAAAATTCCTAACCTCTCAGAGAAACCTTGTATTTAGTCCAGTGCAGAAACTACTCAGACTGTTCCCGATAGATTTGAAATGACATGAGAGGATCTAGGGAGGGTGTGCTCAGGAAGCTTCAAGGAGAACTGCAATCCAGTGTTCAGGACAAAATTTAAAAGTGGTAGCATCTGTAGGATCATGAGTTTAAGTATTGGCCCAGAGAGTCAGTATTCCATAGAAGGTCTCTGGTTGTAGTGGAACAGGAGCAATGGGGCACATATACCACAGGACCTGAGGATGTAGCAGAGCATATGGGCTTCAGAGGCATGTGAAGCATCATTCGCAGATGAAACAGGATTTGCTAGACACTCAGCTCAGGAAACACCAGCTCAGGCCACACAGTGAACAAGTGGGTTGATGGTCACCAAGGATCTAAAAAACAGCCTGCAAGCATGGCAAACCTCTAACTTTCTGATACCAGCCCCTGATATCAGCCAACTGCCAACACCATATATTACTAATAATGTGTTAAATCATTTACATATATATGTGTCTGTATATTTAAGCACTGGAAATGAAATTACACTAACATTTATGCAGTAGTATGTGGTTTGAAGAAATGATGATATATCAACAAGTTAAATGTTTTGAGTGTTTTTTTTTGTGTGTGTGGTGAGAATCCCTTTACTCCAGTAGTTACTCAAAGAACCATGCTTCAATCCACAAATCCTTTAATTGTCATGAGGTTCACCTGACCTTCTTCAACTGTATTTACCCTGCCTAGCGATATTTATGAGTCTCTGTGTAGTTTTTAGTACTAGGGATAGATATCCAGGGAGGTGTTATTGCTCACTTATACTTCATTCATCTAAAAAAAATCTAGGGCCTGGTTCAGAAAGATTGACTTCAACATAAAGAAGTAACTCTGATGAATACGGTGTTTTCCTGGAGCCCTGTGGTTTTTTTCTTTTTTCCTGCTATACCAGGACATTATACATAATATATCATCCTACCAGGTGGGGTAGTGTATATCTGGATCTCAGTACTTGGGAGTTTGAGACAGAGGGATTACAGGTTTGAGGCCAGGGCCAGCCTTATCAATGAGGTGAGCTTCTATTTAAAAATAAAATAAAATAAAATAAAATAAAATAAAATAAAATAAGAAGGTTCGGTAGAGCTCAGCGATAGAATGCCCCTGAGTTTGATTCCTAGTAACCCGCCCACCAGCCCCCTTAATACATCACCTTGAGAATCAAGGACAATGCTCACTATCCCTTTGCCTACTCAAGTACGAAAGCCAGGCATCCAGTATCATTATTATAGAAAGAACTACAAAGTAGTTAGCAAGGTAGGCCTTGGAGCTAGTCTGTCTGAGTTCAAATGTCGGCTCTGCCAGCTATTATTAGCTGTGTGTTTTTGAACAGGTCACCTAACTTATTCTCATTATTCTCATTTGTGAAATGGACATAAAAAGAATGTATGGCACAAGGTTGGTATGTTATAGTATATGTGTTGTACACATGTGGTGCTCATGTGGAGAACATTTTAAAGTATCACTCACATAAATACCTACACTCTCACAAAATGTTGTTGTTCATATATCTGTTTTGAGGAAAATGTGTGCCTAATTTTTTACAGCATGAAAATCAGTCAAGTGATATCATTTCATAAAAGAAAAAAATTGCCATTTTGTCTCTACTGCCATAGAAGGAATTTATCTACATACTTTCTTACCAGGAACATGAAATACATATTGCATCACACAATAGTTCTGTATTAATGTTTCAATTTTATAGATGATAAAATAGAAGTTTCAGGATATAAAAGGGGAGTTAACATTATTAAGTACAAGCAGTGGGACAGACACTTTACACATATCTTACTGAATTTCACCAGACATCTTATCTCCACTTTAAAGATGTGGAAACAAATTTAGAACTCAGGGTCACAGTTCAATTTCATACTGGGAGCTAACAAGAAAAAAAAAAAGTATTTTCATTATGAAACAACTGAATGTATATATAAAGGGTAATGAGCTATTTTGATATTAGGATACACTAAATTGATAATGTCAATTTATTGATGATAAATTAAATATCAAATGCTGACACTTTAAGGAATAACATTCTCCTTTTCACCATAAAAAGAAGAAAACTGATGCCATTACAAGGTAGTATTTATCTTGTCTCCACTTGGATGATTCAACATTTGCACATATGTGTATATACATGAGTGTGGCTTGTTTATGAAAAACATAACATGTTTAGATTGTACAAGATTATCATTAAAATGCAAACACATACAAACATATACATCCTACCTATGAAAGTATTAGTTAAATCCCAACCTCTATAATAGTTCAAACATCTTAGAATGACCTACAAAGACTCCAGACCTAGATCTTACATAACTTTCCATTCTTATTTTCTTGATTTGTTCACATGGCTCTTTATTATTTATGAACGCAAAACTGTTTAATATCCCTGCATGTATATTATTATTGTTGTTGTTATTATTATTATTATTATTACTATTATTATTATTATAACTTTGTACATGCTGAATATTCACCTGCAATTATTTTTCTTCAAATGCTTTGGGCTGGGCGTGCTGGCACACACTTGTAATCTCAAAATTCAGGAGGTGGGGACCGGAGGATCGGGGTTCATGGACAACCTCAGGTACTTAGTGAGGACCTTCACAACTCAGTGAGACCCTGCTTCAAAAATAAAAAGACAAAAAGATAGGGCTTTGAGTGTAGCTCGGAGGTACAATGCCCCTGGGTTCCATCCCTGGTACTGTGACAAAACAAAACCCAGCAACAAATGCTTTGGTAACTCCATTTAGATGATCCTTTATAAAATTTTTCTCACCATCACCCAAAATCTCAAACAGGTGAGAGTTTCCTAATTTGTGATACGCCAATCTTTTGTAGGTACTACTTTTGAAGAATTTATTACACTGTTTTAAATTTGCCTTCTTACCTGACCATATCTCCTATCAGACCATTTGTACCTTGAAGAAAATAAAGTACTTTATTCATCTGAGCTATGTGGTACTTGCTATAACATATGGCACACAGTAGGTTTTCATTTGCTCATGGAGTGATGGATATACTAGATTGTTCAAAGACAAAGCCAACATTGCATGGGCTTTACCAATAAGGAGCTCAAATGCAATATATGTGATGATTATGTCCTCCTTAATTAGCAGAGAACAAATGTTCAATTCAGTAAGACTGAGAGAAAAAATGACTAGGGGACACTTGGGTAAGAAAGCTATGGATCGTAAAATGTTTTATGTAGGTGGGGTGCAGTAAAGCTACACAGACTATCCAGAAAATGAACTTTACAATCCTCCCAAGATTATCTGCCTGTATCTTTGGTCCAAAAATATAAAGTATGAAAGTTATAACAATGGCTAAGAGACAAAGAAACACACACAGACACACACAGACACACACACACACACACACACACACACGATAGAAAATAGTGTGTTTCTATATATTTCGATAATACGCATAACCTACTTGCATGTGGCTTGCAGTGTATATCTATTACCACACAACATGTCTCTCATTTAGCATGAGAACAGTCTCTCCACGATATGCTGGCAGTAGAGTGGCACTCAAGTGGGAATACACAGATTGTCAACACTGTGGGTTATTCATGTCTGCAAACCAGCTACAAATAAAATGCGTGCAGTGCAGAGAAAGGATTGAGTTGGAGGCTCTAGAAAACCATTGCTTACTCATTAAAAAAAGATTCAGTGTGTAAAAACACATGATCCATGTAAGTCAAGTTAGGAAACTGACTCAGAACAGATTTATAGGTGTTAAACAAGGGGCCTTTGGAAAGAGGATATTTCAAAGTAATTTGCTTAGTGAATTTTATAGCCACAGGGCCTGACACCTGCAGACAGCCAAATGCCTGTAGGAAACTAACAGGGAGGAACATACAAATTAACAGCATGCAATCTGAATTTATAGCATTTCTTGAGACGTGTAGAAGCATGATCAAAAGTAAGAGAGAAAGTAGATAAATTTTTTTCTAATGTTTTTTGGCAGTATTCTTCTTTGCATTTATTGAACAAGATCATAAATATTTCATTTAAAGAAGTCAATACTTTTTTTCCTTTTCTGGTAAAGATTATATAATAAAGCATTAGATAGACGAGGGCTCAATCTCAGGTGCTGCCCACCACAAATTGGGTAACTTCTCTGAGTCACTAATTTCTTATTTGTCAAATGAATGAAATGGCCACTACCCTTCAGATGATTACAGGATTTCAAACAAAGTAAATCAAACTTGATAATGAAACCAAAGTTTATAGGAAGAATACCATAGTGGGAGGCAATAGAACAGATTCAGATATCAATCCCATTCATTAGCATGAGGATGACAGAAAGATACAGAATTTCAGTGACCTAGAGTTTGTGTTCTAGTGGCTTACAGAAACGTTGAGTTTTATAGAAAATGGGAATCAAGGCAAAAGTTGGTGGCTTGCATGGCTGAGGTTTGTATAGATGTTGGAGCATGTTATCTTGAACCAGAATGGCTTGTTAGGTCTTCTCATGGTTTTGCAAGGCCCCAGGAAAGTCAATGGATTCTGTAAGGGAGAGTGTTTTGTTAATTCTGCATCAAGTATTTCAAGTCCCTAGCTTAAAGCACCATTTGCTCTGGCTAACCTAGAAACCAAAGAATACAACCCTTTAATTGGATTTCTAAAAAGTAATAATATAGTTTGCCAAAATAATTATACTATTTTGATTGCTATGATATGCTTGAAAGTTCTGACTATTCCACAGCCTTGTAAATATTTTACATTTTCAGTAGTTTTTATTTTAGCCACCCTATTGTCTACATGAATGGTATTTCACTGATTTCATTGTGGCTATGACATGCCACTTTTCAAAGATCAGTGAGTGTGGAGGAATGACTTGGAGCAAAATTATAAGTGAAAGACGTTGAGAAGGTAGAGCTTAGAGAGGTTATAACTAATTGTATGTAAAAAGTGGGGGAACCAGAGATGATTTTTTATATATTAGTGTCAAATACTTTTAATGGAGTAGTGACTGGAAGAAAAACACTTTTTAGCCATTCTTTGACAAGCTTAAATGATAACACCAGAAATTTGGATTATGTTTTGAAGAACCAGTCAACCTTATTTAAAGGGAAACTTGGAGCAAACGACTTAGAAATAAGCATAGTTTATCATTTTAGCTGTTCTCGTCCTAATTTTAAATACTAGTGTTTATGCTATAAAATGATAATAGTCTAAATTAGAATTTTATTTTATGTTTTAGTTTTCAAACTCAGTAAAATATTTTGGTTTTCATCTGGCTACAAATTGCTCTTTTGTTTTCCTGTTCAGTTGTTTGCAGCAAGCCTATAAAAATGCTAATACTTGGGGCAATTTCATATTCTATGTGAAGCTTTATTTATTTTACAATGTAGTATCCAGATAGCACTCAATTAGTAAATTATTATTTTTTTGTGGTACTGAGAATGGAACTCAGGGTCATTTGACCTTTGAGCTTTTTTTTATTCTTTATTTTGAAACAGGGTCTCACTGAGTTGCAAAGGTAAAAATTCAGAAAAGAAAAGAAAACTGAAAATGGATCTAAAGATTGACAAACTGTAACTCACATACTCTTTAATATAGAATAAAAATTATTACAGATGTGGGTGTGGTGGTACACACCTGTAATCCCAGTACTTGGGAAGCTGACAGAGGAGAACCTCAGACTAGTCTCAGCAACTCAGTGTAATTCTCAATAACCTAGTGAGGCCCTGTTTCAAAACAAAAACTAAAAAACGGACTGTGTGTATGGTGATTCCATTTCTAGTTTTGTGAGAAAACTTCATACTTATCTCTGTAGCGGTTGTACTATTTTGCAGTCCCATCTACAATATATAGGAGTTTCTATTTCCCCCACATTCTGTCCAACATTTATTGTTGTTTGTATTTTTTTGTTGTTGTTGTTGTTACTAGGGATGGAACTCAGGGGCATTGTACCTCCAAGCCACACGTCCAGCCCTATTTTTTAGTCTTTTATTTTTGAAACAGTGTCTCACTGAGTTGCAAAGAGCCTCACTAAGTAGCTGAGTCTGTCCAGAAACTGAGATCCTCTGGTCTCCGCCTTCTGAATGCTGGGATTACAAGCATGCCACCACACCCAGCTTGTTTGTATTCTTAATTGTTGCCATTCTGTCTGGACTTAGATGGAATCTCAATATAGTTTTTATTTTTATTTCTCTGATGGCTAATGGTACTGAACATTATTAATATATTTATTGGCAATTTGTATTTCTTCTTCTGAGAGGTGTCTATTCAGTTCTCCATTTCTATTGTTTTTATTGATAGGTATTTTGAGTTCTTTATATATTCTAGATATTTCTTCTCTACCAGAGAAGTATCTGGCAAATATTTTTTTCCATTCTTAAGGCTCTCTCTTCAGACTCTTGATTGTTTTTCTTTTGTTCTGCAGACACTTTTTAATTTGATTGCATGTGACTAAATGCCTTGAGAAGTTTACATGATAGCAATTTATCCAACTCAATATAAATGTTAGTAATCATTTTGATAAATTGCTTTGACATTATAAAAAAAAACTAAACTTCTTATATGTAAAAACTATCCCAACTGGGGATATAATATGGAAAAGCAAGTTCTACCCTGGCTCAGCTGTCGATGGTTTCATATTATTATAAAACAATGTGGTTAGGATGTCCATAAATGACCATCCTGTCTCAAGAATACTAATTTTTCCCTGTCCTTGGGAGGCTGAGACAGGAGGATTGCACAGGTTCAAAGCCAGCCTCAGCTACTTAGTGAGGCTCTCAGCAACTCAGTGAGACCCTGTTTCCAAGTAATATATAAAATAGTTTTGGGAGTATAGCTCAAAGGTAGAAAGCCTCTGGGTTCCACCTTCAGTACCACACAAAAAACATAATTTTTAAATTTTGTTTAAAATATTAAGAAAGTATATATCTTGGAAATATTTTCACCAAAAGAAGGATATCTTGAGAGATATGCTTTAATGTCTCAGAACATTTTCTCATTTGAATTCTTTCCAATGTGGGTGCATAAAGTTTCTACAAAGTTATCATTAACTAAAAAAAAACCCAGTTGTGTAAAGAGAGAGATACTATTGCTAAACTCCCTGCTAGTTCTGAACAGCACTTTATGACATGATATTAACTTAGTCTAAAATAACTGTGCCTCCATCTTGGCCATTTAAAGGGCTCCAGATAATCTTCATATAATATTGTCCATTTTATCCACTACATTTTATCTACCCTGCTAGAAAAGATTGGGGTGGGGAGGACTTTAATGGAAATAAAATACTTTAACAGTGTCAAGATAATCTCTCCTCTCTGTAAAAGGTTCTACACAGCAGGGTTGTGTTTCCCTGACCATGTTTTCAAAGCTTCAAAATTTTAGAACATTCTGAGGTTGATGGTACTCATGGAAATATTCTTTTATGATTCTTCTTCATCTACAGGCACTAGGGTATTGCTTGTAAGGAAGAAGAATAGGATAATATAAGGTTAGTTGGGCCAAAGTAGGTAGCAGAGTCTAAGGTCATCTGTTTCTTCTGTGAGACCAAGAGGTTGACACCATGCACCTGCCAGATGCAGCTCAACAATTGATCTCAGCTTCTGGAGACACTGACCCACAGTTTGGGCAATAGCACTATAGAATGTACAGTGCTATGTATGCTACTAAAGGACTTTGAACCAGACAACTCAGAAACAAGGAAAAGTGAACGTTAGGGAAACATTGGAGATGAGCATAGATTTTCCTCAATTTATCAACACCCACTCTATTTAGAGGCTGAAAAGTCCACTACCACTTTCCTTAAAAAATACACAAGTAAATCCACACAAACTCTCAGAATGAATAGGCATAATTCAAAGCAACAAGACTAAAGGATTACAAATGGGTGAGGATAACCTATCCATTGATCACTTTTGATCATCTGGATTAAGTATTAGTGGGAATGCTTCATGATAAAAGACTTAATGGCATTATTTCCATCCCTCATATTTTCCAGGTTTTCATACAATCATGAACTTGCTGGATATGTGAAAATACATGGGTGCTAATACCAATTTATCTCTAAGTTCTTCATCTGTGAAAATTATCTCTGCTCAATTTATAGAATATTAAAGTGTTACACATGGAAGAACAAAGACCCCATATCTAAAACCTTTGTGTGTGGGACAGCCCAAGGTGTAGATGACAGGAGAGTAGAGGGCATCTGAGAAGCCCAGGGTGGGGGTAACAGGAGTTATAAGGTATAAGGCATCTGAGACCCTCCCTCCATGACTAGGATATGTCGTCCTTCAGTGCTTCTACTGGAGCCTGTGACCCTCTGGTCCTCAGTTGCACAGGAACGAGGAAAACAACTCTTCAGTTGATGGGCAGAAGATTCACTACCCCCTTTAATCTCTCCCATATTTCATTATGATTTTTCTCTATTATCCTCCTTAAGTGTTTCCCTTGATTATTTTTAGTTTCATGACATATTTTATATCTCAGAATAATATGCCATTTACTTTGGTATGTTTCTTGAAGTCCTCTGAATATGGAGTTTCCTATGCTTTTCTTTGCTCAGTATTATGTTTCTGTGAATCATCTGTGTTACCATGTATACCTTGTTCATTCTCTATTGATGAATAATTTTTCATCATAATAATATGTTATTTGTCTGCATTATAATTGCTGAACATTTGAGTTATATCAATATTTGTCTACTACTCAAAACTTTAATAAATTATTATACCTATATTCTGGAAAATATGCAAGAGTATCATCATGGTATAAAATTAGTAAAGAGTATCTGGGTCTTATGATACAATTATTTCAACTTTGTCAAAATAATGCTATTTTTTCCTGAAAAATATATTGTTTTGTTTTGGATTCTTACAAATTTAAACTCCCATTAACAGGATGGAGCATTCTTCTTTTTCATTGATAATATATTGTTTCTATTCAAAGTGATACATTTATATGTGTACACATTACTTGGTGTATTTTTTTTTTTTTTGGTGGTACTGGGGTTCCTGGAAGCCCTTCTACCTCCAGGATACACTCCCAGACCTATTTTATATTTTTGAAACAGGGTCTGTTATGCCGGCGCAGCTGGCTTCGAACCTGCATGATCCTCCTGTCTCCGCCTCCCAAGCGCAGGGATTACAAGCGTGCACCACCACGCCCGGCCTCTACTTGGTGTATTTTTCCTCTGGATCTTACCACACTCTTCCCTTATGCCCTCCCCATATTTGAGATAGATGGATATTGATAATTTCAATTAGGAATATAACATTATTTGATCTGTTCCTTTTCTCAAATCTCCTTAGTATCTTCTCTCTTCCTTCCATTTCTTTCTCCAGTCTTATTTAATTACTGATTGATTCATGCTAAGGATTGAACCCAGGTACATTGTACCTCAGAAGTACACATCAACCTTATTTTATTTACTTTGAAATCGTGTCATAATAACTTGCTGGAAAACTTTCTAAGTTGCTGAGGCTTATCTCAGACCCATGAACCTCCTGTCTCAGCCTCCCAAGTACTTGGATTACAGGTGTGTGCCACTAAGCTTGGACTCGTCCACTTTTCCACTAGTCTCTCTTTTATCTGAAGTTTGTTCTTTCCTATTTTATCTCTAACTTCTATATATTAGAGAAAACAAGCAACCTTTAACTTTCTGAGAATAGATGATCTCAGAATAATATTCTCAATTTTCACCCATATTTCTACAAATGATATAATTTCTTCTTCTTCTTTTTTTAAGATATAAAGAAGTTTATTAAAAAGATAGAAGTACAGAAGACAGTTAAAGCCCCATGCCATTCAGAAATGTCACAGAGTGGGGTGGAGGTATTCAAGCAAATTTACCAAAAATACATATGGACTGGACTTTTTATACACAACACCCTCCATCTTGTTCATGTAATTTTGACATAGTAAAAACCCTGTAAGGTTCCTCCCCTTAGCCTGTAAGGTACCTCCCCCTGCCAAATGTCTTTCACAAAGGTCATCCCCTCCTCCCATCCTAGCTAGATTATTATGTAGGTCTGTCTTTAGAAAGAGAAAGTCCTAGCTCCCCTCTCCTATGGACTTGCTAATTACTTTTAGCTAAGTCAATGTAAGTTTCAAAAGCTGTTTGCTTCCTAACCAAAACTAAGACCAAGTCTTCCTTTCCCCAGGTCTGCCATTTTGACACAAATATTTTTGAAATATATCTATTAATAATCAGAGCTTTCTCAAATCTTCCTAGGCCATTCTCAATACTGGCACATTCCCTTCTCTGTTTAGTAACTTCCTGACAACTGTCAGGCCAAAGGTAGATACAAAAAATACATTTTGACTTTTACAATTTTACAAACATTTAACATGAGCTCAATTTCCATTAATTTTTTCCTCATTTCTATCACACGAGTGTACCCCTTAGCAAAGAAAGGAATAAGGACATCAAGTCAGTCATAAACTACTTCTAGATGAACAGGGACAAAGTTGGGGGCCCCAGCTTTAGGGTAACATTCATGCAGGGTGGTTGTGAGGGAGTCAGATGGGTGAGGAGATCTCTATGGCCGTCCAAAGGGCTTTGATAGATGTTTTTTTGGGTCTGCTCATACCACCATCTGATGTCTAAAAGCTTCAAACCTATGAGACAACGCTCACAATACAGGTTAACTATGAAAACCTAAACATAGCACTTAAATGAGAAACTAAAACCTGTTTTGTTGACTTAGGCTAAAATACACAAAAGTGGGATGTATTTAGTTTATTTTGAGCCATGTGAATCCAGGAATTAGTACTGTAGAGACCTGAAATAGGCTTTGAGGCAATTTGAATAAAGATTTTAGATGATTTCTTATATGTTCTATCACTAGGGTACTGTTTTTGAAGTTTAATGCACCTATAGATGCCAGTATGTAATAGAGTGGCTTGAGGCTGAATAATAGAAAAATTGGTCTTAGAAGGCTTTGACTGATCCGTTACATTTTTTTTTAAATCTTGACTGTTGAGATATATGAGAAAATATTGTTTTTGTATTTTTTTTACCCATATTATGGGTCCTATGGGAGAACTATGATTTTTCCCAGCACTGTAATATTAAAGAATTTTCTATTACCACTCTGTCATTGCTGTAGCTAGAGGCTGTAAGATAGCATCCTTTAGCAAATGAACATTTAACAATTGGAAAAAGATAAAAAATGAACTGCCTCATTGTTTAATTAATCCAGAAAAATGAGTAAATTTAGGAAAAGTGAAAGACACAAATTTGAGTGCTTGCATAATCCTGGAACTTAATGGTCTTAACTCTGTTGAAGACAAACTTAACCACATAATTTAGAAACTATGGGCCAAATATAAGTTTAAATAAAATGGCCTCCAGAGGTATAAAGAGAGGTAGACTTACTAGAAACCTATTTCTTCTTAACTATTAAAACCATCTTTACATATGCAAAAAAAATACCACAAACACTTTACAACTTGCTTTAAATGCTTTATAACTTGCTTTAACCCTCTGATTTTTATCCTGGTCCTTTGTTTCCCATTTGGAACAATCTTAGGATAAATCTTACAATATGCTTTCTTAGTCTCACAAAAATTCCTTTCTCTGTATTTAACAAAATATAAAGAAATACATCTATAGACTTTCTACATCTGTCTTTTGTTGTTACATACAGCCAAAAAAAAAAAAATACCATTTGATACTGTTGTTCATATACCAGCAATTAAAAAAAATTAAAAGTGTTACTTAAGTGTTACTTTAAACCTTATAAAGTTAAGAGCATTTTATTGAATTATAGATTACCATGGAAAGTTAAGACATTAGGTAAATACCACTATCACCTTAAAACCTTAGTTTTGCAAAAGGAATAAAATAAAAAAGACAATGCATATCACATTTGGTCATATAACTTAATAAATGTATAATAGATTACCACAGAAATCCATGACATCATATAAGCATCTCTAGTGTCTTAAAACATTAATTTTCTCAAAGGAAAAAGAACTTTAAAAGCAATGTATATTGTATTTAATCACATCTCATACAGATTTAATTGGACAGCTTTTTAGAAGTTTACATTTTAGCTAAGACTGATTGAAATTAAAACTTTGAGCAATAACTTTAGTGTAGCCATGAAAAAGAAAAAAAAAAACGGTTGATTTCTTGAGAAGAGCTGCAATCTCTAGTTTAACTGAGAATGGGAGAAATGGAGGTCATCCTGGATGCTGCAGGCTGAGTATTGGGTAAAAAAAATATTTTGAGGGCTGGTCTGATTTGCCTTTCACCCTAGCTAAGATTTTGGACCTTGGGCTGTGAAAGGAGGGTAACACCTTACATCTGCCCTTCTGAGATCTCACTGTGATCACCTAAGGATCTTTAGTCTTAACTAACGTGGTGGGAGTTGGGAGGAATCACTGGGAACCTAGGTCTGGGGACCCCAGTTCCCTCCAGAACTGGGGGTGCTCAGCTGTTTAATGGTCCCCCTTGTCCTATGAGCCGGGCCTTGGGAGGCACTTTTTGGCCTCATGGTTGAGGGCATTTACACCTGAGATTCCCTTGCTCTCCACCCCTTAAAACGGACTTGAGTTTAGGCTTCTGTGCTCAGCCAGAATTCTTTCATGGCTTTTGCCCATCTGTCTTTCCTTTTTCAAGTCCCTATTAAACTGAATTGGCAGCCTGCAGTAGTAGTCTTTGTCTGAGGATGGCCTTCCCTTTTTCCAGGTAAAGAATTAACTAAGAATGCCAGCATTTCTTGTTTGAGTTGGTGATATAGCTTTAAACTCAGCCCCTAAAAGAAAACTGTGTATGGACAGATTGTATGGACAGATTGAACTCCAAACTCTCACTTTTAACATAGGAGCTGGAATCTAAAAGCAGGCTGAAATATTGAGGGGAGGGGTGATGTTCTAAGGGCATGCTGGAAATGCCCTGAACTGTTACCTTAAGAGAGGATCTTGGACCAGGAGAATACCTTGAGACAGAGAACCTGGAACCTGTCTCCACTAGGAGCCAGTTTGTGGGCCCCCATTAAAGTTACCAAGGTTTCTCTATCCAGGTGGTGGAATCCTGGAAAGGCATCCCTGGGGCCCATCAATGGGGATCTGGTGCTGATGACCCCGGGTCCCTTCAGATCTGGGGACAATTAGATTTCCAGTGGTTCTTCCTGCACCTCGGGCAGAGTGCTGGTGGGCGTTTGTAGCCTTTTGAGTGAGGGCAATGGCCTTTGAAATGTTCTGGCTTTCCACACCTGAAGTAGGCCTGAGCCTTGGTTTTTATGGGTTCAACATGCATCTGTACCAGGGTTCCAGTGGAATTGGCATTTAGACTCATGGTCACCAGGATTTCCTCATGGAGTTTTTCCTCCTGTTCCTCTCTTTTTAAATCTCCCTTAGCATGGACAGAATCAGCAGCCTGCACTAATTGTTCCAGTGTGTATTCTAGTGAGAGTGGCTGATGGACCAGTTTGGCATCTTGTTGTTTGGGCTCTAATTGGTCTTTAGATCTTGTTGTAGCCAAGGCTGCCACAATTGTCACGACTTTGCAATCATTAAGGAAATCTGGGTGGTCTCAGAGAAGTTAAAGAACAACTGAAGATAAGCTACTTCTATCCATCTCTCCTCCTTTTTACAAAATAGATCTTGCCGAATAGTGTTATAATTTAAATTTCCCTGAGGGGGCCAGATTTCTCCGTCCCCAGCACATACTGTGGCCATACTTGGGTACTGAGAAATATGATATCTTTATTACTTAGCACTTTGGTGTCAAACTTTTCCCAGTTTTGGAGAACACATGCAACTGGAGATCTGGCATTTTCACTTTGGATTGCTGGGATCCCATTTGATATAGAAAGGGTGGGGTTTTAGTGGCCTGTCTGGGCAACCCCTTCCCCAGAGGCTTCGCAATGTGTGTGTGTGTGTGTGTGTGTGTGTGTTTGTGTGCATGTGTGGTACTGGGGATGGAACCGCGGGGCATTGTACCTCCAAGCTACACCTGAGCCCCATTTTTTTTACTCTTTTTAATTTTGAAACAGGGTCTCATTGAGTTGCAAAGTAGCTGAGGTTGTCCATGAACTGTGATCTTCTGGTCTCAGCCTCCTGAATGCTGCAATTACAAGTGTATGCCACTATGCTGGCCGGGCTTGGTATTAAGTTTTTTGAATTCTTTATACATTCTAGATATTAGTCCTATCTCAGAGGTATAGCTGGCAAAGATTTTCTCTCGTTACATAGGCTATTTCTTTGTATTTTGGATTGTTTCTTTTCCTGCATAGAAGCTTTTTAATTTGATTTCTTGCCATTTGCTGAGTCCTAGTTTTATTTCCTGAGCTTTGGGTTTATTATTGAGGAAGTCTTCACCTCTCCACCACTGCCTGTATGGTGGAAAGTTAGTCCTATGCCTTCTTCTAATAATAACAAAGTTTATGGGTTAATTTCTGGGTCCTTTGCACATTTTTAGTTGACTTTTGGGCAGATGAGAGTTAGAGGTCTAATTTCATTCTTTTACATATGAATATTCTTTTATTTTTCAGCACCATTTGTTGAAGAGGCTGTCTTTTCTCCAGTCTATGTCTTTGGCTTCTCTATAAATAATCAACTGATTATAAGTATGAGGATTTTTATTTATATCTTCCATTCTAGTCCACTAATATATGTATCTTCCATTTCTTTATTTTTTGTGTGTGGTACAGGGGATGGAAACCAGGGACATTGTACCTCCACGCTATATCCCCAGCCCTATTTTTTAGTCTTTTTAGTTTTTGAAACAATCTCATAGAGTTGTGAATGGCCTTGCTAAGTAGCTGAGGCTGTCAGCAAACTGAGATCCTTCTGTCTCTGCCTCACAAATGCTGGAATTACAAGCGTGCATCACCATGCCTGGCTTTATCTTCCATTTCTAATTTATCAAAAGGTTTTACCAAGAGTAAATATCAAATTTACCAAAAGTTTTTACAAAGAGCATATGTTGATTTTTATCACATACCTATTGATCCCACTTTCTTACCCTGCACAAGAGTCAATTCAAGATAGATCAAAGATTCAAAATTATACCAGAGACCTTGAGGCTCCTTGAAAACTTAATTTTGTAGACACTACTGTGACTTTGACCAGCCTGGGGGTAGAAAGGAGCAAATGCAGAGTTAGACACTAGCCTGTGCTCTTCCTATTGAGTGAGGATACTTCACAGTGTCACTTTGGGAAGTGTTCTCAAAGTGATAAGAGAGGCGAGATTGCTCCCATATTTCTCTTAACCCAAAGAAACCTTTCAGGTAGTGCAAATATTTCTGCCCAGCACTTTTTTCTTTAAAGGCTGCCACTAAAATATGATGCTGCTTAGTTTGAGGCATGGGGAGAAGTGTGGGGAAGAGGGAGTGAGTGCCCTTAGTAAGGCCTTTCCATTTCTCCTTTGCACCATAGCCAGTCTCTAGTACAGACTTGAAGTTATCCACATTCTTCTGTCTTCTGTGGCCAGATGACAGGTGGACGATAGGGAAGTGTGTGGTTCATCCAGGATGGGAAAATCTGCTTTCTCAGCATATAGCACAGCCACAGCCTCACGCCTCACTCACTCTAGGCTGTGATTTTCTTCCCACATAAAAATAATTTTACTCTCACCTACATGGGAGGTTTTAGTGATGAACTATGGAAGTCCCCAGTCTATTTCTCAACTCTGTGGCTTCTTCAGACTTGGATGTTGGAGGGATTTAGCTGCCCATGCTTATACCTTCCTTCTCATACTTCATCTTGGTAATTACAGCTTTTGTAATAAGGTGTCCCCACTGGATGTGATCTGCTTCATATTAAAGCCATGTATATTGCTGGCTTAAGATCAGGGCTTGGTAACAAAATAGGCTTTAATACATTCATCCAGTGAATGGAAAAAAAAAAACAACTGGAGTCCAGAAAAAGGAAAAGATTCTTTCAAGTATATATAAAGGCAAAATCAGAGTTAGAACACCTCTCAAATACTAGCCCAGTGCCCCTTCTACTGAGCTGCCCTGCTCTGATTCAGTTCATTTTCTTTCAGTTTAATGCAATTCAGTGCATTCAGTAACCTAAGGCAATCCACCAGAGATTGCCAGACATGTAATGCAACACTTTTTTATACCCTAATGGAGCTGGCATTTAATCAGAATGTTTTGAAAATATTTATCAGCTAACTAGTAAAAACACACACACACACACACAAACACACACACACACACACACACACACACACACACACACACGTATTTATAACAACAATCAAATTAGCAAAAGCAAAAGTAGCCTAAAGGACACTCTAAATTTTTGCCTTTAACTAACATTCATTTTTAGAAAAAGAAACTAAAATTAAAATATGTATATAATTTCTGCCTTAAAGCAAGACATCTCAGAATGGTTATATGTATTAAATCAATATTGTAAGTACATACTTTGTACAGTTTTTTACTTTATACTAATTCTCTTTAGCATTCAATAACTATTTTTAATTATTCCATTTATGAGTAAAAGTGTGTCAAGTTTTAGGAAAGAAAGCTCTAAATTTTAAATATGAATTTATTTTGTTGTAAAATCAAACATTATCAAAGCACAATTTGCATATAACAAATGCACACATTTTACATATAGTTTATGAGTTTGGCATACCAGCATATTTATGTTAATTACTGTTTTACAACCAACTACTACTGCCCTTAACCCAAGGCAACCACTGATGGAATCTCTGTCATTATACATTTATTTGCTTGTTCTATAAACTTTATTTAAATGTAGTTATAGAAGATGAATTATTTTATATTTAGTTTATTTTTCTCAGTGTAATATGCTATGATAGATTTGTCTATGATGTAACATGAATTAATGATTTATTGCTTATTATTGCTGAGCACTAAGCCATTGTAGGATATACTAAAGTATGATAATTTATTTACTCTTTTATGGACGTTTGGAGATTTTTTTTGTCCAATATTGGGTAATGATGAGTAAAATTGATAAATATTTAATAAAAAATCTATGTGTAAATATAATTTATTTTTTTGTGAAAAAGCAAGAACTTAGGAACAATTTTGATAATGTCAAACTGCTTTCCATGATTCACACCATTTTTCATCACCAACAGACACACATGATAATTATTTTTGTTCTTTATCCTTGCCTATCCAGGGGTATTCTACCACTTAGATACATCATCACTCATTTTATTTATTTATTTTTATTTTGAAATAGGCTCTCAATCAGTTTCCATGTTCTGGCCTTGAATCTGTGATCCTCCTGTATCAGCCTCTTAAGTACTAGAATTACTGGCATAGCCCACGTTTAGTATTCTTAAGACTACTTCAGTGTTTACAGAGACAAGATGTATTTATATTTGCTGTATGACTATTAGAAAAGAAACAATGTTATTTTAGATTGGTGATATGAAAGTAGGCTGTGTGGTTTCTGAACTCAGACCCTTCTCACCTAGACTTGGATACAAGGATAAGAACATGGCAGAACTGACCAATGGCTCCAATTCTCCAAAAAGCAGTTCTTGAATAAAGTTTATGTTGGTAAATGTAGTCAAGTTTCCAAAAAGTTAACTTTAACTATGTGTTTAATCTGAAATTTTGTTCATTTTTTGGAAAGTAAAATGTTTTTCTACAAGAGGCCTGATATATGCTAGTTTTATTTATTTTAGTTTTTTACTTTTCATAAATTTCCTAACTTATCAAAATAAAAATAGTCTCACTATGTTAAAAAGTAAGAGGTTATTTTTGAAATTTGACTATTTTATTAAATTTAAAGTTGGTAAAACTCCTACATAAGCATTCTATGCAGGCTCTATGAAACTCACAATTAATGTTCAGGCTCAGATTTAATTTCTAGCTCATACAAAGTTTAAATAACTTAGAACCATAAAATATTTCAGCTATGAAGTTCAGTAGAAGCTATTAAATCCACAAAACTTCATTTGGGAAGAGAATCCTGTACCACAAAGTGAGGAGGTACCTTGCCATTCACCTTTTGGTAGCTTTTGGAACAGAACTGAAATGGGTGTTTTGTTTTGTTTTATTTCATCTGGCTTTTCACTATATGGGTACATATCAGAACCACCTGTTACTGTTTCCTTGTCTCTACTAATGTTGAACTTTCCTCTGTGGGATCTCTTTTGTGACAGCTGAGGTCTGGCATGTTGTTTATGGTATTAGATCATGCATTAGAAGAACTCCATTTTTGTAGGAGGAACCAATTGCAAAAGTGATAGTAGCCAACAATGAAAGGAGGGTGTCTTTTGTTTTCTTGTTTTTGTTTTTCTTTGTTTTATTTGGTCAGAGTCTTTAGATGGCTACTGGAAGAAAAAATAGAAAAAGAGGGTGTGCTTTAGTATTTATGTATTTATTTTTGCTGATGTGGAGAGAGTTTGGTTTGGGGTATTATTTTTTTAAATGCTTTCATTATTGCATTTTTTATTGTACCCCATACTGAAGTTCAATGTGATATAAACACACATGCACACAGCTCTTGTATTTCCCTCCACATCCCATCATGTTCCCTCTACCTTCATATATTGTTGTAGTATTATTTGAAATGCTTTCTTTCTTAATCTTCATTTTTTATTCTCTCCAAATCCCTTTCACAAATCCCTTCCATTACTCTATGGTGTCCACATTGTTTAAAGTATTATGTTTACAAATTTTTTCTAGTCTCCACATATGAAAGAAAACATACAACCTCTGACTTTCTGAAATTTGCTGACATCACTTAGGATAATATTCTCTAGTTCCATCCATTTCCCTGGAAATGACAATTTTTTCTTTATGACTGAGTTGAACTTCATTGTGTGTATATGCCAGATTTCTTTATCCATTCAACTGTTGAAATACACATAGTTAGGTTCCATAATCTGAATAATGGGAATATTGCTTCAGTAAACATGGGCATCCATATATCACATTAATATTCTGACTTCAGGTCTTTTGGAAAGGTACAGAGGAGTGGTATACCTAAGTTATAAGGTCATTCCATTTCTACTTTTTTGAAAAATCTCTATACTGATCTCCAAAGTAGTTGTTTTAATTTACAATTCCACAAATAGTGTATGAGAGTTCCATTTTCCCACATCCTCACCAGCATTTATTACTGTTTATATTGTTGATATTCAAACTGGAGCTAGATAAAATATTAATATAGTTTTTGTTTGCATTTTCATGAATGATAATAAGGAACAGTTTTTTTATATATTTGTTTACTGATTGCATTTCTTTTTTTTGAGAAGTATCTATTCCATTCACTTGCCTATTTTTAATTGGGTCATTTTTATTGTTAATTATTTTAAGTTGTTTATATATTCTAGATATTAGATGTCCAGCAGAGGAGTAACTGGCAAAGATCCTATCCCACTCTATAGGAACTCTTTTCAGTGTTTACTTTTATATGCAGAAGATTTATAGTTAGATTCCTTCCTATTTACTGATCTTTGGTTTTATTTTCTGAGCTTTGAGAGTCTTATTGAGAAAGTTTACAGTGCCTATATGTTTAAGAGTTAGTCTTATATTTTATTTGAATAATTTACAAAGTTTCCTCTCGAATTTATAAGTCTTTGAACCATCTTGATTTAACTTTTGTGCAAGGTAAAAGATAGGGATCTAATTTTATTCTTGTAAAAATAGATACCTAATTTTATATGCTCTTTTTTGTGCATTATGGTCTCACATCATAATGTAAATCATGTTGAAAATGACATGCATGCACACAGTACTTGGCGGCCTCCCCTTTGGTTCCCTCCTCCTTTCCCTCTTCCACATACTGCAACTGACATTGGTATTTTCAAACTTGTACACATGTGTACACACATATAGTAATTCCTTCAATAAACCTCACTATCCTACCCCTTTCTTTCCCTCAGACCACCTCCCTGGCTCCACTGAGGTTTCTCCCCCATTATCTGGAATCTCTGGAGGAATGATATAACCAGATCATATGGTGGAACATTCCCAGTTTTCTGAGGAATCTCCACACTGATCTTCATAGTGGCTAAACTAATTTGTAATTTCACCAACAGTGTAGAAGAATTTCAGTTTTTCCATATCCTTGCCAACATTTACTGTTTTTTTGACTTCTTGATGATTGCCATTCTGATTGGGGTTAGGTGGAACTCAGTGTAGTTTTGATTTGCATCTCCTTGATTGCTAATGATGCTGAACATTTTTCATGTATTTATTAGCCATGTGTGTCTCTTCTTTTGTCAAAGGATCCATGTAATTCCTTTTCCCATATCTTGATTGAATTATTTGTTTTTGTAATATGAAGTCTTTTAAATTCTTTCTATATTCTAGATATCAGTCCTCTATCAGAGGAATAACTGGCAAAGATCTTCTCCCATTCTGTAGGTAGCTTTCACTTTAGACTCTTGATGATTTCCTTTGATGAGCAGAAAATTTTAATTTAATTGCATTCCATAGATATCTTATTTTAATCAATTATTGTATCTCTATCTAGGCTTTTGTTAAAACCTGTAAATATTGTAAATACACTCTACAGGGCAACCACCTTTCATCTCTCTGCTGTTACTTACTCCCCAGTATTTGTTTTGGTAGTTGGTTTGGTTCTAAATAAAAGTTTTGTAGTTGTTTGATGCAGGGACTGAGAGTCATTCTACATTTCTTAGTCCAAGATACTTGGATGTGCTATATAGGTTGACTTAATTTTCAACCTTTGTTTCAAATGATAGGAACAATAATTTGGAATATTCTGCCCCATCTTTAGTCATTTGATCAGTATATTATCAAGACCTTTAAGAGATCATCTAAAAACTTAGTAATTCAGACTTTGAAGGAATACTTGAACATGTATATATAAACACAACAATTACATATACAATTCAGTAAATAAACAACATAGTTATATTAAATAAATATTGTAGCTACTGAGAACTGATGACTTTTAATTAAAAACTGACTAGTTTTTAATAACTTGCCCCTAGTCATATCTATTCATATTTTTTGCCCCTTCAATTGATCACTGATTAGAAGTATAAACTCTAGAGCTAAGCCATCTTGATTTAGAGATCAGCTATGTACTTTATTAGTTAGATAGCCTTGGGAATTTCCATTAACATCTCTGTACAAATTTGATGGAATGTTTGTTATATTATCAGAATTAAAGGGTTGAATTATATCTGTAGCATAGTAAATATTCAATAATTTGAGACCTTTTGATTATTGCCTTAACAAAAAATTAGAAATGATGCAAATATAAAAGACAAAAAGCAAGTGGATCTAATAACTTCTTTTTAAAATTTATTGTCTGTGTGTGTGTGTGTGTGTGTGTGTGTGTGTGTGTGTGTGTGATACTAGGGATTAAACCCAGGGACATTCTAACTCTAAGCTACACCCCCAGACCAATTTTATTATTTATTTAGAAACAGAGCCTCACTAAGTTGCCAAGGCTTTGCTCCTATGATACTCCTGATTCAGCTTCCCAAATACTGGCTTTAATAGTCATGTACCACCCCGCCCAGCTATTTTGAGATTCTGACTGGCACAATTCAACTGTGCAAATTCTAAATTAAAAATGTGTAGGAGATTCAATAATAATTTTTAACAATACCTTGTATCACATCAGTTTTTGCAAGCGCTTTTCTTAGTGATGGTGGTGGCAGGCAGGGGAGTGGGGACTGGCACTATTTTATTTCTACCCCAAGCATATAAGTGTAACAAATATTAATGGTTATTATATCAGCCAGGGTAGTTTAGATTATACTTTGATGCCAAAGAAGAACTAACAAAAACAACTGGTGTTTCTTTCCTACTCATCTGCCTTTGTTTTGTAGGACCTTTAGGACTCTGCTCTGCGTCATTATCACCCTACTCTAGGAATGGAATTGATGGAAGAACCCTTGATTTTCTTTCCTCCCTTTCTCTTCTTGTGACAGAGGAGAAAATAAAAACATCAAATATTTCACAGTCAGGCATTGGATTCACTTTATAATACAGTTAAAATAGCATTCAGTATTTTCTCCTGGGTTCTGGTTCTGGTTCTTCCACTTAAAAGTCATAGTTATATAGATAAATTGTACCCACTATTTAGATTATTACTTGCCTTAGTTATGAAATTTGAGGGTCATATAAAATTATCCCTATAATCCTTTCTAGCTCTGAAATGTATGCTTCTATTTAATTCAAAGCATTGTGTGTACCAAATCCATGCTCATAACTTGGTCAATAGAATTAACATCCTCAGGTTAACATTAGTAACTCCTATACAAGTGCCTCAGATTGTATGCACATATATTTCCATTAGCTTTGGTGAATAAAAATCACATCTTTTTAGTACATATATTCTAGACTTTCCAAGGGAAGCATCTCCTCCATTCCATTTACAAAGACTGGACCTGACAAAGAGCAGTGCATTAAAGAAATGACCACATGGCTTCTTGCACATTTTATGAGAACACTGGAGGCTTTATGTTTCTTGAGTAACTTCTTTGCTTCCAAATGTTTAGACATGTTAAATAAACTTTAGCAATGGATTTTGTTATTAAAAAAAAATCTATCTCAAGCACAATAGGTAAAGCCTTACACAGAATGTGATTGTCGCTGTTATAACTATTATGGATGGTTATTACTTTTGATTAAAATTAAATTAAGGAGCACTTGAGAAATAAGAGGAGATTTAATTATACCATAAAAACTGTCAGCCTTTCATTTTTTAACATCTGTTCGACATGCATGCCAGTAGCAATGGTCTGGAGCGTTTGCCAGATACCTAGTCAACAAACACCAATGAATCATCTGAGAGCAGAGGCAATATGATTTCAAACACAAAGCTTTCCAAATCTGATGAATGAGCCCAAGTTAAATACATTTAAGGACTTGCTGATTCTAATTTTTCTTCATTTTGTAGGGAAAAAGAAATTGTTTCCAGGGTTCTTTTTTTCCCCTACTATTCATTATGATGGATTTGCTCTAACTTGTCATGTCTGTGGTACAGCAAAGAGATGGAATTCCTCAGGATAGAAGCTTGTTTCCTTGAAAGTTGCCAAATGTGGAATAGTTTTTCCCTCTGTGTGATGTTTATATGAAGGTTATTTTAAACTCTGATACTTAAAAGCCAAAATCGTTGGAAAGCTCGGTTCTGGAAAATGGTTTTGGCCTGAACAGGTTTGGATCGATGCTAACTAATTAGCAGACAGGCAGGAGTGAAACAGCCTGTGACTGCTGATGCATTTCTGATAGGTGAAGTCAGTTCTTTTTTGCAGTTATCAATATATAGACTAATGACCTGGAATGTGACGTTGTAAAGTTGACAGGCTCCCTGGTCCTCTGTTTCTTCATCTCTAAAAAGAAGATCTGGAATAGAAGTACATTTCTTCCTTTAAAATTCTATGCCCATCAATTCTCATTACAACAAATTGTTCTCTATGATAGTTATTTCTTTTTTATATTTTCCTTAATTTAGATCCTATAATTTTTACAAGTAAATTTAAATTTCTTTAAAAAACAAAAATATTATTTATTTTCCATTTTTAAAATAAAGTAATATTTGGGTTGTTGTTATCTCTGTTTTATATGATTATGAGATATATCTCCAATGCATCTAAAATTCACATCCATTCTGGCTTTTATGAAATTCATATGGGTGAGTAACTCACTTTGTCAACTGTGATTTTCAGAAAGTTCTTTTCTCTGCTTATATAGTAGCATCCCCCAATTCAGGACAGTCTATTTAATTTTCTTGCAGATACTTAATTTCTTAGAGGTAATTTGTTGCTTTATTGGGCCCCAAGGCATCCCTAGCCATCATGGGGTATATGAGGGATATATATTCAGCGACATCCATTGTATGTATATTTGAATCCTGCTTTCTTTTTGTTTGCTTAGGGGACTTCTAGATTTAGTTTCAAAAGCATTCTGGTTCACTTAGCAATTAATTAATTTAACAAGGATTTACTGATCATCTTTTTTGTGGTAGCCATTGTTCCACATCCTGGGGGTAAAGTAATGATATCACAACATCCACTTCTCATGGAATTTAAGTTCTAATCATGAAATCATTTTGTGACTCCCCAGTCATATCTATGATATTATCTTTGATACCAGCTGAGGAAAAATAAAACATCATTACCTATTTACAAAATAATGAAAAGAGTTGTTAGAGTGAGTAGAAGCAGAAGATTGATTTTTTTAATCTTCAAACTAGTGCACCGAATTGCTGTCACTATATTTGAACAATTTAATACCATTTTACAGATGAGGAAGCTGAAGCTAATAAACCCATATAATTTGCCAAAAGATAACAGCTATATTTTTGTAACTGGCCCTAAGTCTCTCTAACTTCAAAAGTTTGATCATACTCATCTGCCCTATTGCAACTGTTATAAATAGCTGGCTGAATGATACACATAGAGGAAGTTAGAAATTCCTGACAAAACTTTTTTTCTTTGTTGCCTTCTCCATCAAATTATTTTTATTAGGCTATTTAAATAGCTTAAAGGCTATTTGTTTTGTCCCATACTCTTCTAGAAAACATTTCAAGTTGTAAATGAAATTTCAATACATAAAACAAAATTCCTTTACCATACACACAATTTTTAGATCAAAAGGCAACACTGTTTTCTGACAGTTATAAAATCCAGTCTGTGTAAACTACGTTAAAAAAAAAAAAACATTTTTACTGATGACTTATTCAAATTAGCCTGCAGTTGCCCACTGGTTGTTCATTATTAAAATGAAGGAAAATCTCTTAGCCCTCTTAGCAGGGTGTGGTGGCGCACGCTTGTAATCCCCGCGCTTGGGAGGCGGAGACAGGAGGATCGCGCATGTCTGAAGCCAGTCGCCCTGGCTTAAGAGACCCTGTTTCCAAATAATAATAAAAAAAATGTATGTGTGTGTGTGTGTGTGTGTGTGTGTGTGTGTGTGTGTGTATTAGGATAATAGGTCTGGGAGTGTAGCCCGGAGGTAGATGGGTTCCATCCCCAGTACCAAGAAAAAAAAAAAAAAAAGAAGGCATATCCCATTATGAAGGGGATAATGAATGAAACTCTTACCTTACTACTTGCTAACACCTACTGAAGATTTATTGTAAAATTTCTACAACATAAAATAAAAGGAAGTTTTTACTTTGAAGTCATATACTGACTTCTTTTCCCACACTTGCTTTTATGGATAACATTCAAATATTATGTAAGACAAACTATTTTGATGTTTTATGGAGGATCAAATTGTTAAATTTGTAAGGGGATTGAGATATCTCTATTCTTGATATCTGACCAGCTAACTTAGCAGAATGTCCTCGATGCCAGCAGATGGACTGCAAGTCCTGGGTCAGAGACAAATGATGCTGCTGCTCACAACTTGCCAGCGTTTTGCTCATCAGCACTTAGGGTACCAAACTCCTTCTCTGTTTCAGTTTCTTTTTTTGCAACCTGACTTTAGAAAACCTAAATATTTTGTAGCTATGATAAGATTGCTTCCCTTTATTTCTAAGAGGACATTCTCTATATATTTTTATTAATTTTAATTGTATAAACATTCTATAACATAGTTTGTAACAAATACAGTGCGTTTTTCTAAAAACATGCAAAAATATGGTTACATTAGTTATGTTTATATCTGTGATAAAAATACCTGAGAACATGAATTTAAAGAAAGGAAAGGTTTATTTTGATTTATGGTTTCAGAAGTCTCAGTTCATGATTGCTTGGTCTCAACACTTTAGGCTCAGGCAAGGCAGAACATTATAGGTGGAAGAATGTGGTAGAGGAAAGCTGCTCATATCATGGCTACTAGAAAACAAAAAGAGAGAGAGAGAGAGAGAAAAAAAAAGGATCTTGGGACAAGACTAAATGGTTCAAGGACATTCCCTTTGTGATCTACTTCCTTAATGTAGTTCCCACCTCTTAAATTACTACCGTCTCCAATACCACCACCAGTTGGGGACATGCCTTTAACACATGAGCCTTTGGGAGACATTTCAAATTCAAACAATAACAACTAGAAACCCTTTGAGGTAAAAATCAGAGCCTACGGTATAACAGTTTTTTTTTTTTTTTAAATTTTATGGAATGGCACCTCTTAGACAAAACTGGCTATTTTTACACACTGTAAGCCAGATACCCATATGTGTATCTATTTTTATCTCCACGTATGCTGATTTAATTTGTTCTACTTTCACTTTTCCTTTCATCGTGATAGCCTAAATTATTTATTTTGCTTTTTAAAACTTGCAAGCGTTTTTATAGGACATCTGAAACTTCTTTAAAAATCAGTTAACTAAACTGGACATGGTGGTACATGCTTTTAATCCTAGTATTTGAAAGGTTGCAGGTTAATACCCAGCCTCAGCTATTTGGTGAGGCCCTCTGAAATGTAGTGAGACGCTTTTCAAAATAAAGAATAAAAATAGGGCTGGGGATGTAGCTCAGAGTTAGAATGCCCCTGGCATCAATTTCCAATATTAAAAAAAATTCAATTAAGCCAGGTGTGGTGGCGCACACTTATAATCCCTGTGCTTGGGAGGCAAAGACAGGAGGATCATGCAGGTTTGAGGCCAGCTGCGCTGGTTTAAGAGACCCTATTTCCAAATAAAATAGGTCTGGGAGTGTAGCCCAGAGGTAGAGGGTTTCCAGTACCACACAAAAATAAATCAATTAATTGCTATATAACACCCCAAGACCTGGTAAGACAGTAGTGATTTATGGAGTCCCACCAATCTGTGGCTTAATTCGATGATCCCTTTGCTTCTTTACCAGGGTTCATCCCAAGGAACTATAATCCACTGGAGAATATGATGGTGGAGAATACAGGAGGCCCTAAATGGCTCTGCTCTTGTGTTATACAATTAGTATTGTGTTTCATCATCCTTCAGGTGACTTCTCACCTTTTCATAAACTAGGATGGCTTCCTTACCTGAGAAATTTTTGTGACTTAAATGGGTTCTGTCATATTCTATATTTCAAAGCAAGTGCAAAAGTTAGGCCAGATCTGAAGGGACGAAGAAACAAACAAAAGTTATCTTTTTATGGAAAGAGCTAAAAATAAATCATGCTCATAAAGATTCCATCCCCAGTTAAATTCTAATGAATAAAATTTTTACCCTGTTAGTCTAAAAAAAAATCACATTATATGTTTGGAATTTAGTTGCTGCGACAGTAAAACCCAATAGAAATTTAAAATGCAGGCAAGGTCTCTTTCAGGTCTTAATACCTGGGCTTCTAACAGACTAACTTGCTATTACATAAAACTAGTTAGGGAGAAAAGCAGAAATAATTTATGAGCACTAAGCTGCTGAAGAATTTGTAAACTTGCAAGAGGCTAGAGCATATATTGTTTCTGTTAGGGAGGTTTTCAGAAAAACTACAGATAGTGACTGAAAATGGAATAGATGCAATACAGAAAAACAGAATATTTTATAATTTTGCTCATTCAGAGTGAGTAATATAAGCTAAATCATGCATTTGTCTTGATGGTTTCAAGTGCAACTACAAAACTACTGGATTTTAATTCTGTGTTTCCATGGCTTTCCTTCCTTGAATGCAGAGGGTTACATTTAAAATATAATTAGATAGTCATAAGATTTGACAATAGGCTTTTAAATATACATGAAGTTGATATCAAGACCCTAATGACTAAATTTGTTATTATTAGCTTCTCTGTGTTTCAAGATCTTTAGGTGCAAATCATGTAAGGGTAATATGAATAAACTCCAGTAAAGCAAATCTGCTGAAAAAAAATCAATTTGTTCATTAAAGTAGCAAATAGCAAATAAAAATAATTGCCAAATAGATTAGGAATTATTTTTTTCACAACTTACCACCTCTCAGCATTTTAACTGCAGAGTTCTTACCCTAGTTTGAATAAATTTCAGGTCGTGTTTGTTGTACATTTCAGTCAGTGCATTTTATATTTAAGTAAGTTTTCCCATACATAGACTTTTCTGTCTTCTGCGTATATTTAAACTTTTGTTCTGCTCTTGCATTTGCTTGCCTTTGGAAGCACCATGGCTAAAGAAATCACCCTACTTCCACTTTAAATTATTTAATATATCCTAATAACTAAGATCATTTGAGAATTTATCATATGGCACATTATTTTCCTGCAAATTAACTCTCAGGAAATTAATTTTTAAAAAATTTGTCATTTTTTGAAATGGTTTCTTGATGTATATTTTTACTGGATAAGTTGGTCATTTACTGAGTTTGTTATTTATTGAACTTATTCCAATAATTTGATATCACTGAGTTGTCCTGGAGTCAGGAATATACTGGGCCAACTTATGCCAACTTTGAAGAGCTGATTGTACACATGTTTTCCTAATTTTTGACTCAGTGGAATGAAATTGATTCGTTGGAATTGATCATCTTAAGAGTATTATACCATAGAAATCTTCAAACTTCTTTTCTCTTTGGAAAATAACTCTACAGGAACACTATTGCATAGAACTCATCAACTTTCAGTAGTAAACCAAGTGAAAGGGTAAAGATATTCATGGTTTTCAGAGCATTATTCAAGAAGTAAATTTGGGATTCAATATAATCAGTAGATGATAATAACTAAAATTTAATAAAAAATATCTACTACTAACTTTAGGCTCTTCTGTGTGTCAATTACAGGGGAGGTCACTTTATTTGTTGTCTTCCATTGAGTCTTAGACTAAATAAGAGATAGGTTTTATCACTCTAATTTCATGGGTGAAAAAAATGGTAGCTCATCAAGAAAAAACATTTAAATTAAAATTATTTTGCCTTTTGCTTCATATCCTTCCAGGGCTAAAATCCAGTGGGTCTACATTTTTTTATAAAATATGTTTTTAATATTTTATCCTCTTTTTACATGTATAAAATAATTCACTTGAACAATCAGAATCCTTTTCTTCCAATGCCACAAACTGTATTATAAATGAAAGCTGGTACTACTGCTTATCAAAATATAGAAGACAATAGAAGTTTTATATAGAACCACTTTATATGTTAACTTGTTCCCCCAAACCTTTTATATGACCTAGTTTAAAAATGTTACAAATAGGCTGGATTCTGGGGAGGGGTCGCGCGCGGGGCGCGCCAGATGGGGCCCGGGTCGCGGGACTCTGGGCCCCGGGCCGAACTGCGAGTAGCACGCCAGACCCCTGGAGAAACCAGACCCAGTAAGACACTGGGTTCTGGGCGGGGGTCGCGTGCAGGGCACGCCAGCCGGGGCCAGGTCGCGGAACTCTGGGTCCCGGGCCGAACTGCGCGTAGCATGCCAGAACCCTAGAGAAACCGGGCCCAGTAAGACGCTGGCTTCTGGGCAGGGGTCGCGCGCGGGGCACGCCAGATGGGGCCCGGGTCGCGGGACTCTGGGCCCCGGGCCAAACTGCGAGTAGCACGCCAGACCCCTGGAGAAACCGGGCCCAGAACAGAAAAAGATAAAGAAAAATATCAGAGAGGAGGTAAGAAAGCCGTTATGGATGCCAGGACACTGGAGATGCAGACAAAACTTATCCAAATGCATTGGAACTTATGGAAAAATTTGCCGTGAAAGAGGACTGCTATTTCTCTATATTGTTAAGAATCTCAGACATCACCTGTAAGGAGAGAGTTTAGCGGAGACCAAGGAGAAATGCAGTGTTGAAAGAGTTCTCCGCAATGGTGGTGGAGACTTGTATTCAGGAGAAGCAGAAACCGGATCCTACCAACTTTATTTTTTTGGAGAAATTACACCAAATGTCGAATGCTACCATCACGCATGCTTAGGAACACTGGACAACATTCAGAGTGGAAAAAGAGCCTGGGAAGGATTTGAAATGGTGGAGGCAGTGGCAATGTCAATGGCCAATACTCAGGGGAGGCAGAGATCTGATACATTACACCTGGAATCTTTAAAATAATAACCACAGAGACAGTGATCGGAACCTGCTGAGGGGTTAGGCGGGCACCGGGGCCAGTGGCCGACATCGGAGCTGCTATGAGGCAAGGCCACTACTGAGGCCTCCGTGGCCGGGATTGGAACCTGCCGAGGGGTTTGATCGATGCTGGAGCCAGCAAGGCCGGCATCGGAGCCTGCCATGAGGCAAGGCCGGTACTGGGACCTCCGAGGCCGGGATAAGAGCCTGCTGAGGGGTTAGGCTGTTGCTGGGGCCAGCGAGGCTGGCATCGGAGCCTGCCGTGAGGCAAGGCAGGTACTGGGGTTCCGAGGCCAGGATAACAACCTGCCGAAGGGCTAGACCGGTGCTGGGGCCAACGAGGCTAGCATCAGAGCCTGCCGTGAGGTGAGGCCAGCATCGGAGCCTGCTGTGAGACATGGCCAGTGCTGGGGCCTCCTAGGCCGGGAATGGAACCTGCCGAGGGGTTAGGCCGGTGTTGGGGCCAACGAGGCCGGCATTGGAGCCTGCCGTGAGGCTAGGCCGGTGCTGGGGCCTCCGAGGCCGGGATTGGAATCCTGCCAAGGGTTTAGGCCGGTGCAGGGGCCAATGGTCAGCATCGGAGCCTGGCGTGAGGCAAGTTCACTCCTGCGGCCTCCAAGGCCGGGACCAAAGCCAGCTTAGGGGTTAGACCGGTGCAGGTGCCAGCGAGACCAGAACTGGGGCCTCCCATGAGGCAAGGCCGCTGCTTGAGCCAGCGAGGTCTGGATCAGTCCACTGAGTAGCCAGGCCACTACTGGGACCATCAAGAGTGGGATCGGTATTTGCAATGCAGCATGCACAGAGAAATATCGCAGAAAATATAAATCAGACGCTTCTCTTAATCAGCAATAACTAGAAGGACAAGGGCAACAGGAAGAGGTTGAGCTATAGAAAGGGCCCCATAGTGAAGCAACTAATGTGACCAATCAGAGGGTATGTAATACTGGAGGACAGAGCCTCTTTAAAAGTCAGGAGGTACATAAACAAATGTATCAAAGTAAATCACCAAAGAAGCGTGGGATGGAGGGAGGGGGAGGGAATGGGATGGGGGCTGGAGGAGGGCTGATTGGATGATGTGTGCTTGTATATCCTCTCAAGTCTTGTACTCCAATGTTATTGATATATGACTACAATGCACCAATTTAAAAAATAAATTAATAAAAAAAATAATAAATTAAAAAAATGTTACAAATATTTACATCATTTTATTCAGTTAGATGAAGGTTCTTACAAACTCAAAAAGGGAGTTTTATGAACAGATAACGTAAAACATGAGAAAATGTCAGAAGCTCCTAAATGTGCTATTTTTTTCTTAAATACAGTACTGAAAATGTCCATCAAAACCTTGACATACTAATCCATGCTGTTCACATTTAGACTCTATTTTCTCTAGTCTATTCTCCAATAGAAAAATACAAGTTCAAGGTCACTCGATACTGGGTCTTTCAGAAATGGTTTGAGGAAAATGCTTCATAGAGGAGTTAAAACTAAGTCAGTCTTTGGGTGGGTCTTCATTTAAAACAAATTATCTAAGTATTAAGATAAGGAAATTAGGGAAGTAAAAATGCAAAATGATAAATATATGATAAATATAATGATAAAATAATATGATAAAAATAATGATAAAAATATCATTATGATTATACTGATCAAAACTTATAACATTAGTAATATGACTTGTCAATTCGCCTACTAACTGGAGCACGGTCATTCAAAAAATGTACAAGTTGGGCTTGGTAGAGCATGTTTGTAATCCCAGCATTCAGGAGGCAGAGACAGGAGGATGGCAGTTCGGGAACAGCCTCATCTACTACTTAGTGAGGCCCTTTGCAACTCAGTGAGACCCTGTTTTAAACATAAAAAGTACTAAAAAAAAAAATAGGGCTGGGGCATTCTGCTCTGAAGCAGAATGCCCCTGGGTTCCATCCCCAGTACTGCAAAAAAAAAAAAAAAAAAAAAAAAAAAAAAAGTACAGACCGACTTGCACTTTTGTCTTTGCTGAAATTCATTAAAATGTATTTTAATTTGAGCCATTAGTTACAATTTTCTAAAATATATCCATAATAAGAATATTTACAAATTAAGTGATACTTTAGAATTCTGAGATGGGACATGTAGTTATATTGCTCCACTGATCTGTAAAAAACATACCTCTGAACACTGTAGTAAATTATTGGCATTTTCAGTTAGGAAAAATTATTTAAAGCTACCTATACCATAGAACAAATGGAATTGTCAATAAACTCCTGATTAGGACCAACTCCTGATCAATTACACAACAAGTCTGAAAGCAGAAAAATCTTAGACTCTCTGTACCAAATGTCACTCCAAATGCAGACAGATATAAGTCAGCTCACTAGCCCATACACTTTAAGTTAGCTTATGTGAAATGCAAAGTAAAATTCTAAAGAAAACATTTTTGAGGCTCATATGACATTCCTTGGTTAATCTTTAAAATCTATGTTAAACAGTTGTCATCACTATTTTAGATTTGGGTTTGATTATTTCTACTACAGTTTTAAATGTTCAAAAAAGAAATAAACTTTACTCCTTTAAGAATTAAAAACATCTTCACATCTTCAGATTGATATTTAAATACATTAAGTATTCTAAATATAAATAAGTACAAGTAAGTATACACATTTTAATACAAATATCAGGCTAATCGTGTCAATAATAAAGTATGTAGAAAAATATTGGATATAGCTTGGAGTACAGTAAAAAATATAGAAAATATGGCATTACATTCTTTTTATCTTATAATATCAATTAATTAATTTATTTTTGCTTTGGAAGGTCAAAGAAAAATCAAGGGCTCTTTATTTCTAGAGAAGTTATCAAGTTACTAAAATAAATATGAGTTAACCATTTTAGAAAACTTTCAATAATTAGGCAACTATGTATTTCAATAAGGACTTATTTTTGAGACAATAAACCCTTTTATTGTTAAATATTCTATTCTTGTTCATTGACGTGCTTAATTGGTAAGCATAACCAGTATTCAAAGACATGCAACACTTGGTACTATCTAATGGCAATGCTGATCTATATTATATGGGAATAAATGACATATATCAGGCACTCTGGTTCCAAAGAAATCCACTGCAACTTGGAAACCAATTATTTGACTTATATGATAATTTTCTTTGGCCAAAATATACGTGATTTTTTTATATAGAGTCACTAAATTAATCTGAAAGATACCTATTAAAGAAAAAATGGCAATGACCTTTAATGAATTTGTAAATTTCATGAGATAGAAAATGTATTTTATAATTTTTATATCCAGCATATATAATATAATGCCTTGATGTTAATAGGAGATTAATATACCATTGATGATTGATTTACTTAATTAATCACATTTCTTTTTTAAATTTCTTTTTTATTTTCTTATTGGTGCATTGTAGTCATACATCTTATTGGAGTACAAGATGGTGGAGACCTACATGCTCATATCACCCAATTAGCCCTTACCCAATTCCTGCCCCATTTCTTCACCCTCCCTCCTTCTCATGTTTGGCTTAGTGACTGACTTTGATTCTATAGATGAGCAAATAAGGTTACTTAAGTGAGGGGATGGGAGGGAAGAAGAGAGAAATTCTCTAATGCACATGATGTACTTTAACAAACATATCAAAGTCAATTCATCACATTTCTATACCATGTATGGAAAAGGGGAGGGAGTTGGCAGGTGTTGGAGGTATGCTCACCAAATGCTGTGTCCACGAATTTCACTATCACTCTAATCTATATTATAATATTAAGATTATAATGCACCACCAAAAATTATTTTAAAAATTCTGTATTTTTTCTACTTGTGAATCTAATGGGTTGCGTGACTCTGACAATTGAATCAAAACATAAAAATTATTGGACACAATAAGACCCTATTTCAAAAATAAAGAATAAAGGCCGAGCGTGGTGGCCCACACTTGTAATCCCCGCAATTGAGAGGCAGAAACAGGAGGATCTTGCAGGTTCGAAGCCAGCCTCACTGGCTTAAGAGACCTGTTTCCAAATTTTAAAAAAATGTAAAATAGGTCTGGGAGTGTAGCCCGGAGGTAGAAGGGTTTCCAGGAACCCCAATACCACCAAAATAATAATAATAAAATAATAATAGTTATAATAAATAAATAATAAAAAATAGGGCTGGGGTTGTGGCTCTGAGGTAGAATGTCCCTGGGTTCCATCCCCAGTTCTGAAAAAAAAAAAAAAAAAAAGAAAAAGAAAAAGAAAAAAGAAAAAAAGTTTTTTTGGTTTTTCTTTTGGTTTTGGTTTTTCTTTTTTAGTGGTACTGGGGTTCCTGGAAACCGTTCTACTTCCGCACTACACTCCCAGACCTATTTTTTATATTTTATTTGGAAACAGGGTCTCTTAATCCAGCGATGCTGGCTTTGAACCTGTGCGATCCTCCTGTCTCTGCCTCCTAAGCACAGGGATTACAAGCTTGAGCTACCACACCTGGCTAGGAAAAATGTTTTAATGTTTAAAAAGAATAAATATTATCAGTCTGAAAAACACTGAAACCAAAACCTTTTCCTTATCAAACAAAGCCATGTATTCTTATGATGCACATATATATAAATATGTGCACACATATATAAAAGTGAATAGAAAATACATATACTAAAACCTGAGGAAATAGTTTTTAAGTCCTCCTATTTGAAAATTATGTATCCAATAAAATTTCAAATAAAAGGGTGGAGCAGCAAAGAAAAAGAAAGAAAAAACAAAGGAAAAGAAAAGTTAAAAACTACAAGGCACCGATAAAAATATTTTTAAAAACATTATTTTTTGACAATTTTCACAATTTCTCACAGTGCCAATCTTAGAAAGGAGGAGGAACATCCCGAATACTCCTTTGTCAGAATTTAAATTAAGTTGCAAACTCAATTACATCATTTTCAGGGAAATGGATGGAACTGGAGGACATTATGCTAAGTGAGATTAGTCAGTCACAAAAAATAAGAAATCAGATGCTCCCCCTAATATGTGAGAGTTGGGGAGAAATGAGTCATAGGAGGAACTCTAGATGAAAAAGAAAATCCTATAGAGGAGCACGCAAAACAACCTAAAGGAGGAGAAAGGATGAGGAAAGAGGAAAATCTCTAAACACACAAAGTACTTAAATACATCAAAGTCAACCACTAAGCCAAGCAAGGGAAGGAGGGACTGGGAGGGAATGGGATGCGAATTGGGTAAGGGTTAAATCAGTGATGTGTACATGTCTGTACACACAAGTTCTTTACCCCAATATGATGTATGAATATAATGCTCCAATAAAAAATTTAAAAAAGAGTTAATAGAGAGGTTATTTTAATCTGTAAATTATTTTTGTACTATGACTATTTTGACAATTATTTGGCTTTCCAAGAACATGATAGTTCTTTCCATCTTCTATAGTTTTCATCAATTTATTCATTGTTCTATAAATTTTACTATAGAGTCTTTTGTCCTTGGTTATATTTGTTTTTAAGTGACTTTTAGGCTATTGCTAATGGATCTATTTTTCTGATTTATTTTTCAGTGGATTTTTGATTGGCATATAGAAAAGCTATTGATTTTTACAAGTTGATTTTGTATATGACTACTTTTCTATTTTTTTATCATCTCTAGAAGTCATCTGGTGAAATTTATATTTTGGATCTTCTAAATACAGTGTCATGCCATCTACAAACAGATAACTTTAATTCTTCTTTCCCTATCTTCATTTCTTTAATGTCTTTCTCTTGTCCTATTGCCCCAGCTCAAATTTCAAGTACTACATTGAATATGAGCATTGATAGTGGGAATCCTTGTCTTGGTCCTGATTTTAGAGGAAATACTTTCAATTTTTCCTATTCAATGTGATGTTGGCTTTGGGATCATAGTATATTAACTTTGGAATGTTGAGGTAAGTGTCTTCTATCCCTAGCTTTTTCATTGTTTTTAACATGAATATAAAATTTGTATGTGTATACTTTCCAACTGGGATATGAGAAACTTGCCTGAATTTGTCATATTTGCCTTGAGGACAAGAAACTTACATATAGCAAGACTCCTCCATGTGCACCCTGTCACATTCTTTTCCTTTGTTTTCTGTGTTGTGAATGCAATCCCTGCAGTCAAATGTGATCTCCGTTTGAGTGTCCTGAGGCAAATCCTATAATGATGTCTTCCTTCTGTTCACTCAAAATAGCCTTGATGGAAGCCGGGTGTGGTGGCACATGCTTGTAATCCCAGCCTTCGGGAGGCTGAGACTTGAGGATCACGGTTCGTGGACAGCCTCAGCTACTTAGTGAGGCCCTCCCCAACTCAGTGAAACCCTGTTTCAAAATAAAGAATAAAAAATAGGGCAGGGGTGTAGCTCGGAGGGCAAATGACCCTGGGTTCCATCTCCAGACCCACAAAAATAAAAAATAAAAATAAAAAAAAAATAAAAATAAATAGCCTTGATGGGATAGATGGCACATCTTAGGGAAATCCAACACCTCTTTGTGGATGACTGTGTTGATCAGCTCTGGAATATTGAACAGCCTTAGATCTGGTGAGAGATGTAAAACAGCACCAACAAAACAAACAGACAACAAACCTTAATAAGCTCACTGGTTGTTTAGAGTAATACCGATTTTTTACCATGGCTCAAATATTACCGGGAGGGATGATTGCTTCTGTTTAGTCCTACTACCAGTTCAGCTGAAGGTTCATAGTTCTGCTTCATGCTCTCACTGTTTTTTTTATTCACATTTCTGCTATGACTTGGTCTTTTGCAAACTCTCTCTGGTTCTCTTTTATCCCTCTGTAGTGAAGTCTGGTGATTTAGCCTGAGTAATCATGGAGTTCTTTTAAAACTAAGAATCCCAGCCAGGCATGGTGGCTCATACTTGTAATCCCGGCGCTTGTGAGGCTGAGACTGGAGGATCACACAGGTTCGAAGCCAGCCTCTGCTGTTTAGTGAGGCTCTCAGCAATTTAGTGAGACCCTGTTTCCAAATAAAGTATAAAATAAGGCTGGGAGTATAGCCCACAGGTAGAAAAGCCCCTACATTCCACCCCCAGTGTCACTGAAAAAATAAAAAATAAAAATATAAATAAAATAAAAACTAAGAATACCACTTCAGAGCCAAAGCACAAAGTCTTCTGATTGATAGCTATTTGGGTTGTGCCTCAGATAAACTGTGCCCTAAAAATAAAAGGCAAGGTATTGGAAACATCTGATATTTGAGTAAAAAGTCTTCACTCCTGTCTTCTTCATTTGCTGTTTTCATGCTTCCAACTCTATTTTGCATTGGCCACAGGTTGACCAGCCTGATGTCCTTTCCTTCATTGAATTTAGGTAACTCAATTTCCTTCATTGAATAAGGTAATTCAAATTATTTTCTTTCTTTTTTATTCATGCACTATAAACATACATCTTGATGAATTTGGGGATGATAGGGGCATACATGCACTCAGCACTCACTGAGCCTTCTCTTAGTTTCTGCCCTATTTTCTCCACTTCCCTCCTTCCCTTTGCTCAACACAGTGATTGGCTTTGGTAAGTTTGTGTATGTACACCATGTCTATTAAGGTGTTTCCCTCTCTCCTCCTTGCACCTTCCTCGATCTCTTTCTTCACCCATGTAAGGTTTGCTCTCCTTTGTCTGAAATCTCTCCTGTCTCAATTTCTCCCTACCTTCCTCAGACTAGGCATAAAATCCAAAAATACATATACAAGAAACATTATAAAACATTTAAGAATGAAACGGAAGAAGATTTTAGGAGATAGAAGCAACTCTCCTGCTCTTAGATAGGCAGAATAAATACCATCAAAATAAAGATTCTTCAAAAAATAATCTACATATTCAATACAATACTCACTGAAATACCAAGGTCATTCTTCACAAATATAGAAAAAAATCATTCCTTAAATTTATTTGGTATGACAAATGAACAAAAAACCCAAAATAGTGAAATTATTTTTAAGACATGTTACTTTTCACAAGAAAAGACAGGAAAAAACTTCTTTCACTGTATTTATCTGATTTGATCAATTGGTAATGACTGTTTAGTTTATTCTTATTAAAAATTCTGTGAAGATAGCTGAGCTTGGTAGAAATGATCCATAATTCACTTTTTCCATGGTTGCCTTTAATATGTGCCACCAACAAGCTTTGTGGATAGCAGATTTTTGTCCAGGTATTTGTCAGTAATCTCCAACAGGGTATCTTGAATTTATAAGGCTTAGTTTTATTTGTCCTTTCATTAACTAAGAGAACAAAACCATTATGTCTGTTAAACTGATAACTCCCATGACACAGAGATTTTTCTTTTGCGTGTGTGTGCTTCTATTGGTGCATTATTGTCTCACATCATAATGTAAATCATGTTGACAATGACATATATGCCACAGCAGTCTGTGCCTCCTCACCTCACAATTCCTCTTCCTTCCAATTCAGAATACTCAGCCAGGCGTGGTGGCGCACACTTGTAATCCCAGCACTTGGGAGGCTAAGACAGGAGGATCGCACAGGTTCAAAGCCAGCCTCAACTATTGCATATGACTCTCAGCAATTTAGTGAGACCCTGTTTCCAAATAAAGTATAAAATAGGTCTGGGAGTATAGCCCAGAGGTAGAAAAGCCCCTGGGTTTCACTCTCAGTATTACACACACACAAAACAACAACAACAAAACGATACAAAGTACTCAGATTGGCATTAGTATATTCACATGTATACACATAGTCTATAGTAGTATTTCCATTAATTAACCTCAGTCTTTCTCCTCCCCTACACTCAGATCCCCTCCCTGGCTCCACTGAGATTTCTTCTCTATCATCTGGAGTCTCTCTTGTATCCCAACCATTCCCTATCCTGCACAAATTAGAGAAAACATATAACCCTTCACTTTCTGTGATTGGCTAACATCACATAACATAATATTGTCCAAGTCTTTCCATCTTCTTCAAATGACATAATTTTGTTCTTCATTGCTGAGTAGAATCACACTGTGTGTATTTTACATAATTCTATAATCGTTCATCTGTTGATAGACACCTAGGTTGGTTTTATAATTTGGATATGGAGTTTCCTTTATATCTTTACTTTCTTCTTTTGCTATTTCTTTGATATCTTCCTCTTCTCTACTCTAATTCTTAGTATAGCATATATGGTATACATGGGTCTGCATAAGTCAGAATTAATGAATACAGAACAAATGAGGATACTCTTTTCAATAGCAGTAAGTATATAGCTCAAAGGGAAACATTAATAACTGCTATATTCCTAATTTCACTAAAGTTGTTGGTAGTATTCATTCATTATTTTTGTGGTTTACTATAGATTACATTATTCATGGTTCTATCAGTAAACAGCATAGTTTAAAGTAGGTTTTGGGACATGACAGCAAAATTCAATGCATGTACTGGAGTAAAAGAAATACTACTAAAGACATTATTGGAAGAACATAAAATTTAAATTTTAATATGAATTATAGATCAATGTGAATTTTCTGAATTTAATAACTTTGAATTTTCTGAATGTAATAACTCTACCTCTGATTTTAATAGCTATATCGTGACTGTATAAATGTTTCTATTTGTTTCAAGGAAGACATTAAAGTATTACAAGGAAATTATTTATACAAATGATTACATAATTATTTCTTAAAACAAATATAAGAAAAAGACAATCTCACATGTTAAAATTAATTCATTGGATAAAGAAATATAAGATTTGAACCAATAGAGAAATTTTCCCATAATTTTGAAATTTTTTTAAGCAAAAAGTTTTAAAAGGAGGTGGGGTAGAACTCAATGGATTTTAAAGAACTTGCATAGTTAAATAAAACCAAAAGAGGTGGTGAGCAGCACCTGAGGGCTCAGAACAGTAGGAAAACACAACCTTCAAGTATCAAAGTCCAGTTGCAGGAATTTTGTCAAGAGAACCCAGAGTGACTTGCAGCTGCGGGATACAGACAGGCTGCCCAGCAGGAGCTGTGGCCTTCTTTAAAGAAATGGATACCAGCTGAGAAGTAGCTGAAGGAATGAATACCATCATCTTTCTTTTCTTGTCTTTCTCCTTTCTAATATTAGCTGCTTCTGTATAAACTCAACTGAAATATAGAGGACTGGAAAGCACGGCTGATGCACTTCATAGAGGTCAAGTTGTCTAAACACGGTACAGGTTGGAAAGGGGTAGAGAAGGGAACAAAGGGTAGAGAAGGCATAAAGATGCTAACATATCGAATGGACCCCTGCCTTTCCCAGTCTTTATTTCTTCCTGAGACCAACGCATTTGAGTCTGTGTAAATCTGCCCTTCTGGATACTTCTTTGGACCTGGCAGCCTGAGTGAGAGGGTGAGTTCACATTTATCTCATGCCATGTAACAATCCATGGAGTGGTCAGCAGAGGGCAGGTTGGCTCCTGAGGGTGGAGGCCTGTGCTTGCCGGGACTGCTCGAGTCAGGGTGGATAATTTCTTGGCTTATTTTGGAGCCAAGAATTGGCAAATCTACCTGCCTGCTGATCCAAGCCAATTTCAAATTGGATCTCTGTGTGATTTGAATCTTTCAGCCCTTTTTTTCTCCCTTAACTTTTTCAGAATTCAGGTGTACAGGGCATTCTTAATTTGTGTGTGTGTGTGTGTGTGTGTGTGTGTGTGTGTGTGTGTGTGTGTGTTTGGTAGTGGGGATAGGACCCAAGCCACACATCCCCCCCCCCGCCCCGCCCAGCCCTATTTTTTTTTTTTTCTTTATTTTGAAACAGCGTCTCACTGAGTTGCACAGGGCCGCACTAAGTAGCTGAGGCTGGCTGCGAACTGTGATCCTCTGGTCTCAGCCTCCGGAATCCTGCGATTACAAGGGTGCACCACCACACCCGGCACATTCTTAATTATTATCAGCTAAAATTTTCTTACTAAATCCCCTCCATAAATGTCTTTCAACCAGGATTGTTTTGCTTCCTAGAGGGCTTTCGCTCTATCTGGAAACATACTTGTTTATCACCTCTGGAGGGAAGGTGCTGCTATTATGTATTGGGTAGAAACAAAATAGATGTGTCTCAACTGCTATAGGAAATGTGACAGATCCTCACAACAAAGAATCATCCAGCCCCAAATGCCGACAGTGCTGAGGTTGCAATAAAAAGTAATTTTAATGGCATTATCAGGCTTCAGTATTCTGTGTACTTATGCCTGGGAAAATAAAGATATAAATGAATAAAATATAAGTTTAGAAAACAAAAACAAAAACAAAAAACCTACCCAGGGAACTTACATCCTCCTGAAAGGAGCTTGAAAATTTAGTAAATAAATAAGTGATAAAATAAGCAAGCAATGTGAACAAAAACAAAGTAAAATAACATTTTGAGGCATTCCAGGTGAGTGGGACATCAGAAAACAGTTTAATATTTTATACAATGTGGTTAGGAAGAAACTCATTGTAAAGGTGACATGTTACTTTTTTAATTTTACAAAAATTTGGCTAGTTTTGAGTTAGGAGTTTCAAATTCAAACATACCTTGCCCTTCCGTTGGGAAAAATAAAGGAATCACAGAGATGTGCAAAGAGAAATGGTAGCTTTTGCCTGGTCTCCTTTGCAGTCTCAAATATTTGGTAGTTTTCACTGGACATGAGCTCATGCATATTTTATTTGTGTGTTCTAATTTAATAGGATAGTGTGATCTTTAATCTCAGAAGCACAAAATTATATCTCTGTATATTTTGAAGTCCTTCCCATGAGATTTCTAAAGATTATTCTTATCTCCAATATCAAACCAATTTAATGCTTATTTGGTATTTTTGTGACTAGGGTTTTAAATGTTAAGTTTTCTTAAGACTGAGTGTAAAAATTGCACTATAAGAGAATTATAAAATCATTGCTTTAGGATATAAGTGATAAAAGCCATTATTTTAGAAACTTTAAGTGCTTTTTGCTGAATAACTGAAAATATTTTACATGCCCATTAGATGTATTTATACATGAGTGGCACTTCAAAAGAATAGTTTTTATTTATGAAGAGTGAAGGTACAAAGAATAGAAAGGTGAAGAAAATTCTAAAAGAAAGTTTTGCAGAAATTGAATTTATAAATCAAGTGTGCTAAATTCAATAAAATTAAACAAATAAATTTTCTTCTGTAACTGTAGGTTTTCCACATTAATGGCTAAGGTTTTAAAAAAATTATCAAGAAATGTATATATTGATAAAGTATTACCTATAGTCAGTTTAATTTTATTATTATAAATAAAAAGGGAAATTAAAATTATATTTTCACTTTTTAAAATACTACTTACTGACTCAAATTATCTTACTTTCTGGATTGCATTAACTCTGTTTCATTGCATAAAGCTTTCATTTTTATGCTACTCTGGAAAACTGTGTTCTGTTTTTCTCCTGTAATAATGTATGCTGAGCTATGCTGCTCAGATTCTACTTTACCATTGAAAGATTCTCTAGCTTCAGACAGAGTAGCCAGAAAATAGCCCTCTGCCAGTCAATTCAACAAATGTTAATTAATTAATTAATTATGTTTTTAATTCCTTTTGTTGTACTGGGATGGAACCCAGGGACATTCTATCTCTGAGCTACACCCCCAACCCTATTTTTTATTCTTTATTTTTTGAAACAGGGTCTCACTGAGTTGTAAATGTCCTCACTAAGTGGTAGCTGAGGCTGCCCATGAACCACGATCCTCCTGTCTCAGCCACCCAATTGCTGGGATTACAAACCTATGCCACCATGCTTGGATTAACAAATGTTAATTTAGAATCATGCTTATTACCTTTCAAATTAGTATGTTTCCAGGTACATATAGCTACCAGGCTAATCAACATGGTAGTTTGCTAAAGGATAAACTTTTATAAAGAGAAAAGATAAATTCCATTGTGTACATATTCTGCAGTTTTGTAATTCATTTATCTGTTGATAGACATCTGAACAGGTTCCATAGTTTGGTGACTATGAATTCTACAGCTATGAACATAGATATGCATGCATTAGTTTGGTACTTTGTGTTTCTTTCTTAGATACCCAGAAGTGGCATTGCTGGATCATATGGTAGGTTCATTTTCATTCTTCTGAGGATCCTCCAAACTATTTTCCAAAGTGGTTGCATTAATTTGGAATCCCACCAACAGTGTATTAGAGTACCACTTCTCCACTTCCTTGCCAGCATATGTTGTTGTTTGTGCTTTTAATGATTGCTATTCTAACTGGGGTTAGGTAAAATCTCAAGGTAGTTTTGATTTGCATTTCTCTGATTGCTAATGATGTTGAACATTGTTTCATTCATTTATTGGCGAATTAAATTTCTTCTTTTTTGAAGTATCTATTTAGTTCACTTGCCCATTTTTTGATTGGATTATATATTTTCTTAGTTTTGAGTTTCTTGAGTTCTCTGTATTCTCTAGATATTATTCCTGTATTGAAGGAGTAGCTTGCAAAACTTCTCTCCCATTCTGTTGGCTCTCTATTGAGATTCTTGTTAGTTTCCTTTGCTGTACAGAAGCTCTTCAGTTTCATGAGATACCATGTATTGATCCTTCTTTTAGTTTTGTGTGCTTGGAGTCTTGTTGAGAAAGTTTTCACCTGTGCCTATGTGTTGAAGTGGTGGACCTACGCCCTTGTCAAGGAGCAGCAAGATCTCTTGTCTGATTTCCAAGTCTTTGATCTATTTAAAGAAGAACAAAATTATGTCATTTGTGGGGAAATTGATGGAACTGGAAAATATTATGCTAAGTGAGATTAGTCAGTCACAAAATCTAAAAATTGGATGCTTTCCCTAATATTCAGAAGTCAGGGAGAAAAAGAGTCATAGAAAGAGCTCTATACTATAGATGAACAAATAAAGTGACTTAACTGAGGGAATAGGAGGAGGGAAGAAGAAAATTCCCTAATGTGCATAATGTGTACTCATAAACATATAAAAAACAATCACTAAATCAAACATGAGAAGAAGGGAGGGAGGAAGGAATGGGGTGGGAATTGGAGAAGGGCTAAATGAGTGATGTGTGCATGTGTGCCTCTACCATCTTGTACTCCATTAAGATGTATGACAATAATGCACCAATAAAAATGAGAAAAAAAAGAATAAATGGGAATTTCATAATAACAAAAAATAAAATGAGAAAAGGTTACTTTAAATTTTATATTTGTATTAATATGTATCACTTAGTATTGTGACTTAAACAGCATGATGAAACAGGTCTGCAAATATTAAATGTACAATTGAATTAAATTTCACATATTTATATAGTCACATGACTACCTTTAACATCCAGAGGTAAATCATATACATTACCCCATAGATTTCTCTTATGATCTTTACCAGACTATAAATCAGATATAACCTTTTACTTCCATCACTATAAGTTTTACCTAGTCTCAAACATTTTACAAGTGTAATCACACTAAATATTTTGCATGAGTTTCTTATTGAGATTCATTCATGTGGATGAATGCTTGTGTTTTTATTTGTTACTTTGCAGTATTCCATAAGAAGAAATAAAAGTGTGTGTGTGTGTGTGTGTGTGTGTGTGTGTGTGTGCGTGTATTTTATTTTATTTTTTGTGTGTGGAACTGGGGATGGAACCCAGGGCCATTCTTCCTCTGTACTATACCCCCACCCCTGTTTTTTTTTTTTTTATTCCTTATTTTGAAATAGGGTCTCACTGAATTGCAAAGGGCCTCACTAAGTAGTAGCTGAGGATGTCCTCGAACCACAATCCTCCTAAGTTGCTATCACTATAAAAGAGAAAATTAATATGGCATTATCAGGACATGTCCATCTCGTAGTAGTTCAATCCTCAATCTCAACACAAATACTCACAAAAATATACTCAATAATCCATAAATAGCCTAAGTCTAAATGTGTTGTTTCCATTACAAAACTTTTAAACAATTTCCAATCTCCTCCCAAATGCAGGGATTACAAGCATGCACCACCAGGCACGGCTTATGTTCTTTTCATACATGTTATGGAACTACTGGAGATACAGGCAAAAAGACTCAGTATGATTATAAGGAACTAGGATATGGCACCAAGAGGAGTCAAGGACTTTAAGCAACTTGAAATTAAAAAACAAACATAATTTGTGTCATCAAAGGAAAGTGCTTATGTGACTGAGTAAACTCTGCATTCATAGGACTTATATTATGCCCACATCTCTTTGTGAATTAATATAAAATCATATTTTATGTATAAAGTATTTTTTGAAGATGGAATTATGAAAAACTGGCATATTGGAAAATGAAATGTTTTTTAGTTCTTGAATGAGTCTGCCTGAGCAGCAACCAGAACTAATTAAACATAAGTTTATTATATCTTATTTAATGCATATCACTTTATTCTTTTTTTTTTTTTTTTTTTTTTGGTGGTACTGGGGTTCCTGGAAGCCCTTCTACCTCCGGGCTACACTCCCAGACCTATTTTTTACATTTTCATTTTGGAAACAGGGTCTCCTAAACCAGCGCGCGCGGCTGGCTTCGAACCTGCGCGATCCTCCTGTCTCTGCCTCCCAAGCACGGGGATAACAAGCGTGCGCCACCACGCCCGGCATATCACTTTATTCTTAAATAAAATTATTTTATTGAGCAGGACAATCATCAAACTTATAGTATTTTGATCTATAGATTCCTGGAGATCTTCAAACTGAAAGATTGGAAATTGTTTAAGAGTTTTTAATAGAAACAACATTTTAGACTTAGACTATTTATGGATTATTGAGTGTATTTTTTGTATTTGTGTTGAGATTGAGGATTGAATTACTATGAGATGGACATCTGATAATGCCATATTAATTTTTATATTGATAGCAACCCAGAATAGGTACATACCACATAAAATTCCAAAGTATTTAGCTCCAACCATCTAGAGATTATTTTCTTCATAATTATGATTATAGATAAACATAGATTAGACCACCAGCTCTTAGAGTTCAAATAAGTGAATGCCTTATGAATTAATATCCATTATATTTTTGAAGTGGGCATGTTCATTCAAACTATGTATTTTAATAATATGATAGAATCACATAATTATGTTGATTTAAATAAATTAAAATAGCATAGATTATCTGGTCAAATTTTATAATTACTCTAATTTTAAGGTGTAGAAATTTATCAAGACTGCTTCAGAGTTTTCTCTCCTTCACAGTAGAAAAAAGCACGTTCTCTAATCAAGTGAATAAAGCACAGGAACCTACATGCACGTGACCACTATTAGGTTAAAAGATTCTTGTGACCTCTATACGTTTGTTTACATATTAAGTATTATTTTGTCAGGTAAACTCTGGCTGAGACACAGTATTTAAAGGCGTCTCTTTGTCTAGCTTGTCCTTCAGTGTGCTGATTCAGCATATCTGGGAATATTTCTTCGGGAATGCATTATTTCTGGAAATATAGTCCGCATGGCCCCGAATGCTGACTCATCAAGCTAGTGATGAGCAGTGTAGGGAACATGAGGATTTATTGCTGCTTTTAAGATGAGGGCCAAATCCTTGGGATGAGGTAAGGTTGATAGTTTGCTTGCTATTAGTCCATTTGAGCAGTGTACTGAGGATATAGGTTACGATAGTTTAGATAAATGTTACAAGTTCTAAAAAAAAATAAAAGAAAAAACTACCTGGAAAGCAAGATTCTTATGTTAACTCTAAAATATATTTCATGCCTTAGCTCTTTTTTTCTAAATAAATTGGAAGTCATTCTATACTTCTTGGAAATGTGCGTATTTCATGGTTGACAACCATTTACAGTACTAAGTAGGTAGACCATACATTTTATATTTCTGATAAAAGTATAGAATTTTAATATTATACCGCCACAGCCTAGTCATAGCCGTAACGATGAATCATGGTACATAAGAAGTCTTAAAATTATATTTTTATGTGACTATAGTTTGTTGGAATTGGTAAGGGAAAAGTCAATGTGGGCAGGAGAGATTGAGAAAGCCATTAGAATTTTAGTGAAATTTTAAGCTGTTTCTTTTACATAATAGGCAATTAATAAGAATTTTTAAGTTAAAAAGACAAAAGAAATGTGGCATTACCGAAAAATTATTTATTATAAAACATGATTTAAAGTAAGCTTAACTGATCTGAACACTAAAGAAATATAAATGATCATAGAACCGATAATATAGCATGAGGTATTATAACTCTGACACTGCCAGGCCTGAGACATGTCAAATTCAAAGACCAGTTTTCCTTGATAAAAGCTGAGAGTCATAGAAATTGCCAGAAGATCAGAGATAATCAGAACATACTGAATGGTATTTCCTGAAAATTAGAAAACCTGCTAGCGATCTTAGTTGGGTAACATGCTAGATCATTCGTAGGAAATGGGGAGAATCTAAATAAAACAAGTGATCAAGAACTATTTTGAAGAGCACTCTAAATTAACCCTTATAAGAAGAGCCTTCAGACTAATTTAAAATTTTGAGTTGAGAAACTAACTAGTAAGTGAAAAATTAGAAACATGATTTAAAGGCAAGAAATAAAAATTAATTCTGGAGAAAAATAGAAAGTTTTAAATTCAGGGCAGGAAGATTATTTAAAAATCAGTTTAGAAATTACTTTCAATGTTTTTCAGATATGGAGAAAGTAAGACATCATAGGAAAGCTGGGCGTGGTGGTGCATGCTTATAATCCCAGCATTTGGGAGGCTGAGACCTGAGAATGGTGATTCGTGGATAGCAACAGCTACTTAGTGAGGCCCTTTGCAACTGAGACCCAGTTTCAAAATAAAGAATAAAAAGTAGGGCTGGAGTGTAGCTCAGAGGTAGAGTGCCCCTGGGTTCCATCTCCAGTATTGCAAACAAAACAAACAAACAAACAAACAAACAAACAAACAAAAAAACAGAAAAAAGAAAAAAAAGAAATCATAGGAAAACAAAGACATTGTGACTAATTTTGTTATGTTTTAGAGGAAAAATTATTACTACAGTAGCTAATTTTAACCAAAACATATGATCAAAACCTTTTTATTTATTATTTTGTCATAGAACTCAGGAAGAAGAACTTCCCCTGTTATAAATGCTACCTTTTCTTCCTGAAGTTCAGTCAATCAGTGAATCAATAGCAAGACTGTTTGTTTTTAATTACTCTCTAACCAGCACTGATTTTCTTTAATTTTTTTATTGGTACATTGTAGTCATACATCTTAATGGGATATAAGATGGTAGAGACATACATGCACACATCACCTAATTAGCCTTTACCCAAGTCCGCCCCATTCCCGCGCCTTCTCTCCTTCTCATGCTTGACTTAGTGATTGACTTTGATATGTTTGTTCATTAATAGCATTGAAATTTTATTCAAGTAAATGTATTTCTACCTGTCTTTTTTTGGTAGTACTAGGGATTGAAATGAACATTCTCCGTCTGACTTCACCCTAGCACTATTTTATAGTTTATTTTGTGACAGGGTCATGCTAAGTTGCTGAGGGCCTTACTAGGTTGCCAAGACTGGCTCAGAACCTGTGATCCTCCTGTCTCAGCCTCCCAAGTACTAGGATTACAAGCATGCACCACCTCACCTGCTACCACCTGTCTTTTTAAGACAGGCTCAAGTCTTGACTTAATAGATCATCTTAGACCATCTAACCTGTTTTCTGCCATTTCAAATTGCTTTCACTGTGTCTCAGTTTATGTATGTATGTATGTATGTATGTATGTATGTATGTTCTTACATTTTTTTACCCTTACCTTTGTACTATTCAATAGTTGACTCCTATCTGAATGTAAGATGATTTTTGTCATGTAAGGACTTAGAGGCAACATGCTTCAAAATACTGCAAATAATTAGCTCTTTCTATGTGACATTGGACAAAACACTTACCTTCTCTGAACTTCATTAAGCAGATATATAAAATGTGCACAGTTAACAACACTATCAGATTGTGATTAAGCAGGCAGAAAAGATAATTTCAGTTATATTCAGAAGAGGCACTGTCTGTATGGTAACCATTATTTTAATACTATATAGATACTGAATGTAATGATAATAATGATAATTTTCATTTTCCTCTATGTGTGATATACATGATTCTTTTATGAATATTTTTATTTATTTTTATTCATATGTGTAACATATTGAAAATGGTACACATTTAGACTGTCCTTGAATCTCTCTCCCCCAAGTTCCCGTTCCTCCCTTCCCAACAATGAGTGTTCAGTTTATTTTTTTTTAATTAATTTATTTTTTAAATTGGTGCATTGTAGTCATATATCAATCACATTGGAGTACAAGACTTGAGAGGATATACAAGCACACATCATCCAATTATCCCTCCTCCAGCCCCCATCCCATTCCCTCCCCCTCCCTCCATCCCACACTTCTTTGGTGATTTACTTTGATACATTTGTTTATGTACCTCCTGCATTTTAAAGAGGCTCCGTCCTCCAGTATTACATACCCTCTGATTGGTCACATTAGTTGCTTCACTATAGGGCCCTTTCTATAGCTCAACCACTTCCTGTTGCCCTTTTCCTCCTAGTTATTGCTGATTAAGAGAAGCGTCTGATTTATATTTTCTGCAATATTTCTCTGTGCATGCTGCGTTGCAAGTACCAATTCCACTCTTGATGGTCCCAGTAGTGGCCTGGCTACTCAGTGGACTGATCCAGACCTCGCTGGCTCAAGCAGTGGCCTTGCCTCATGGGAGGCCCCAGTTCTGGTCTCGCTGGCCCCTGAACCGGTCTAATCCCTAAGCTGGCTTTGGTCCCGACCTTGGAGGCCGCAGGAGTGAACTTGCCTCACGCCAGGCTCCGATGCTGGCCATTGGCCCCTGCACCGGTCTAACCCCTTGGCAGGATTCCAATCCCGGCCTCGGAGGCCCCAGCACCGGCCAAGCCTCATGGCAGGCTCCAATGCCGGCCTCGTTGGCACCAGCACCAGCCTAACCCCTCGGCAGGCTCCGATCCCGGCCTCGGAAGCCCCAGCACTGGTCATGCCTCAAGACAGGCTCCAATGCCGGCCTTGCTGGCTCCAGCACCGGCCTAACCCCTCGGCAGGCTCTTGTCCTGGCCTCGGAGGACCCAGTACCGGCCTTGCCTCACGGCAGGCTCCGATGCCAGCCTCGCTGGCCCCAGCACCGGCCTAACCCCTCGGCAGGCTCCGATCCCGGCCTTGGAGGCCCCAGCACTGGTCATGCCTCAAGGCAGGCTCCGAAGCCGGCCTCGCTGGCCCCAGCACCGGCCTAACCCCTCAGCAGGCTCTTATCCTGGCCTCGAGGCCCCAGTACTGGCCTTGCCTCAAGGCAGGCTCCAATGCCGGCCTCACTGGCCCCAGCACCGGCCTAACCCCTTGGCAGGCTCTTATCCTGGCCTCGGAGGCCCCAGTACCGGCCTTGCCTCAAGGCAAGCTCCGATGCCGGCCTCGCTGGTCCCAGCACCGGCCTAAGCCCTCAGCAGGCTCCGATCCCGGCCTCGGAGGCCCCAGCACTGGTCATGCCTCAAGGCAGGCTCCGATGCCAGCCTCGCTGGCCCCAGCACCGGCCTAACCCCTTGGCAGGCTCTTATCCTGGCCTCGGAGGCCCCAGTACCGGCCTTGCCTCACGGCAGGCTCCGGTGCTGGCCTCGCTGGCCCCAGCACCGGCCTAACCCCTCGGCAGGCTCTTATCTTGGCCTCGAGGCCCCAGTACCGGCCTTGCCTCAAGGCAGGCTCCGATGCCGGCCTCGCTGGCCCCAGCACCGGCCTAACCCCTCGGCAGGCTCCGATCCCGGCCTCGGAGGCCCCAGCACTGGTCATGCCTCACGGCAGGCTCCGATGCCGGCCTCGCTGGCCCCAGCACCAGCCTAACCCCTCGACAGGCTCTTATCCTGGCCTCGGAGGCCCCAGTACCGGCCTTGCCTCACGGCAGGCTCCAATGCCGGCCTTGCTGGCCCCAGCACCGGCCTAACCCCTCGGCAGGCTCTTATCCTGGCCTCGGAGGCCCCAGTACCGGCCTTGCCTCACGGCAGGCTCCGATGCCGGCCTTGCTGGCCCCAGCACCGGCCTAACCCCTCGACAGGCTCTTATCCTGGCCTCGGAGGCCCCAGTACCGGCCTTGCATCAAGGCAGGCTCCGATGCCGGCCTCACTGGCCCCAGCACCGGCCTAAGCCCTCGGCAGGCTCCGATCCCGGCCTCGGAGGCCCCAGCACTGGTCATGACTCAAGGCAGGCTCCAATACCGGCCTCACCTTCCCCAGCACCGGCCTAACCCCTCGGCAGGCTCTTATCCTGGCCTCGGAGGCCCAAGTACCAGCCTTGCCTCATGGCAGGCTCTGATGCCAGCCTCGCTGGCCCCAGCACCGGCCTAACCCCTCAGCAGGCTCTTATCCTGGCCTCGAGGCCCCAGTACCGGCCTTGCCTCAAGGCAGGCTCCAATGCCGGCCTCACTGGCCCCAGCACCGGCCTAACCCCTTGGCAGGCTCTTATCCTGGCCTCGGAGGCCCCAGTACCGGCTTTGCCTCAAGGCAGGCTCCGATGCCGGCCTCGCTGGCCCCAGCACCGGCCTAACCCCTCGGCAGGCTCCGATCCCGGCCTCGGAGGCCCCAGCACTGGTCATGCCTCAAGGCAGGCTCCGATGCCGGCCTTGCTGGCCCCAGCACCGGCCTAACCCCTTGGCAGGCTCTTATCCTGGCCTCGGAGGCCCCAGTACCGGCTTTGCCTCAAGGCAGGCTCCGATGCCGGCCTCGCTGGCCCCAGCACCGGCCTAACCCCTCGGCAGGCTCCGATCCCGGCCTCGGAGGCCCCAGCACTGGTCATGCCTCAAGGCAGGCTCCGATGCCGGCCTTGCTGGCCCCAGCACCGGCCTAACCCCTCGACAGGCTCTTATCCTGGCCTCAGAGGCCCCAGTACCAGCCTTGCATCAAGGCAGGCTCCGATGCCGGCCTCACTGGCCCCAGCACCGGCCTAAGCCCTCGGCAGGCTCCGATCCCAGCCTCGGAGGCCCCAGCACTGGTCATGACTCAAGGCAGGCTCCGATGCTGGCCTCACCATCCCCAGCACCGGCCTAACCCCTCGGCAGGCTCTTATCCTGGCCTCGGAGGCCCAAGTACCAGCCTTGCCTCATGGCAGGCTCTGATGCCAGCCTCGCTGGCCCCAGCTTCGGCCTAACCCCTCAGCAGGCTCCGGTCCCGTCCTCAGGGGCCCCAACACTGGCCTTGCCTCACGGCAGGCTCCGATGCCAGCTTCGCTGACCCCAGCACCGTCCTAACCCCTCAGCAAGTTCTGGACCCGATCAGAGGCCCTAGCACAATCCTTGCATCATGGCAGGCTCCAATGCCGGCCTCGCTGGCCCCAGCATCGGTCTAACCCCTCTGCAGGTTCCAATCCCGGCCACGGAGGCCTCAGTAGTGGCCTTGCCTCACAGCAAGCTCCGATGCCGGCCACTGGCCCCGGCACCCGCCTAACCCCTCAGCAGGTTCCGATCACTGTCTCTGTGGTTATTATTTCAAAGGTTCCAGTTGTAATGTATCAGATCTCTGCCTCCCCCGAATATTGGCCACTGGCATTGCCACTGCCTCCACCGTTTCAAATCCTTCCCAGGCTCTTTTTCCACTCTGAATGTTGTCCAGAGTTCCTAATCATGCGTGATGGTAGCATTCGACATTTAGTGTAATTTCTCCAAAAAAATAAAGTTGGTAAGATCCGGTTTCTGCTTCTCCTGAATACAAGTCTCCACCACCATCGCGGAGAACTCTTTCAACACCGCATTTCTCCTTGGTCTCCGCTAAACTCTCTCCTTATATGTGATGTCTGAGATTCTTAACAATATAGAGAAATAGCAGTCCTCTTTCACGGCGAATTTTTCCATAAGTTCAAGTGCATTTAGATAAGTTTTGTCTGCATCTCCAGTGTCCTGGCATCCATAACGGCTTTCTTACCACCTCTCCGATATTTTTCTTTATCTTTTTCTGTTCTGGGCCCGGTTTCTCCAGGGGTCTGGTGTGCTACTCGCAGTTCGGCCCGGGGCCCAGAGTCCCGCGACCTGGGCCCCATCTGGCGTGCCCCGCGCGCGACCCCTGCCCAGAACCCAGCATCTTACTGGGCCTGGTTTCTCCAGGGGTCTGGCGTGCTACTCGCAGTTCTTCCTGGGGCCCAGAGTCCCGCGACCCGGGCCCCATCTGGCTTGCCCAGCCCGCGACCCCCGCCCAGAACCCAGCGTCTTACTGGGTCCGGTTTCTCCAGGGGTCTGGCGTGCTATGCGCAGCTCGGCCAAGTGTTCAGTTTAACCATGCTATACTCATACTTTTACACAAGTAGCTTCTCCATTAATCAACCTTAGCCTTCTTCCTCTCATATCCTTCCATTCTAGCTTTTCTGAGGTTTCCCCTCTATTGTATTGAGTCCCTCTGGTATCCCCAATACTCCCTAGTTTGGGCATATTAGAGAAAACATATGTCCCTTCTCTTTCTGTGCTTGGCTAATCTCACTTAGCATAATGTTCTCCAGATCTTTCCATCTTCTTGCAAATGGCATGATTTTCTTCTTCTTTATAATAGAATTGCATTGTGTGTATTTCCCATAATTTTCCAATCCATTCTTCTGTTGATGGAGACCTAGGTTGGTTCTATATTTTGGCTATTACAAATCGTGCTGCTGTGAACACAGGTATGCATGTTACCATCGTTCTCTGATTTCAAGCCCTTTGGAGAGATACCCAGGAGTTGTATAGCCAGATCATATGGTGGATCCATTCCAAGTTTTCTAAGGAATCTCTACACTGATCTCTATAGCAGCTGAACTAGTTTGCACTCCTACCAACAGTGTAAAAGAATTCCTCTTTCCCCATATCCTCACCAGGATTTGTTATCATTTGATTTCTTTGTGCTTGCCACTATGATTGGGTTTAGATGGAATCTCAGCGTAGTTTTGATTTGCATCTTCCTGATGGCTAACGATGTAGAACATCTTTTCATGTATCTATTGGCCATTTGTATTTATTCTTTTGTGAAGTGTCTATTCAGTTCAGTTGCCCATTTCTTGATTGAGTTTATTTGTTTTGCTAGTGTAGATTCTTTTGAGTTCTTTGTATGTTCTGGATATTAGCCCTCGATCCGAGTGGTGGCTGGTAAAGATCTCCCATTCTGTAGGCTTTCTCTTTAGGTTCTTGATGGTTTCCTTTGATGAGAAGAAACTTTTTAGTTTGATGCCATCCCACTTGTTAACTTTTCCTTTAATTTCCTGCAATTTGGAGGTCTTGTTGAGAAAGTTACTGCCTGTGACTATGTTGGAGTGTCGCCTATGCCCTCTTCTAATAACTTCACAGTCTCTTGTCTAATTACTAAGTCTTTGATCCATCTCAAGTTGATTTCTCTGCAGAGTGAGAGGTAAGGATTTAGTTCCATCTTTCTACAAATGGATAGCCAGCTCTCCCAGCACCATTTGTTGAAAAGGCTGTCTTTTCTCCAGCATATGAGTTTGGCCCCTTTGTCAAAGATTAATTGACTATAGGTATGTGGGTTTGTTTCTGTATCTTCTGTTCTATTCAACTTGTCAGTATGTCTGTTGTTGTGCCAATACCATGCTGTTTTTGCTACTATTTCTGAATATTTTCTATTTCAACCATCATATAGAAACATTTCTTCACTCAGTTTACCAAGTTAGTGCTGTAGGACTAGCAAATCAAATTCTGTATTTTGGAGAAATAACTTCTTTAAAATATTTGACTTTGGTAGATATATCTTCTAACTAACCATTTATTTATTACTATAGGAAAAGAAAAACTTTTCTGTTCTCTAAGGGTTTGATACCTGAGTTTATGAAATAAACTGACAGAAACCAGATTAAGAAGAGAAAAGCTGTATACATTTGTTATGCATACAGTGGCAGGATCAGAAGAAAAAAAAGAATATCTCAAAATTTGACAGGATCTCCATGTCCATATTTCCTCTTCATGAAGGAGTGCAGAAGAAGAATTTAGGAAGCTTAAGGGAGAGTAATTGACTTGAAGGAAATATGAATAGGACCTCTCAGGAATGGGTGATAGTGTGAGCCTGGGGGAGTGTGACAGTGGAGTCCCTTTTGAAAATAAATTTTAGATACATAAGGGAAGCTCAGAAAAAGCATCTGCCAAATTCCCCTGCTCCACAAGTACCCCCCTTCCAAGTACTTAGCATACTCAGGAGCCAAATTTTGGACTAGCTGATATTTGAAGTTAAGGGATGGCCTTTTAATTATTTTTTGAGACTGCCATTTATCAAGTCAAAAACTATTTCTTTCAAGGCACTCTATAGAATCTATTTGACCCACCAGTCAGCTGAACAAAATATATAACATTTATTATTTTTGAAATGTGGATATCAAATTATTTGCCTTTTAGTTGAAGTTATAATTTTATGGTTGTCAAGTAAGTTGTGAGTTCAGCTGGACATAAATAATTGCCTTTATGTACTATGGAAGAAGAAAACAAAACAGTAAAACATCTGTAATTTCAATGTATTTGATAACTTGTATATGTAAGGTTTTTTTAAACTTACAGTCTTATAATAATTTTTGAATGTCCTCACAACAATGCATATCTCACACATACACACACATATATAGATATAATAAGAAATATATATATATATATATATATCTTATAATTTTGTTATTTGCTACTAAATATCAAAACACTTTTCTGGTTAAAAGGTAGAATATATATTCACAAATCTTCAATTTATTTCAAAATAACAATCCTGTTTTCCCCTAGGCCACAATAACCAACCTCAACCAGAGAAAATAAATAATTTAAAAATAATAATTACAACCTACAGATGTCTCTTTATCTTAGTTTCTGGTTTAGAATTGCACTTCTAAAACATTTACACTCTTTCATCACAGTTTTTGTTATTTAGTCCAGCTTAATTTGGTAGTTTCTGGTATAAACATATGTTCACATCATACTGGTAAGTGGTAGTGAGTGAAATATGGTTGTTTCCAGAGACGTGTGAGAGTTTTAAGTTTCACTAGGCATGGGGTGGAGAAATCCCTGTTGTCTTTTTCTTTCTCCCATGTGATGTGGACACAAATCCAAATTTCATCTCAGGAGCCCAACAACACAATGTTGAGAATAATAGTGACTTGAAGTCCAAAGAACCAGGAAAAGAGACCCCTGGGATATGAGGAATGATAGGAGATCAAAGAATAAAAGAGAGTTGAGAATAGAATCCATCTTAGGGTTTAGGAGAGTATATCCAAATTGAAAAGAAAGACCTACTAAACAAAGCAAATTTCTACATAAGTCATGAAAAAACTAAAACACCCAGCTTCCAGTGTCTTTTATGAAATTTTGGACTGAAAGGTGAATTTGAACATGTAATTATTCTAAAGAAGAAATTAATTTTGTATATTTTTCAGGAGATTTTTAAATCCCTCCTTTTGTATAAGACTAGCATGGTATAGGAATAAGAAATAAGCTTGTGAACCTAAAATCTAGTATGAGTTGCATTGTTAACTGAACAGAAATGGACAAGTAACTTGTACTTATTGAACTTTGTTTGCCTTATGATAAAAACATGATTACTAATAATTATGTGTTAAAAGTTTTGAATCAGATTATGAGAAAGAAAGCACAACAGTCATCTTTTCAAATAAATATTCCAACCACTACATATCCCATGAATAGTTACATTATCATTTATTCCTGATTTGTTATTGTATTTCATATATATATATATATATACATATATATATATACATATATATATATATACATATATATATACATATATATATATATATATATATATATATATATATATATATTATCCCATTTTACTTAAATGTATTTTCAGGGAGATAGGCAAAAACAATATAATATATGCATATTATCTTTCAATTTATGTACTAATAATTCATGATTTCATTATATTCTTATAACTATCCAGAGAAACAAAGAAATTATTAATCTCATATTTTATAACTGAGAATACTAAGGGTCAACTAGTTTAATTGAATAATACCTTTAAAGTCTACCTTATAGCACAAAGCCAAAAATAAAGGCAATTATCAGAATTCCTTGTTTTGAGTGCTCTCTCTTCATATCAGGCTATTGTATATTAAAAGATAAGTTATCTACCAGAGATTTCACTAATTCTGTCATAAATAATATTTATATACATTGCTTCCTATTTCTAATACAATATGATTTCTCAACTTTATTTAAGCATATAACCTTGAGGAAATATAGCATCTTTTATAGATTTATGTTTTAATTCTATGAAATTAGAACACTGACATCAGTCTTACAGAATTCTCCTAAAAATTTATCTTTGGTATGGACACATAACCTACCACAGTGCCTGACATGTATCAGACACAGTGCTATACTAAATATTATTATCTAATTATTGTTGTAGTGCCTACCTTAGCCAGTATTCTTCAAATGAATAGATCCAATAGAATATGGGAAGATATATTGGAGAGTATTTGTTATAGAAATTTTGATCATGTGATTATGAAGGCTAGGAAGTCCTATAGTATACTACCTGTAAGCTAGAGAATCCAGAAAGGCCATAGTATAACTTGGGCTGAATCAGAAGGCTTAGCAACCAGTAGAACTGATGATGGAACCTATTCTGAGGCTGAAGTCCTAAGAACCCAGAGTGGCACTGTTCAAAGGTCGGAGCTGGTGGACATTCCCACTCAAGAAGAGAAAGGGAGAGAATTTTCTTTAGCCCAAGCCCTCAGTTTTTTTTTTTTTTTTTGGTGGTACTGGGGTTCCTGGAAGCCCTTCTACCTCCGGGCTGCACTCCCACACCTATTTTATACTTTTTTATTTTTGGAAACAGGGTCTCCTAAGCCAGCGCGGCTGGCTTCGAACCTGCGAGATCCTCCTGTCTCCGCCTCCCAAGCGCGAGGATTACAAGCGTGCGCCACCACACCCGGCCACTCAAGGGTTTAAATACTGATCTTTTCTTGAAGCACCCTCAGAGACACACTCAAAAATTGTATTCCCTCTATCTCGCATTCCTTACGCCAGTCAATTTGATGCAACAATTGAATATCTCAGTTTTTAGCTATATCACTTTAATGAAGGCTGAGAGTTTAAATGTCCTGGCAGTCTGCTTCTTGGGTGTTTCTGTCACTGTCACTCTGAATTCCTGACCTGGATGTCTGTGGGCACCTGCACATACATACCTGTGAACTGAGATCCAGTAATTCAAGACGTAGCTTTAGTCCCTGCTGTGTAGGAAGTTGTCAAGGGCCTACTACTGGAAGTAGCTTTCACTGGGGTAATGGAGACATATCACTGGGCTCAGTTTCAATCAGGTCACTGTTAGGATCTAAAATGGTTTGCTATTTGCCTAGGATATTTATCACTTTCAAACCTGCTTATCTGCATGTGCTCAATATTTAATTAGGGCTTATAAGAAAAAAGATATGAAACCAAACAGACATGGGATCAAATGCTGGCGCTGCCACTTAATAGCTCTGTCATCTTGGATATATTACTTAAATCCATTTGTTCTTTAGACACCTACTATTTTTTTGTGGTACTGGGGGTGGAACCCAGGGGATTTTCAATCTCTGGGCTATACTCCCAGACTTATTTTAATACTTTATATGGAAACAGGGTTTCACTAAGTTGCTGAGAGCCTCACTAAGTAGCTGAGGCTGGCTTCAAAACTGTGCGATCCTCCTGTCTCAGCCTCCCAAGCGCTGGGATTACAGGCGTGTGCCACCACGCCCTGCTGACACTTACTTTTGAAATAAATTATATAAAGATATTTTCTTTTAAAGGTATAATTCAATTCAATGAGAAATTTCTAATATAGTGAACATTAAGAAAATATTTTTCTTTTCTTCTCCCATTGATTTATTGGGGGACTTTATTTGTTTTTATCTGCACACTCCCATTGTTCTTAAAACTGTGTGTTTAGGTAACAAAGCCTGCCAGGATACATCTTATCTTGACAGTTATAAGAAGCCATGAGTCATATTTACTGAGGGATTCTAAACATAAGACATAAAAATAACTTCCTTAACACCAGGTGTAGAGTCACTCACCTGAAAACCAGGTGTAGTAGTGCACACCTGAAATTCCAGTATTTGAGAGGCTGAGATAGGAGGATCACAGGTTCAGACCCAGTGTCAGCAACCTAGTATGCCTAGTGAGGCCCTCAGCAACTTAGCATGACCTTTTTTTTTTTGCACGTGTGTGTGTGTGTGTGTGTGTGTGTGTGTGTGTGTGGTACTCGAGATGGAATCCCAGAGCATTCTAACTCTGAGCGATACCCGCAGCACTACGTTTTATTCTTCATTTTGAAACAGGGTCTTACTGAGTGCAAAGCCCTCACTATGTAGCTAAGGCTGTCTGTGAACCACAATCCTCCTGTCTCAGCCTCCCAAATGCTGGGATTATAAGCATGCACCATCTTGACCGGCTAGCATGACCCTTTATTAAATAAAAACAAAAATAGGGCTAGGGTGTAGCTCAGAGGTAGAATGCCTCTGGGTTCAATACCCTCTACCATAATAATAGTAGCAGTAATTATTATTATTATCATTATTATTATTACTTTCTTAAATTCTTTAAGTTTCTAAATACCTATTATAACCACTTAATATATGTGTCAGCATTGTTTCATTATATAATTGAGAAGATTAGAGCTAAAAAAAGTTAAATAAATGGTAAAGTTTATATCATAGACAAATGACAGGGAATGGGTGCCAATCCATGTCCCTCTGAAATGAAAATCTTCACTTCTAAACTATCAGGTTAAATTAATTCTGCTAAAAAAATATGAGCATTATACTCCTTTGTCTCATCAAATTCTGGAACCTGCTCAAGGACCCCCAAGGCACTTATGGCCATATCAGCACAGCACTTCACTTTACGGTAATAGCTAGATAATACGATGGATAAAGATGCAGCCTGCAGAGATCCCTGAATTTAAAAAGAGAAGCACAGGGTGAATTTGACATCTCCAATTACTGTATGAAAATGATCAGTGATGAAAAATATCTAATAGTTCATTCCTGGGGTACATGACATCACATATATTGAGAAGTCATTTCTTAGCCATTTAGAAACATCAGTAGAATGGCATTAGCTAGAAACCAAGGGATAAGCTCACAACAGAAGTGTCATAATGGTTTTGTTAGACAAAACTTGTAAAATTGCTTGATTCACATATTTGTTATAGATGCTAGAGATGTTTCCTCTGCTGATACGCAAACATCTAGTTGCTCTCTAACATTCCAAACAATGTTAATTTGTTGTCTTTCTGTCATTGTGCAGTTTGGTTCCAGATTAAGCAAACAATAAAGCATCATTTTGACTCTATAATTTGGGGAAGCAAAACAATTGCATTTTAGCATAAGGAAAGAAAGACCAAGAAGGAAATTTGCATACTGAAAGTTACTAGAAAAAAATGGATGGAGGGTACAGAGGTAAGGAGTGGGGGTTGCTAGAAATTATATACTTCATTTTTCTTTGCAAATTGAAGCACATTCAATTTGCTCAGTATGTTATATAAAGAGATTATTTTGAAGCTTAATAGTTAAATATGAGGACTAAGCATATGAGTCGGTTATGTGTTAAGATGTTCTTTGGAGAAAGCTACATTATATGTATATTGCTTTAAATTTTGCATTTTTGAATCTACTGCTTTATTTTATTCATTTGTATATCCATGGTAACTGATGCATAATATATTCTCAGTAAATGCTTCTCAAATGAATATAAGGCACTTTTCACACGTTATTCTGTTATTCTATTTATTATTATAATAACCCTGTGAAATGATTATTATTACCATTTTCATTGTTTTGCAGATGAGTTAAGAAGTCTGATTGAGGTGAATAGTCACTCAAGGTCATCCAGGTAGAAAGTAACAGGCAAGAACTTGAATATATTATGTTCTCTGACATCAAAGCTCTGTTACTTTCATCATACTTTGCAGCTTCTCTCTGGAGAGACTTATGACTTGACCTGTAAAACATTACCATGAGTAATCAAAAGTTATGTAAACATCAGACTTACTTTTTCATTCTAGAATTTCAGTGTATAATACAATTCCCAGATTCTTTAATGGTCTTGTCATATACTGTCTATTCACAATATTTAATATGCTTCTTTTTGTTCTTTTACTTTATCCTTTCCTATTGGTTTTCTAACAGAGCCTTAGGGAACAGGTGTGCATAAACAGGATGGAGGAGGCTTTGCAATTATGACCTGGATGAAAAGACTTATCTCCAGGAACTTGAGAAGAAAGTGTTAAGGATTTACATCTAATTATCCTTTGTGTTGCTTAACCAAAAGAAAATGTGAACTGTGGTACATACTGCATACTGTATGCAGAAAATATTTGAAATAATACTTTTGTTTCCCATTATAATACAAGCACAGAAAAGCCACTATTTTAATGAAAATCATAATTTCTGATGCAGGAAATTACTACAAGTTACAAATACCATAAGAAAGTATTTAATAAGTGTAAGAATATTTTAAAAAATGCAAGCACCATTAAAAAGAACAGATTTTGTGGCTTATAGAAGTCACCATATAGAAGATCAGGGTCTCTGTTTGCACTAATACAAGATACTTAAGGAAACTGAGTGAAATAAAAATAGTTTCTGTGAATCACATATGCAATTAGGATGGCAGCAATTATTCTCTGAGTAAAGAATCAGTTATGAAAATAATCATTGTGTCTTAACATTGTTTCCAAACTTCTACTTATTTAAAAATCTCCCCCATTTCCTTTACCATGACTTCCTACTTGGGAGGCTGAGGCGGGAGGATCACACAGGTTCAAAGCCAGCCTCAGCTACTTAGTGAGGCTCTCAGCAACTCAGTGAGACCTTTTTTTTTGTTGTTGTTGTTTGTTTTTTGGTGGTGGTACTGGGGTTCCTGGAAGCCCTTCTACCTCCAGGCTATACTCCCAGACCTGTTTTATATATTTTTTTAAAATTTGGAAACAGGGTCTCTTAAGCTGGCTTTGAACCTGTGCAATCCTCCTGTCTCCACCTCCCAAATGCAGGGATTACAAGCGTGTGCCACCACGCCCAGCCATGTGAGACCCTGTTTTTAAATAAAGTCTGGGAGTATAGACTAGAGGTAGAAAAGCCCCTGGGTTCCACCCCCAGTACCACCACCAAAAAAAAGAAAGAAAGAAAGAGAGAGAGAGAGAGAGAGAGAGAGAGAGAGAGAAAGGAAGGAATTAAGATATAGGCTTCATATTTTCCTTTTAGTTACCAATTTTAAAATGAGTTGATTGATTTTATTACCAGAGTTGCAAAGGGCCTCCCTAAGTAGCTGAGGCTGTCCGAGAACTGTGACCCTCCTGTCTCAGCCTCCCGAACGCTCGGATTACAAGCGTGCACCACTATGCCCGGCTTAATCTCAATTTTTTTCAAAGTGTTCAGTGTTATTCAAGTTAAGAGCCTGTTTCATGCTGGCCCTAAATGAAACAAATATTTATTATTGCAAAATATGTTCTAAAATTTATATAAGAAATACTACAAAATTCTGATGAAGATACTAAAGAAAACTAACTAAATGGAGAAATATTTTATTCATTATGTATGAATTAATATTTTCAAAATGTCAATTCTCAAATTTATCATTAAATTCAGTGGGATAAAAATTAAAAAAAAAGTCTTAGCAAGTTATTTTGTGAGTATGGGGAAACTTATACTACAGTTTATATGGGAAGGCAAAAGACTCATAATAAACAGTATAGTATTGAAGAAGAAAAGTCATAAGACTTACCCAATCCTACCTCAGAACTTACTGTGAAGCTGTAGAAATAAAGTAATGTGGTGCTGGTGAAAGAATGAACAACTAGATCAATAGGAGAAAATAGAAAGCCCAGAAAAGACCCACCTAAATGACATGAATTGATCTTTGGCAAAAGCACAAAGGTAGTATAATGGAACAAAGACAATCTTCTCAAAAAATGGTACTGAAACAACCGGAATCACATACAAAAAATAAAAGTGAATCTAGATACAGACCTTATACCCTTCCTTTTCACAGTATTCACTGAAATTGAATCATGGAGCTAAATGTAAAATGTAAATCTATAACATTTCTAGTATATTGGGTTTGGATGTGGGTTTAGTGTGTGCCCAAATCTTTATATCCTGGAAGCTGAATATTCAGTGTGGTGATGTTGAGGTCATGGAAACTTTATTAAATGGAGGTAGCTAAGTGTGTTGGCCCACACCTGTAATCCCAGTACTTAGGAAGCGGAGACAGGAAAATTAAAAGTTCAAGAACAGCCTCAACAATGTAGTAAGACTCTCAATAACCTAGCAAGGCCTTTAAAAAAAATACAAAGGGTAGGTGGTGTAGCTTGGAGGTACAATGCTCTTTGGGTTCAATCCCAAGTACTAAAAAGAAAAAAAAAAGTGGTGGTGCTAGTGGAAAGTAACAATGTCACAGTGGCTCTACTTTATGAATGAATGAATTAGTGAATGCTGGTCTCCTTTTGAGGTATGTTTACTCTTACAGGAAGGAATTAGATCAGGAGCATGATGCCATTTGCCATGAGACCATCCCCAGAACTAAGCACATGCTGGAAACATGCCATTGAACCTCTAGAACTGTGAGCTAAATAAACATCTTTTCTGTTTAAAGTAGCTAGCATCAAGTATTTTGTCATAGAAAAACAAAACAGACTAATACACTAACACAGAAAAAATTGAGATGACCTTGGATTTGGTAGTAACATTTTAGATATGACACCAAAGAGATAATCCATGAAATAAATAATTGATAGTCTGAGATTCATTAAACTTAAACATCTGTGCTCTGCAAAAGACATTGTCAGAGAATGAAAAGGCAAGCCATAAAGTTGTAGAAAACATTTGCAAAAGATATCTGATAAAAGACTACTATACCAAAATTTAAAACACAAAGACAAAAATCAAACCATCTTATTTAAAAATAGACCAAAAATCTTAAAAGGCACCTTACTAAAGGAGATATACAGATGGAAAATAAGTATGCTAAAAGGTGTTCTACATCAAATGTCATTAGGAAATACAAATTAAAACAACAATGAGATATCACTTCACACCTATAAAACTGGCCCAAATCCAGAATGGTGACAAGACCAAATGCTGAAGGGGATTTGCCATGACACAAGTGCTCATTCTTTTCTGGTGGAAATGCAAAATGACACAGGTACTTTGGAAGACATTTCAGAATGTTTCTTTTAAAAATAAACATTCTTTTAGCATATTACTGGTGATCATGCTCCTTGGTGTTTACCAAAGCAAGCTGAAAACCAATGTACACAGAAAACCTGCACACAGGTGTTTATGGCAACTGACAACACTTGGAAGAAACCAAGATGCCACTCCATAGTTGAATGAGTATATAAACTAGTACTTCCAGGAAATGGAGTATTATTCAGCACTAAAATAAAGTGAGACATCAAGGTGGGAAAAGACATTGAGAAAATCTAAACACATATTATTAAGTGAAAGAAGCCAATCTGAATAGGCTACATACTTCCATGTTTATGGTATCCCAGGAAAGGAAAAACAACAGAAATAATAAAAAATATCAGTGGTTCCTGAGGGTTTAAGAGGATTAAGGGGTGCATAGGCAGAACACTAGATATTTAGAGCAGTAAAATACTCCATTTGATGCTGTTATGTTGAATATGTGTCATTATATGCTTTTCCAAGCCCATACTGTATACCACCAAGTGTTAACTCTAATGCCACCAATGGACTTAGTGTGTTCATGTGTCAGTTTAGGTTCAACTATTGCAACAAATAAATCATCCTGGAATAGGCTTCAGATAATGGGGAATATGAATGTGTGGCCACCCATTCATATAGAAAATCTATATACATTATTCCCAAGTTTTCTGTGAACCTGAAACTGCCTTTTAAAATAGCTTTACACACTTGTTGCTGTAACTGCCATCTTCCCAGAAAACCTCCATCAGCTTTAAAAATTCCCTTGTTCCTGAGATGATAAATGTCTCAGTCTCACTTTTTAGCATCTCAATTTCTCATGAAGCTTGGATTTTTTTATAGTAAGGAGCCATAATAAAAACTTGATCTGGGCATTAGTGTGCTTACTGCTACTGGGGTATGTCTGCTTCTGGGTCATTTTATATACAGAACCAGAATATAGATAGTAAGGATATATAAAAATATAAAGAGGCAAAGATGAACAGAGATAACCAAAGATATAGACAATAGGTGGGAGATTTTTAATCCTCAATTGATATTAATATTTTTCTTTTAACTCTACAATTATTTGACTTACATTTTAACTCTACTTTTGTGTAGCATATTGAAAAATCTTGAATCATAATATCACTAGAAAAACTACTTTTTGATTTACCAAACAGCATAAATAAAATCTTTTAAAATAATATTATTAAAAATAAAACTTTAGCCGCATGTGGTGACACAAGCTTATAATTGCAGCATTTGGGACAGCCTCAGTTACTTAGAGAGACCCTTTGCAACTCAGTGAAACCCTGTTTCAAAATAGAGAATAGAGCCAGGCGTGGTGGCACTTGGGAGGCAGAGACAGGAGGATCACTCAGGTTCGAAGCCAACCGCGATGACTTAAGAGACCCTGTTTCCAAATTTAAAAAAGTATAAAAATAGGTCTGGGAGTGTAGCCCGAAGGTAGAATGGTTTCCAGGAACCCCAGTACCACCACCAAAAAAAAAAAAAAAAAAAGAGAATAAAATATAGGGCTGAGAGTGTAGCTCGGAAGTAGATTGCTCCTGGGTTCCATCCCCAGTACCTCAAACAATAAAAACTAAAAGTAAATAAAAACCTAAAACTAAAGAGACATTTCAATTGTCTTAGTTCTTTTTATGCTTAGAACATAAAGACTTATTAGAGAAGAAGTGGCAAACTTTTAAGTGACAATGTCTTTGAGAAAAGTGCTTCCTGAGTGCAGGTTTGTTCAGTATGGAGTGGGCATTAAGGACAAAAAAGCCCAGAGAGACAGGACAGATGGAAGGGCTGCCTGGGCTCCTCTCCTCAAAGACTGCGTCTGAAATTGTGGCAGGGGATGGGAAACTGTGATGCCATGAAACTAGCAATATTCTTTTACTAATCTGATTTTCCCTTTTTCTCTCCACTTTCCCAGCATTCCTGCATGATATCAGTGCAGATGTAAACTGTGGAGTTTTGTTTCATTCCTCTAGTTAGTCAAGATTTTGGAAGCAGAAGAGAGATCTGTGATTGGGCTTTTGCCATATTTCAGCTAGAAACCAGAACTTCCATTTGTTGTATTACTCAGTTTGTTGGGTTACAGAAGGCTCTGAGTTTAGACCTAATAGTGATAACTAAACGATAAAGCAGGTAAAAAGGCCTAGGTATGTCTGCAACTATGTCATAGACTTCTGGATAGTTAGTAGGAACAATATGAATTTCTAAAGGCTTATGAAATATTGTCTCTCAACTGAATCATTAATACATTTTAGTATGCTTATAGGATATTGACTACTGAACCTCCTTTAAAAAATAAGATGGTAAAAGGCCAGACAAATGTTAAGATAGGCAATTTTATTAGAAACATTTGACTCAAGTAATCATGGCAAGCCTTTCTCAGTGAGAGAAAATATAGACCGGTACTATGCCCAGTATTCTTGAATTGGTTGATGTTTTATCTTTCATTCTTATTGATTGCTTTTATATAAAACATCAATAATTTTTCTTTGAATAAATCTTCTGTTTCTTCTAGAAAAAAAAGATCATGTCAAAATCATGTACTATATTTGATAATATTATTACTAAGTTTTGTTATATTTCAAAGATATTCTGCTTGCTGATCAAATAATGCTATTTATGTTCATATAATTTTATATTTGTTTTTACAATATAAAAAAATCAAAATATTTCCACATACAATTTTCAAAAATTTCAAACAGTATATTCTACATGTATATAGTTGTCCCTCCATATCTATAGATTGTTTCCAAAACCCCTGCAGATCCAGAAATCTGTAGATATTCAAGTCCCTTATATAAAATGATCTAGTATTTACACATAACCTACACATTTACTGCCTCATATTTTAAATAATCTAAAAATTACTTATAATATCAAATACAGTATAAGTGCTATGTAAAAGTTTTTTTTTACTCAGCCGGGCTTGGTGGCCCACGCTTGTAATCCCCGTGCTTGGGAGGCTGAGACAGGAGGATGGCGCAGGTTCGAAGCCCGAAGCCAGCCTTAGCTGGCTTAAGAGACCCTGTTTCCAAATAAAATATAAAATAGGTCTGGGAGTGTAGCCCGGAGGTAGAAGGCCCCTGGGTTCCATTCCCAGGACCACCAAAAATAAATAAATAAAATAAAATAGTTTTTATACTCTATTATTTAGGGAATGATGACAAGATAAAATGTCTGTACTTGTCAAATATGGATAATTATTTAAAAATAATTTCAATCTATGCTTATTTGAGCTGCAGACGCAGAATCTGTGGACACCAAGGGCAGCGACACTATTTAATATGATCTTATCTCAGTATTTTAATAAAATTTTACTTTATCATTACTATCATTAATTTCTTAACAGTTATTTTTAAAATTTATTTATCCACATTAGTAATAAATTTCAGCTATATAATTTGCCAGGTATTTTTTTATTTTCAAATATATTTAGATTTTATAAATGACAAAGTACAAGTTCACTTTAAAGTATTTTGATTACATGATTTTTTCAAAAATTTGTACTTCTTTCACAAATAATTAAAATATAATAACGTCATAAAATGTTAAATAGAATTATTTTACAATAAAAGAGAAAATCACGCAAAATATTTTATGTGTAGAAATTCCAAGGCTATTTGGCTGAGAGGACAGAGATATCCTGGTGCTAAGGGACACTGTAACTAGGGAATAGAATAATAGTTTGTCACTAAGGTAAAATGGATGTAGTTAAAGGAGGGCTATATGATCTCAAACATGCTTTCACCAAAAAAATAAAAGTGGACTGTTTACATTCTCACTATTGCCTGAGAATTTATCATAAATATTGATTAGTTTTCATAAAAACAATATGTTATTTAAATTTTTGAAAATGTAAACAAGCAAGAAACAAATAAAAATTGCCACAACCTCAAAACTCAATCAAAAGTGCTGATATTTTATTTGATTTAGCTAGTGTATGTGTAAATAACTGTGAATGAAAAGATATTTTAGTGCTTCCCACACACACCATATTATATATACTCTGCTAATTTTATTTGATGAAAGATTTGTAAACCTCACTTTAGCATAAGAATGGTATGGGCAAAACTTCATTCAATTGGCCATGCCATTATTATTTATTGATCATATTGTTTTTAGTTTTTCATTACTATTAACTACTGTTTTGACAAACATATTAGTAAAAGAATTTTTTATATATCTACTCTCTTTTTTAACAGGATTTTTAGGGAGTTAGGTTTGTTTGCTTAATTACTCACGTAATTTTTCTGACAGCATCTCACTTTGATGGTCAGGCTGTCTTTGAACTCTTCAAACAATCCTCTATGATCACCTGCCCTAGTAGAGGGTGCGACAGGCACATGCCACCATGCCTAGCTGGGAGTTCTTCAAGCTCGATTTCTATATGTGATATGGAAGTACTTAAGCGTTATGTATGTACAAACTGAAGGGGTATTTATTATAATAAATAATAAATTACAAATATTTATTATAATATATGCATATTTTTTTCTGAGACTGTGACAAAGACAGACAATTATATATCCAAATAGGCTTTCTTTTGTACAAGATTCCTACAAAATCATATTTAGCCACATCACCCTGCTTACAGAATGCCACATGGCATACCTCTTCCCAGTAAAGACAAAGCCAAATGGACATTAGACTTCTGGAAAAGTTCTTTAATGAAAGTCTTATTTTGTAAGCAACTTTCTGTTTTGCCTTTAGTACTGGAAATTTGTCACTGGGCCAGAATTCCCATAACTGCATTGAGAAAATGAATAGCGATTTAGGAAAAGTTATAGGTATGTACGCATGGAAGTGTATGTGTGTGTGTGTGTGTGTGTGTGTGTGTGTGTGTGTGTGTGTCTTAATGTGTTGGAGAGAATGTGTGTGATGAGTTATGAAACTGCACATTCCCTCTGGACTTTCTATCCCCAGTATTTTCATCATGTGAGAAAACAAATTGCCTAAATTAAGCTTCTACTGCCCTATCTTCTACTATGAACAATTTCATTGCTAATTAATATAGGAGACCAGTGCCTTGTGTGCAATCCCCCCAGTAGAGTATAAGGTAGCCATGTCACTGAAAACTGTCACTAGATATCTATCTTTATTTTATCTCCTTTTTTTTCCTTTTTTCTTTCTTTTTATTTCAGTACTGGGAATGAAACTCGGGGCATTCTGCCTCTGAGCTACACCCCCAGCCCTAGTTTTTATTCTTTCTTTCTTTTGTTATTTTTTATTTATTTCACTGAGTTGTAAAGGGCCTCACTAAGTAGCTGAGGCTGTCTGTGATCTGCAATCCTCCAGAACACTGGGATTATAAGGGTGAGCCACCAAGCCCGGTGTATCTCCTTTATTTTCTAATGCAATAGGTTATAACATAAAACCAAATTTGCTTTTTGATTATTACGTTAATCAAACATTTGGAACATAATTTAAACTTTTAAAAAACATGACTACCCTTTGTATTTTTTGAAAATTGTAGTTCTTTTGCTTCTGTTAGGATATTTGTTTTACTTATTAGTTTACAAAGTTCTTTGTAAATTGAGGCTATTAATCTTTGTTTGTAGAAGCTATTAATCTTTGATCTTTTATGTATGTTAGTTTTTTACTTTATAATTTATTACTTACTGATTATGGAAATTTTTAATCTTTGTGTTTATTTTTGTGCAAAGTATGTTTTTCTATGTGGATTTTTCAGTACTCCAGTGTACAGAAAATCCTAGAAGTCTTTCTGAACTACAAAATCAAATTTGACCTTTCTTTCTGGTTGTGTTTTCATTCCATATTTTTGTTAAAATCTATTTTCATATGAGAATAATCCCAACTCAATATTTTTCATGAGACTACTATTCATTTCCATATAATTTATTAAATATTAACCATATAGTGCCTTTCTATTATGAATCAGAATTACTAGACACTGAGTGATAAAACAGTGTTCAAAATATTACAACTCAGTTTAGAAATAGAAAAATTATTTTCTTTTAGTATTGTGTGATAAAGATTTTCAAAGAGATCATTTCTGGGTATAGTTTCCTTTTTCTTTCTATTTTCTATTTCAATAATACACTTAAAAATACGTTCACATATCTTATTGTCTAGAATTTTATGGAAAATGTGTACACATCAGTTGAATAGACACTAGGACAAGCTGTGCTTGGCATGTGTGATATTACTGCCCAATTGGAATGGCAATGCACTGTATATGACCTGATGACATAGGAACTTATTCCTCTTCCTTCTGCATGCTAGACACCTACGCCAGTTCCAGAAGTGCAGGTGTTCCATTACATTCTGCAGCCCTTGGTTGAATTCATTCATGTCCAACTAGCTCATTCACCCTTCAGAAACATCTATAATACAGGTACACCTATGTTAGAAGCCACCTTGAAAGGAGTGATGTTCCCCAGAGAAAAAATTTAACTATGCCATCAAAAGGTTCTCCACAGGCTCAGATTTTCAAGCAAGATTCAGACTCTGTCAAACTGTCAGAAACTCAGCATGAAATGAGTCTGTATGAAGCCAAATCACAGTGCCACTGTCAGAAGGGAACTCTACTGCCCACATTCATGCACTTGAAAATAAACAAAAATAAACGTTTTTAATTATGTTGCTTTATTTTCCTACTACAATTACAATAGTTTTCTCCTAATAGCAATAAAATTAATATTGTTTTAATAGGAATTAATGGTTGATTTTATCTGACCTCAAGAACCAAGTGAGCATCAAACTGTGGGATATTTGAAGACGAGAGTAATGAAACAATTGCTCCCATTTCCAAAAAGTTTTTGTCTCAAGAAATAATAGGAGGATCAGGTGAGTTGGGAAAGATTTATATACTTTTCAAAATGAGACCAAAAACATAGAGTATTTACAGCTATGTTTTCAAGGATTTTTTGTCTCTAATAGAAACAGTGGTTTCATTAGACCTATAAGTTCTCAAATTTTTCAAAAGAGATCAGGTGAAGGCATATTTATCTAGGACACCATAAGGGCCTGGTTTGGCCCTGAGCACAGAGAGCTTTACTATTCTGATGTATACGGTTGGATCACAGGAAGGCTGAAACAAGAGCATTTCTTCCTGCTGTTTCTATAGTTGATAGAGACCTAATGTTACCACTGGCTGTGTTCTCCTGGGCCTAACACAAACCTGCACATTGGCCTTTCAAATATTCAAACATAGAGGGGAACAGGGATATAAAGTTAAAGAAAGTAGGAGTGCTGTCCAATGATTTCGATCCATTTATGTTCCTGCCTCTGTGGTGGAATTCCCAGGTGCCTATGATATGCATTGCATATGGCTTTGGTAAAAATGTACATGCCTGTAAGCCCAGTACTTGGGAGGCTGAGATAGGATTGCAGGTTCAAAGCCAGACCCAGCAATTTACTGAGTCCCTCAGCAACTTAGTGAGACCCTGTTTCAAACCAAACATAAAATAAAATTTAAAAGTCTAGAGATATAGCTCATAGGAAGAAATACCTTTGGCTTAAACCTCAGTAACACACACACACACACACACACACACACAAAGAAAAAACAAACAAAAGTGTACCTACACATTCAGGATACAAGAGTGATGGGGATATCACAGGTATCCCTATATGTTAGTGGTCTTGAGATGTGCCTCATATCATGTCTTTATTACAGAGAGAGAAAGTCTTTCTGGAGTTGAGACTTAATTAAACTAGTTTGATGGTCATGAATCCCAAATTTGTATTATGTAAAATGTTTACATTTCAGATGATACAACAGTGTTGAATCCTCTTTAGTGCTTTTATTGGTGACAGTCAAATTTCTTTTGATGGATTTATAAAATGATTAATATTTTCATGTAATAATGGACACATTCCAAAAGGTTCCTGAGGTAGACAGAATTTGGCATTTTCTAAGTATGCCTGTCACTATTTATTACCACCTTTTGGGGGCTAATGCATATTACTCAATTAATCTCAATCACAGATGTTACATCTGTCCCTGGATGCCAGCATTATAGAGTTTATTGGTATACTCATGATGGCAAAGTCACTTAAGTTCTTTATTGATTTGTTTATATTAAATGAGTAATTAAAGCCATTTGAAATATTAGCAATTAAAGGCACTTTTATGAACAAGAGATGTTAAGACTTCCAATTTATATGAAATCATATGTTTATTTGGTAATTAAACACCAAATTCAATATAAATTTATAATGAGAAACAGAAGTTAACAGAACTACTTTTCTCAGAACTGAGGTAAGCACCAGCACCATGGTTGTGTTTCCCAATCCCAATTCCATTAGATAAGGAAATTCTTCTAAGAGCACTTTTTCTATTTGCTATGTTCATTATTTCCAAAAATGTGCCAGAAACTGGACACATCCTCTCTCCATCTTCCCCATCACAGACTTAGCTCATGTACACCTTTATGTGTAGTGCAAATATGCTTTGGTCTAAACAGCATGAGAAAAACAAATGCTGAAACAGAGTTCCAGGGCATCTAGGGGAAGAACCTATATCAAAAGCAGACATCAGAACCAGGGAGGAGCTAGCCTGAACACTGACCATCTCGCAGGCAGTGCTGAATGAACTTGTTGCCTGTCTACCTTTGGACGAGCTCTGGGTTTTTGATTCTGCATTGGCTTCTCTAGTTCCTACCTCTAGGTTTTCCTAACACTGGAATGTACAAAGATGATCTCTCAATGTAGGTGTCAGTCTCCACCTTCAGCTTTAGTTTCCAAGGATATACCAAGGTGTGCTTTCATGGCATTTGGCTTCTGCAACTTGTCTTTTGATTATTTATATCATGTGCTGTCTGCCTTTGCTCCCAGTGTCCCAGAATGATACAACTTCAGTCTTGCTCCTAAATCCCATGAATTCCAACCCTCTGCTAGACTCTTCGTTGGAATTTAGGATCACCTTTTTTCTGTCTTGAACATCAGGAACTCAACTTCCATTGTATGCACATCATTTTAATCATATTTTTCATGTTACTTTTTTTAGCTTCTGTTCTTTGGTACTTTCCATGTTTTACTTGTTTTATTACTCATGAATACTTTCTCAGACCCATTCCAGATCACTCCTTCTTCATTTTTGTAGTCCTTTATTTAGATGTCACATGTTAATTCATTCTGTGGTATAAAAGTGTAATGGTGCTGGTATATATAGACTGTCAATTTCATAAGATGTAAAACCTTAGAGTATAAATTCACCACAACATCTTTAGTTTTTTTTTTTTTTTTTTTTGGTGGTACTGGGGTTCCTGGAAGCCCTTCTACCTCTAGGCTACACTCCCAGACCTATTTTTTATATTTTTATTTGGAAACAGGGTCTCTTAAGCCAGCGCGGCTGACTTTGAACCTGCGCGATCCTCCTGTCTCCGCCTCCCAAGCGCGGGGATTACAGGCGTATGCCACCATGCCTGGTGAGCACCAATACTATTTCTAATCTCCAACTAAAACTTACTCAAACTAACATTTACTCAATACTTACTAACCAGTATGTACTCTGTTAAGCACCTAATAGTTTTTGTGGGGTTTCTTTTGTGGGTTTGGGGATGGAACCCAGGGGCATTTGACCTCTGAGCTACACATCCTGCCCTATTTTTTATTCTTTATTTTGAAACAGGGTCTCACTAAGTTGCAGAGGGCCTCACTAAGTAGCTGAGGCTGTCCGCAAACCAAGATCCTCCGGTCTCAGCCTCCCAAATGCTGGGATTACAAGTGTGTGCCACCATGCCTGGCTACCTAATAGTTATTTTCTGACTAAATATATATATATATATATATATATATATATATATATATATATATATATATTTGTGTGGTACTGAGGGTGGAACCCAGGGTCTTTTCTATCTCCGGGCTATACTCCCAGATGTATTTTATATTTTATTTGGAAACAGGGTCTCACTAAGTTGCTGAGAGCCTCACTAAGTAGCTGAGGCTGGCTTTGAACCTGTGTGATCCTCCTGTCTCAGCCTCCCAAGCACTGGGATTACAAGTGTGTGTCCCAATGCCGGCAATGGGCAGGATTTCAAAAGGAAATATGTTCAATAAAGGCAAATCTGGGTGTGAACTACTTCTTATACTAAATATATTCTCCATATGGGATACCTTTCAGTACAGGTTCGACAGCCATTCCCTAAGGTGGCTGGGAGGTGATTTCTAGCATATAGAGGAAGTTTAAAGAGTGAGATCTGTGTTAATTGTAATTCTAAAGCAACTATAAAGAAGAACTTTGGACAAAAATAGTGCCACAATGTCTAGCCTATATCTTAATTTTGAATTAAAAACTTAATTTTGCATAACCAAATATCCTTTCAAAAAGGAAATTTCTGTATAAGAACAACAGTTAATAAGTGATGAAACAAATAAATCACACATCTTCTAATGAAAATGTCAACCCAGATCATGATTATGAATTGATTCCCAAAACATTAGTCATATGGCTAATGAGAAAACATGAAATTTGAATGATAATATTACAGTAATACCACACTTTCCTTCTAGTTGCATGGTGGAAAAGTATGTGTACAAATGAGTGCTCAGACTACCATTACTCTAATCAGTGAATCAGTGGTAGGATAACAGGTAGTACCTGTATTCTGAGAGATAGAATATAAAGTACACATTTTAGCAAACTTTTTAAAACTTAAATACAGGAGTCTGTATATGTGACTTTCAGATTACAGAATCAACAGAAAGCAAACAACTTAAATTCCACCACAGAGATGCAGAAGGTTTGACCTTCTTAAGGACATCAGACCAGGTCTTGCCAACAACAAGTCAGTGTGAGTGACTTGCTAGTTAAAAGCAGTTGAGGAAAAATAAAATTAAAATAAAATATATGCTTTGGAATAGATTCACTTAAAGACAGTCTAGTTGTAAAGGGTGTCTGGGGACATTTGGGATAAATTTGTGTATATAATTTAGTGTAATTTTTTTTATCTTCTCTTCCTCCACATATTCTTCCTCCACCTCCTCCATGACGTTCTGCTCTTCCCTCTCTCTCTACTCCATCTGTAATCTTATAGGTTCTGTAAATTTTGTTATAAAATATTTTTTACTTAAAAACAAAATTTTATCACACCTAGATGATATATTTGCTTAGCAAGAGACCACTTTGATTATGCAATCCAAATTATTGACTAATGTTGACTCAGTACATACTGTATCAACTTGTATGAAACTTATTTTGAAAGAAAGAGGGCATTTAGGTATGTGTAAAATTGCAGAGAAAACAAAACATAAATGTACTCCAGTATATGCAGATCTGGCTTCAGGTGTATTATTTTCTTTATGGATTCCTCAGAGCATCAAGGGTGCCTGAGATATTTTGTGTTCATGATGTCATCAACTGTCAGGGATTTGTCTGCTTCTTGCCCTAAGTTTGAAGGCTGAGCAGCATTGAAGGTAAATCCTGACACCCTTTGAATGTTGACAGACCATGAATTATTCAGGATGGATCATTTTACCAGTCTCCTTAATCTCATTAACTCTTTATGTTGACTTTTATGACTTTACATCTGGACAGCTTTCTGTTAATGGGAAGGAAATATCTGAACTACCAAAACAATAGAAAATAATGACTTGAACTGGCTTTTCCTCTATGAGTTCTTTCAGTATATATTATTATATTTCTTTGTTTTTTAAAGTTCATTAGTAATACATATTGACCAGCAAGATAACAGACATATTTTATCTATTTCTATGAATAAAACATCTCTAAAACTTAATTGCATAAAAATGTTAGTACATCTGTTTGTCTGCTGAAAGACTGCAAAGTCCATAATGAAGCCTGTATTTCCAAATTAATAGAAACCCACCTTATACAGTTAATAGATATCAGAGATCTCCTTAAATTACAAATGATAAAAGGAGACAGTTTTGAGATTTCTATTCTTCTAGAAATATTAATGCTGTGCAACATACCTTTCTGGAGGTAAATAGTCTAAAGAACATTTTCATGGCTCAGTTACCATGCTTGAAGATTGATGGTGTATTCCCAAGTAAAGTACTTGCTCCAAAGTTTATGAGAAATTTTCAGTAATACAATAGTATTTTATTTTATTTGGAAAGACTTTCATTACAAAGTATCCTTGCAATTTTAAGAATAATAAATATATGTGTGTAGGATTATATATGTGAATATTCATTTACATGCATACATTTTTGTGCAGTTTTTTTAAAAAAAATTTATTAAACATAAATGGTATACATTTAAACTATACTTGATGCCCTCTCCCCCCAACCCCTGTTTTTCCCCCTCCCACCAACGATTGTCCTGGGTAATCATGCCATATTCATAATTTTACACATATTCGTATGTGGGCCCTCATTAATCAAGTTCAGCCTTCTTCTTCCCCTATCTTTCCATTCAAGCCTTGCTGGTATTTCTCCTCCATTTCCTGGGTACCTATGTTCATAGCAACACATTTCATAATAGCCAAAATATGAAACCAACCCAGGTCTCCATCAACAGGTGAATGGATAGCAAAACTCTGGGAAATACACACAATGGAATTTTACTCAGCCATAAAGAAAAACAAAATCATACCATTTGCAAGAAGATGGAAAGTCCTGGAGAGCATTATGTTAAGTGAGATCAGCCCAGCCAAGCACAGAAGGAGAAGGTACATATGTTTCCTCTAGTATGCCCAAATTAGGGAACACAGAGGATACATGCATACATTTAAAAAAAAAAATCATTGTGACTTTTAATTTTACTCTCAGTTTTTAAAAAGTCTTCATTATGTATAACCTATTGTCTTATTTTTAGAATATTATTAAAGACATAGTCAAATTTTTATATACAATGATATTCTTCACAACACTTTGACCATACTATTTAAATCAAAATCTTTATTCAGCATTTCTTTAATAAGAAAGTTAAAAAGCCCAAATATCTGTTGATCAGTGAGTAGTTAAATTCACCTTAGTAGTTTTATAGGAAGACAATATAATCATTGGGAAGAATGAGATAGCTCTTTATCAGTGTCTTCAAGAAGGGTCAATTTTTGCTCCCCTTGAGAGTCTTCATGATGTTCATAGACATTGTTGGCCCAGGTGGGTGATGGAGGTCTATTATCTAGTGGGTAGAACCCAGGAATGCTATTCATCATCCTGTAATTCTCAGCACAGTCCCAGCAACAAAAATACTCTACCATAGTGCCCAATATTGAGGTTTAATAAACGTAATTATCTATACTTGCAAATAAATGCAGCCAACTTATATATTATGTTAAATAGAAGCAAAGAACAAACCCACATATTGCATAATCATATAATTAGAAATGATAGATAACTACTAAATGGAAATCTGAAAACTCATTTTTTAAAAACTTAAACTTTGAGATTTTTGAAGTCTATTTATTATATAAGGATGGTATATATGTATTATCTATATGTGTGTATGTATGTATATACATATATGTATATGTATATATACACACACACATATATGTGTGTGTGTGTGTGTGTGTGTGTGCACCATCCTGGAGATTGAACCCAGGAGCATTCTACCTCTGAGCTACATCCCCAGCCATTTTAAAATCATTTTTTTGTTTTAAAACAGGGTCACTCTAGGTTGCTGAGAGTCTCACTATATTGCAGAGGCTGTCCTAGCTCCTTTGATCCTCCTTGTAACACCATGCCAAGCTAAATCTGTAAACTTTGTACTGATAAAATTGAAATATTAAAGAAATTAAGGTAAGTGTTTTATATATAGTGATGTTTCTAGGCCCTCATAGAAACCCTATGTGATATATTTAATAATTAGCATCATATAAAAAACTTAGATATAAGTTTAAAAAATAGCTGAAGGGCACAAAATGGTAGACAAATCTTATATCTAGACAGGGAAAAGTATTGACATTAAGGTCATAAAAGGATTATTTTAAACAGAAAGATTAGAGAAAATAGTTGTCTTTATAAGTTAGTCAATTTTTTATCAGTGCATCAAGTAATATTTTTCTAAATAAAGAGTAATTGGTGGTATATAATGATAACAGGGCATTGTAGTCTTAAATCTTAAGAGAATACAAGATGTTAGAGGCATAAATGCACATATCACTTAAGCCCTTATCCAGTTCCCACCCCATTATTTTTCCTCTTCTCATGGTTGACTTACTGATTGGCATTGATATGTTTGTGAATGTACATCATGTGCATTAGGGAGTTGCTCTCTTACCCCCTTATCACCCTCAGGCCTCTTTATTTGCTCATCTATTGTTTCTCCTCCTTCATCTAGAGTTCCTCCTATGACCTTTTTTCTCTATAGCTTTCATATATTAGGGAGAGAATCCAATTTCTTACTTTTTGTGATTGACTAATCTGACTTAGCATAATGTTCTCCAGTTTCATCTCCCTGTAAATGATGTAATTTTTGTTTTTCTTTATAACAGTAAAATTCCATTGTGTATATAGCCCATAATTTTTTAATCCATTCATCTATTAATGGACATCTTGGCTGGTTCCACAGTTTGGCAAAGGTGAATTGTGTGGCTAGGAACATAGATACAAATAAATTAGTTTGGTATCTTGGTTTCCATTCTTCTGGGTAGATACCCAGAAATGGTATTGCTGAATCATATGGTAAGTTCATTTCCATTCTTCTGAGGATCCTCCATACAGTTTTTCAAAATGGTTGCATTAATTTGCAATCCTACCAGAAATATATTAGAGTTCCTACTTCTTCACATCCTCACCAGCATTTGTTGTTTGTGTTTTGAATGATTGCCATTCTAGTTGGAGTTAGGTGAAATCTCAGGGTAGTTTTGATTTGCATCTCTGATTTATCAAAGCTATCCCTTCCCATTAGCTCCAGAAATATCTTCTCCTCTCTCCTCTTGATATTCATCTGTATTTCCTTGACCAACATGACTTCTTTTTTTTTTTTTTACTTATTCCTCATTCCATTGAACAGCATTTTCTTCTGTTTGATTGGTTTCTGTTCTCATTAAATCATTCTTCATGTGTCTGACCAAAAATGTAGTTTTAAAGTTGGAGTGATTAAACTTTGTGTGCATGGGCAGAGCTCACCCACTACTGGACCATGAAGTAGTAGGTCTTGTGGATTTGATTATTATACTGGGGAAATTTCAAATAACAAAGAATATAAATGTGTTATCTGTTCTCCAGTCTGTAGCATAATCTTGTGGCTCATATTCAAAGTCTGATAAATGAACTGAGGGGACACAGTTGGGAGTAGGTTTGCACAGTCTACTTGTCTTCAGTAATGTGCATCATTCATCTTCTCAGGACTCCCTGGGTCCCAGAAGACCTTCTGAACTCACTTTGTCTTAGCTTTCTTCCTGGATTTCAGGGAGAGACAATTGTGTTTGTATATACAAAATGTACTGTCTCTAGAAAGTAAATACAAGCCTTCTCTAGGGGTAAGAATAGCTTCCTTAGTTCATGGCTCCACTTTCCACAGTTTCAGCAACCTGAATTTAACAGTAGCTTGAATATATTACATGTAAAATCCCTGAGGTAAGTAATTCATAAGTTTGAAATTGTGTGTGCTGTTCTGAGTAGTTTGATGATATTTCACACAGTTCTACTACATAACACTGGGGACATGAATGGTCCCTGTGTCCAGCATACTCACACTGTATCACTAGTTATCACATCAAGTATCAAAAGGAAAAGAGACTACATTAACTTAACCTTTATGACACTATTATCATTCTATTTACTATTAGTTATTAGTATTAATCTCTTCCTATACCTAATTCATAAATTAAATTTTATAATAGATATGCATATAAAAGCACAGCATAATGACACTACCTTGGTATCCACTGGGGATTTGGGACAAATCCCCAACAGATAAGGAAGAGCTATTGTATTTGCCTGAGCTAGAATGATAGGATCATTAAATACAGGAATATATAAATTACCTAAGAGTTTTTCAGGCAAACTTTATTTTTGGTGTTGGGAATTGAGCTAAGGGATTATTAATGCATATTAAGAAAATATCCTTCCACAAAGCTATGGACCCAGACCAGCATGTGTGTGTGGATTTTGGGGATTGAACTCAGGGGCATTCTGTCTTTGAGATACATCCTGAACTCTTTTAATTATTATTAATACTTTAAATTTTGAAATAGGAACTTACTAAATTACCACTCAGTAATTGAGTAAGTTTAGTTAGTTTAGGAACTTACTAAATTATGACACACTTACTAAATTGCCACGATCTTGTGATCCTCCTGTATCAAAATTTTAAGTACTTGGATTCTAAACATGTGCAACTTTACTTGGCTTTATCCTATTAAAAAAAAGAAAACACTGCTTATAACTTTTTCCTTGAGACAACAACTTATATTTCTAGTTCATAAGATTTTCTTTTGTTCTGTGATACAATTCAACCCCCCTACTTCCTCTTCCTTTTTTCAGCCTTCCATATTACCTCTGTTTAAGAAACCATGATGATTTACTATTGAGACCCTGCGCCCCACCAGAGCCCGGGCATATACCTCGCTGGCTCTGCCTGCTTACTGGGCAGCCAAAGCTCTGTGTGCCCATGAGATATCCTCGGGCCCCCAGCCCACACACCGGGTCCAGCACCCGCATGTATGCCAGCTGCATGCCCTGGAACCTAGTGCTAATGTCGTGCACCCTGCCGGAGCCAGAGACCAGTGCTGGACCCTGTGCTACGCCTGCACCCCTGAACCTGTGTGTGCCTGCCCCACACCTCTGACCCACCGCTGGCTGTCTGCGCCCGCCCTGCAACTGGAGACTCAGTTCTAGTCTAGGGCACAGCCCTGTGCACCATGGATGAGCCCAGGACCAGGCACTAGGCGATTGAGCCCACTCACAACAGGGTCCAGTAATAGCCGTGCACCCAGCTTGCACCCTGGGAACTGGCAGTGCTCTGGCAGTAATTGTGTGTGCCCAGGGACCCTACAGCCACCCTTTACCCTGGGTGCATCTTGGGACCACATGGGCTAGCTCAGTTAGAATTTCCAGAGACACAGGACAATTCATCAAGATGCAATACCTGCACAGGGCCTCAGGGGGAGATTCCAAGTCTACTTTGGACATGTTCCACCCCTGCTGTAGGGAAGCACAGGCCTGAGTTTAGGGTGGTGAGTGCAGAGACACTGATTACAGGTTGGAAATACACAGAACCTGGGAATTATACAGAATGTATTAACAGTGACACCAGACATCCTTACACCTAAACCCAAAGCTTTCAAAGGAAAGAAAGGTGTCCAAACACCCAGAGAGTGACTTAAGAAGATGAAAATAGAGAACAAAAAAATTAAGAAACATTGGATTATATTCTGAAAGCTACCACAGCAACCAGACATTCAAATATTATATGGACCTGACCCCATATTTATAAATAAGTAGGACAGTTTTTTTTTTTGCTGTTGATGTTTTATTTTTTCTTATTGCTTTTGTTTTGTTATTGTTGTTGCTGTTTTATTATTTCCCCATCCTTCTTTTGCTTTTACTTGTTTTTTTTAATATATATTTGATAGTTTGCTTTGTTTTCTGGTTTCACACAGTCGCTAGTTCTTTTTATTTTATTCTTGTCCTTTTTTCCTCTTTCTTCCTCTTTTCTTTTTTCTCTTTAGGTTGGTTTTTTCTTTGATTACATAATAGTTAGTCTTGGTAACTTGCGTTGATATTTTATCTATGTTTGTTTGCTCCTTCTTCCACCCCTCTTACAAACTGCCCAACACTAACCTATCTACTCTTTTTCCCCAAAAACTTTTTCCCGTAGTATACCTCCTTGCTTAATACTCAAAGTATTTCATATCTCCATACTTACTCTACTAACTACAAGAGTCCTACTAATTAACTCTCTCTCTCTCTCATTCTCAGCAAGATATTACCTTATCATACTTAAAGTCTTTCTCAACCTAAACATATTCTCTACCTAATCCGACTCCTATACCCATCACCCCGGCTCCTCCCCATCACCCAATCCTCAACATTGGAAAAGCACTGCTGACCTACCGATACCTCTAAACTCCTAATACTAAGATTGGATTAAACATAATACTCACAAACGATGGGTAGAAATCAGGAAAGCAGGACTGTGAATGCTGAAAACACAAGAACCAGGAATAATGAAGAGACAACAAAAAACATGAATTATGACCTACAAAAAATGCAAGAGGGGGAGTTCAGAATCTTGATTTACAATATGATGAAAGGCTTTAAAACAAGTCTACAGAAAATGAAAGAGGAAATTTAAACACTAAGAAAGAATCAGAAAACACTTCCACTCAGGATCTCCCACAAAAAAATAAAATACCTAGGAATAAATTTGACCAAGGAGGTAAAAGATCTCTACAAAGAAAATTATAAAACACTGAAAAAAGAAATCGAAGAAGATCTTAGAAGATGGAAAGATCTTCCATGTTCATGGATTGGCAGAATAAATATCATTAAAATGGCCATCCTCCCAAAAGTGATCTACAGATTTAATGCAATGCCCATTAAACTACCAAGATCATTCCTCACAGACATAGAAAAATCAGTCCTTAAATTTATCTGGAATAACAAAAAGCCCAGAATAGCCAAGGTAGTTCTCAGCAACAAAAAGCATACAGGAGGAATCACAATGCCTGACTTTAAACTATACTACAAAGCTATTGTAATAAAAACAGCATGGTACTGGCAAAAGAACAGATATATAGACCAATGGAGCAGAATAGAAGGCCCAGAAACAAGTCCACACACTTTCAGCCAATTGATTTTTGACAAACGGGCCAAAAACATACACTGGAAAAAAGATAGCCTCTTCAACAAATGGTGTTGGCAAAACTGGTTAACCACATGCAGAAAATTGGATATTAATCCCACTTTTTCACCCTGTACAAAAGTCAACTCACAATGTATCAAAGACTTGGAAATTAAACCAGGGACCTTGAAGCTCCTTGAAGAGGGCATAGGTCCAACACTACAACACATAGGTACAGACAAACATTTCCTCAACAAGACCCCAAAGGCACAACAAATTAAAAGAAGAATCAATACATGGGATTGCATGAAACTGAAGAGCTTCTGTTCAGCAAAAGAAACTATCAAGAACCTCAATCGAGAGCCAACAGAATGTGAGAAGATTTTTGCCACATACACCACCGATAGAGGACTGATATCTAGAATATACAGAGAACTCAAGAAACTCAACACTAAGAAAACAAAGCATCCAATAACAAAATGGGCAAATGAACTAAACAGACACTTCACAAAAGAAGAAATTCAAATGGCCAATAAATGCATGAAAAAATGCTCAACATCACTGGCAATGGGAGAGATGCAAATCAAAACTACCCTGAGATTCCACCTAACTCCAACTAGAATGGCAATCATTCAAAACACAAACAACAACAGATGCTGGCGAGGATGTGGACAAGTGGGAACTCTAAGACATTGTTGGTGGGATTGCAAATTAGTGCAACCACTTTGGAAAACAGTATGGAGAATCCTCAGAAGAATGGGAACAAATTTACCATTTGATCCAGCAATACTACTGTTGGGTATCTACCCAAAAGAGAAGAAACCAAACTACCAAACTAATGCATATGTATCTATGTTCATAGCTGCACAATTCACCATAGCCAAACTATGGAACCATCCAAGATGTCCATCAACAGATAAATGGATTACAAAACTGTGGGATATGTACACAACAGAATTTTACTCAGCCATCAAAAAAAAAAAAAAAACAAAAAACCCTCAATTACATCATTTTCCAGGAAATGAATGGAACTGGAGGATATTATGCTAAGTGAGATTAGTCAATCACAAAAAATAAGAAATCAGATGCTTTCCCTAATATGTGAGAGTTAGGGAGAAAAGAGGAGCAAACAAGATAACCTAAAGGAAGAGAAAGGAGGGGGAAGAGAAAAATCTCTAAAGCACACAATGTACTTAAACATATCGAAGTCAATCACTAAGCCAAGCAGGGAAGGGAGGGATGGGGAGGGAATGGGGTGGTATTTAGGTAGGGGTTAAATCAGCGATGAGTACATGTTTGTACACACAAGTTTTTTACCCCAATAAGTTGTATGAATATAATGCACCAATAAAAAAATAATAAAATATAAAAAATAAAAATAAAAATAAATAAAAAAGAAAGAATCAGAAAGAGGTCTGGAATGAGATGAAAGAGTCAATAAATGAAATGAAGCCAGAAATAGAAAGAAATTCTGGAAGATTAGATGAAATGGAAAGTAGAATATCACTGTTAGAAGACAGTTCATTCAAAACCAAAAACATGGTCAACAGCATACAGAAGTCAGTATGGAAACAAAACCTAAGCATCCAGCAACTATGGGACAATATGAAGTGTCCTAACTTATGGATAAAAGGCATTGAATAAAGGATAGAAGTACAGACCAAGGGCATCCATAATCTCTTCAAAGGAATAATTTCAGAGAATTTTCCAGACATGGAAAGAGACTTGGATCTTCACGTTCAGGAGACATACAGAACACCACTAAGACAAGATCAAAGAAGAACATCCCCACGTCATTTAATAATCAAAATGACCAACATAGACATCAAGGAAAGAATATTAAAAGCAGTGAGAACAAAAGGATGAGTAACATATAGAGGCAAAACAATAAGAATCACTCCAGACTAAACATCCCAGGTCATGAATGCCAGGAGAGACTGGTATGATGTGATCCAGACTCTGGAAGAAAACAATTTCCAACCAAAACTCCTATATCCAGCAAAATTATTATTCAACATTGATGGAGAAAAAAAGTATTTCAGCTTAAGCAGAACCTCAAAAAATTCATGAATTCTAAGCCAACACTAGAGAAAATACTTAAAGAAATAAACCATAAAGAAGAAAAAAGAAGCAGACTCCAGAACCAGACAAGAGATGAAGTTGATCAGCAGGGCATCTAAGTATGAAGAAACAATACTATATCCAACAGAAGATAGAACACAGAATGACAGGAAATAAACAACACATTTCCATAATAACACCGAATGTCAAATGACTTAACTATCCAATCAAAAGGCACAGACGGGAAATGTGGATTAAAAAATATAATCCAAATATATGCTATTTGCAGGAAACACACCTTACAGCAAAAGACATTCACAGGCTGAAAGTGAAAGGATGGAAAAAGATATATCATGCCAATGGGGACCAAAAATGGACAGGAGTAACAACACTGATATCCAACAAAACAGACTTTAAGCTAAAATACATCGGAAGAGACAAAGAAGGGCACTTCCATTTATTAAAAGGAACAATCCACCAAGAAGATATAATGATAGTAAATGTTTATGCCCCGAATGTGGGTGCAGCCACATTTGCAAAGCAAAACCTCTTGGACATAAGATCTCAAATAAACCCAAATACAATAATAGTGGGAGACTTTAATATGGCTCTCATGCCGCTAGATAGACCTTCAAGACAAAAGATGAGTAAAGACTCTGCAGAACTGATGAAAACTATAAACCAAATCGACTTAATAGACATATACACAATATTTTAACCAGGCAAAACAGAATACACATTCTCCTCAGCAGCCCATGGCACCTTCTCCAAAATAGATCACATTCTGGGGCACAAAGAAAGCGCCAGAAAATTTTAAAAATGTAATATAATTGTTTGCATCCTTTTAGACCATAATGGAATGAAAGTAGAAATCAACAACAGGAAACCCAAAATAATAAATACATGGAGATTGAATGATACACTCTTGAATGATGAGTGGGTAAGAGCAGAAATTAGGGGAGAAAGAAAGAAATTTATGGAATTAAATAAAAATAGAGAAACAACTTACCAAAATCTATGGGACAATCTGAAGGCAGTATTGAGAGGAAAGTTCATAGCATTGAGTGCCCACATAAGAAGAACAGAAAGCCACCAAGCAAACAACCTAATGACACAACTCAAGGACCTAGAAAAATTGCAACAGTCTAATCCCACAGCCAGCAGAGGGCAAAAAATTATTAAAATCAGAGGAGAAATAAATGAAATAGAGAACAAAAAATCAATTCAAAGGATCAACAAAACAAAAAGCTGGTTTTTTGAGAATATTAATAGGATTGACAAACCCCTGGCCAATCTAATCAAAAGAAAAAGAGAATCAACTCAAATTATTAAAATCAGAAATGAAAACTGAGACATCACCACAAACAGATGGGAAATTCAAAGGATTATAAGAAACTATTTTGAGAATTTATACTCCAACAGACTGGAAAACATGGAAGAAATCGATAGATATCTAAGCACATATAACCTACCTAAACTGAACCAAGAGGCCATAGGAAGCCTAAACCAAACAATAGCAAACAAAGAAATAGAAACAGCAATCAAAATCCTGCCAACAAAGAGAAGCCCAGGCCCCGACAGGTTCCCAGCTGAATTCTACAAAACTTTTAGTGAAGAACTAATACCAATACTTCACAACTTATTCCAGGAAATTGAAAGAGATGGAATTCTTCCTAATTCCTTCTATGAGGCCAGTATCGCAATAATCCCCCAACAAAATAAAGATATTTCAAGAAAGAAAAATTACAGACCAATATCCTTAATGAACATAGACGCAAAAATTCTAAACAAATACTAGCTATACGCATTCAAAACCATATCAAAAGAATTGTACACCATGACCAAGTTGGTTTCATCCCAGAAAAGCAAGGCTAGTTCAACATACTCAAATCAATACATGTTATTCACCACATAAATAGAACTAAGAACAAAAACCACATGGTCATTTCAATAGATGCTGAAAAAGCATTCAACAAAATCCAACATCCATTTATGTTAAAAACACTACAGAAAATTGGAATAGAAGGAACATATTTCAACATAATTAAGGCTATATACAATAAACCCAAAGCCAACATCATATTGAATGGAGAAAAACTGCAAGAATTCCCTTTAAAATCAGGCACAAGACAAGGATGCCCATTATCACCTCTCCTTTTCAATACAGTCCTTGAGACTCTTGCCACAGCAATAAGACAAGAGAAGGAAATCAAAGAAATTCAAATGGGAAGAGAGGAGCTAAAACTATCCTTATTTGCAGATGATATGATTCTTTATCTAGAAGATCCAATGAACTCAACAAAAAGACTTCTGGAGCTGATCAACCAATTCAGCAAAGTTGCAGGATACAAAATCAACCTAAAGAAATCAGTTGCTTTTCTTTATGCCAACAATGAATCCTCAACGAAAGAAATAAAGAAAAGTATTCCATTTACTATAATCTCAAAACCAATAAAATACCTAGGAATAAACCTAACCAAAGATGTAAAAGACCTCTACAGAGAAAACTACAAAACATTAAAGAAAGAAATTGAAAAAGACCTTGGAAGATGGAAAGATCTTCCTTGCTCATGGATAGGCAAAATTAATATAATCAAAATGGCCATTCTTCCAAAAGTGATCTATAGATTCAATGCAATCCCCATTAAAATACCAACATTTCTCATAGACCTGGAAATATCAGTTATGGATTTTGTATGGAGGAATAAAAGACCCAGAATAGCCAAAGCAATTCTCAGCAACAAGAACCAGGCAGGAGGCATCACAATCCCGGACTTCAAATTATACTATAGAGCAATAGTAGTAAAAACAGCATGGTATTGGCACAACAATAGGCAGACTGACCAGTGGAAAAAAAATAGAAGATACAGAAACAAATCCACACATCTATAGTCAACTGATCTTTGACAAAGGGGCCAAACTCATATGCTGGAGAAAAGACAGCCTTTTCAACAAATGCTGCTGGGAGAACTGGCTATCAATTTGTAGAAAGTTGGATCTGAATCCTTACTTCTCACCATGCACAGGAATCAACTTAAGATGGATCAAAGATTTAGAAATTAAACCAGAGACTGTGAAGTTATTAGAGAAAGGCATAGGATCTACACTCCAACATATAGGTACAGGGAGTAACTTTCTCAATAAGACTTCCAAAGTGCAGGAAATTAAAGCAAGAATTAACAAATGGGATCTCTTCAAAATAAAAAGCTTCTTTTCATCAAAGGAAACCATCAAGAACCTAAAGAGGAAGCCTATAGAATGGGAGATCTTTACCAGCCACCACTCTGATAAGGGGCTAATATCCAGAATATACAAAGAGCTCAAAAGACTCTACACTAGCAAAACAAACAACCCAATCAAGAAATGGGAAACTGAAATGAATAGACAATTCACAAAAGAAGAGATACAAATGGCCAATAGATACATGAAAAGATGTTCAATATCACTAGCCATCAGGGAGATGCAAACCAAAACTATGCTGAGATTCTATCTAACACAAATCAGAGTGGCAAACATAAAGAAATGAAAGAACATCAATTGCTGGCGGGAATGTGGAGAAAGAGGAACTCTTTTACACTGTTGATGCAAGTGCAAAGTAGTTCAGCCACTGTGGAGATCAGTATGGAGATTTCTTAAAAAACTGGGAATAGAGCTACCATTTGATCTGGGCATACCACTCCTGGGTATCTTTCCAAAGGGGTTGAAATCAAAGAACTACGTTAACATATGCATACCCATGTTCATAGCAGCATAGTTTGTAATAGCCAAAATATAGAAACAACCTAGATCTCCATCAACAGATGAATGGATTGCAAAATTGTGGGAAATACACACAGTGAAATTCTATTCAGCTAAAGAAAAATAAAATAATAGCATTTGCAAGAAGATGGAAGGAACTAGAGAACATTATGTTAAGTGAGATTAGTCATGCACAGAAAGAGAAGGGACATATGTTTTCTCTAATATGTCAAGCTAGGGAGTAGTGGTAATACCAGAGGGACTCCAGGTGATGGAGGGGAAATCTCAGCAAAGCTAGAATGAGCTGGGTGTGGTGGCACATGCTTGTAATCCCTGTTCTTGGGAAGGTGAGAGAGGAGAATTGCACAGGTTCGAGCCAGCCTCAGCTACTTAGTGAGGCTCTCAGTGGCTTAGTGAGACCCTGTTTCCAAATAAAATATAAAATGGATCTGTGAGTATAGCCCGGAGGTAGAAAGCCTCTGGGTTCCAACCCCAGTACCACACACACACACACAAAAAAAAAAAAAAAAAAAAAAAAAAAGCTAGAATGAAAGGATAGGAGAAGAAGAAAGCTGAGGTTGTTCATTGGAGGAGATACATATGAGTATGTGTAATAGCATAAATACAACATAATTAACCTGGACACTCTCTATTGGGGTGGAAGGGAAAGGAAGGGGGAAGGGCAGGACACACAATGTAAGTGTACACCACTCTCAATATGTTCCACTTATAAAAAATTAAAATTAAATTTAAAAAATGATTAGTACACACACAAAAAAATATTATTGGCCAAGGATAATACCAAGCATAGCAGAAGCTAACAGGTGTTTCATACGTGCCAGAGGCAGATTCCAATGTCCCAATCATTTCCCCATTTGGATCCAATCATCATGTGAGATAAGAAGGGGGAGCCATGCACCCCCTTGTCCATGCCTCATTTTCACAGAGCACTCACAGGGGTGTTTGACTAGTTCTCATTACCTGGTGAACTGAATTTCATCAACTGCCAATTACGCTTAAATAACAGCTTATTTATCAGTTTCACATTATTGATCAATAACAGATTACTCTATGAATAATCCCCACAACTCACTTCAGGAGTTTAATTTGGTACAAAGTAAACACAGCAGGGCAGTCTTTTATTTTGCAGGCAGAATTCTAGACTTTCTTTCCATGGGTTTCTCAGTGTAAATGTATCCAAGGGTCAAATCCTCAGGTGATGGAGGACATGGAAGAAGCCTGAGGAACGAAAGGTTCCGAAAGAGTTAAGGCAGTTTGGCGAAAGGTCAAGCTTTCCGAGACTCTGGGTGACTTCTGGTCTTTCTGGAATTTCTCACCCCCAACCCCACCAGTGAGAGCGGGAACTGGCTGTAATCATGCTCTTAATAATCTTTAACCAGGCCTCTTTGTTTCTACTTGTTTTTTAATTTTCCCTCCATGATTGTATTCTGTAAGCATATGACGTATGTTCTACATCAATCATTCTGTATTGTGTTTGAGATTGTACTTTGATGTTTTTCTTTCTGTTGAAGTTGTGGTTTTGGTGCAGGGGAAAAAAGTATAAAAACTTAGTTCTAGAGAATAAAGTTGTCAGTGGTCCAAGAGACTACTGTCCATGTCTTCATTTCAGGTCTCTCCCTCCCAAGTCCTGGGGAGGAATCCCCACACTCAGGTATCTCTAAGGCTGGAGGAAAAACTCGATGAGTTCTTCATCTTGCCATTGGGACTTAACTAAGTAGAAAAGCTGAGACATAAATTCAGAAGATCATCTTCCAAAATTTTATAGATAATTTATCTGCCATCCCTCCTTTCCTTCACAATTCTCAGATCCCCATTCATTTGATTCTTCTGCTGTCTTGTTTATGGAATGTAAAGAAGAAAACAAAGAAACCAATGGATGCTTATTCTGCCAAATTTAAGTATAAAATAATATTAATGCTTTGGATGTATACATATTTTAAATTGCAGGAGAAAAAACTTCACATAAATCAATTTTATAAGGATTTCTTGAAAACATTTATATTGTTTTTAACAGTCAACACAAAATGATTTTAAAGTGGCTTTATGGGAATAGACATTTGCTTGATGTGAAAAGCATTTTTCTAAATTGGAATCACATAAAAATAAATTCTGCATGAACTTTAAACGTGGAAAATATGGATTTTCTATAAAATCCACTCTTCCTTCAATAAAATATTCACTCATAAACTGAAAATATTAGCAGCAGTTAATATTAAAATATATATTTTGAATAACATACAATATGATGCAAGAAATATTGGTGAAAACCATTGGATGAATATTACATAAAATATCTACCTGGATAATATTTGTTTATAGAAAATCTCTTATTTTTTGGTTATTCTTGTTGTTTGTTTTGTGGTACTTGGCATTGAACCCAAGGATATTCTATGTCCCCAACCCTATTTTATTTTGATTTTAAAATAGGGTTTTATGAGGTTGAAGACAGTCCCACTACTTAGGCTCTCCTCAAACATGTGATCTTTCTGTCTCAGCCTCCCAAGTACTGAAAATACAAGCATGTACCCCTAATGCCTGGTTAGCTGATATTTTTAATACTTAAGTTTTAAGGAGTTTATGTACTTTAAGAGTAAAAACTATATTTATGACTCATGTTCTTTGTATAATGTTTTTAAAGACAATGTAGAACTTGGAAAATATTTAAGTAATATTCCAAATATCAGAACAACCTTTAGGAATTTTGAACTGAATATCAATAAAGGAGTTTGGTTGGAGGTATTAGTGGTAAATTGAGGCATCACAGTATCATTTTATTTTGTGACAGACTCTCTGTAATTAAACTTGTCATAAACTCTTTGCAATAGTGCTTTTTAAAAAATTTTTATTGGTGCATTGTAGTCATACATCTCTCTGTAATTAAACTTGTCAATTACTCTCTGTAATTAAACTTGTCATAAACTCTTTAAAATGCAATAGTGCTTTTAAAAATTTTTATTGGTGCATTGTTAGTCATACATCTTAATGGAGTACAAGATGGTATAGGCATACATGCACACATGACTCAGCTCTTCCCCAGTTCCCACCCCAATCTCTCCCATCTCCCTCCTTCTTATGTTTGGTTTAGTGATTGACTTTAATGTTTGTGAATGTACATCATGTACATTAGGGAATTTCCCTCCCCCCCATCCCTCTCAATTAGGTCGCCTTATTTGCTCATCTATATTTTCTCCTTTGTCTAGAGTTCCTCTTATGACTCTTTTTCTCCCTAGCTTCCACATATTAGGGAAAGTATTTGAATTTTTACATTTTGTGACTAACTAATCTCACTTAACCTAATATTCTCCAGTTTCATCCATTTATACATAATTGTGTTATTCTTCTTGGCTGAGTAAAATTCCATTGTGTATGTATCCAATTGTATATGTAGTTTTATAATCCACTCGTCTGTTGATGGATATCTGAGTTGATTCCATAGTTTGCAATTGTGAATTTTGTGGCTATGAACATAGATAAGCATAGTGCTTTTTCAAAATTTAACCCTGATTAAAATTAATCCTAATCATGTGTGGAAGAATACTATAAAAACCAAAACAAGATAAGATATATATTTTTTAAAGGCAGATGCTTTTACGTTTAGCAAATACTAATTTCAGTGAAATTATACAAGATATGAAACAAGATAATACATTTTAATTAAATGTGGACTTCTTAGTCTTAGGTCAATAATTTTGTTCATAACTTTTTTATTCTAAATTTTGCAGCCTGATCTATATGCTGATAGTAAAAATTATATTAAAGTCCCTTAACTATTATAGTTGGATTTTAAATTTTTTCTTGAAAATTTTTCATTATATATAGTTTGCTATTATATGTTATATTATATAATATATGTGTTGTATTATGTAACATATATATTATATACATGGATTTCATGTATCATCTTGATAAATTGTTGTCTCCTTGTTACATGGGAATAATTATTAATGCCCTTTGCTTTCATTTTATTCTTTTTATATGAATATCACTATATCATATTTTGTTGTTATAATTGATGTTTATTTCAAAAATATATTTTTACCTTCCTTTATATGTTTCTGTGCCATTCTCATTTAGATGAGTATATGAGAAGCAATGTACTGTTACATCATTTTACATTATTTGTATCTAATCTTGTAATTTGGCTACATTTTTATACTTACTGGTAGATGCAATTGTTTAGATACTCATTTCTTTGCTTCATGCATTTTTCTCTACATTCTCTTTTATTGAGATATTTATTTTCATTCTCTTTCTTTACTTCTCTTTTATAGGCTACCTGTTGTATTCCTCTAGCTTCTGTGATCACACTTATTTTTAATGTACATATGTAATAAATTTGTTCCAATAAGTCAATTTTTTATGTATTCTCCTTCTGAAAATTATGTAGATGCCAGAAAATTACTCATAGAAAAGCTTTACTCCATGTCTTGAATCTTATGATTGTTTTGCAGAGCTTTTATTTTTATTACTTTATTTATTTATTTGGTGGTACTGAGGTTCGTGGAAGCCCTTCTACTTTGGGCTGCACTCCCATACCTATTTTTTTTTTTTAATATTTTTATTTGGAAACAGGGTCTCTTAAGCCAGCAAGGCTGGCTTCAATCCTGCGCGATCCTCCTGTCTCTGCCTCCCAAGCGTGGGGAATACAAGTATGCGCCACCACACCCGGCTCATTTTATTACTTTAAAAATAAAAAGCTATATATAACTTTATTTATTTATTTATTTATTTATTTATTTATTTATTTATTTATGGTACTTGTGTTCCTGGAAACCTTCTACTTCCTGACTACACTCCCAGACCAACTTTTTAATATTTTATTTGGAAACAGGGTCTCTTAAGCCAGCAAGGCTGGCTTCAAACCTGCATGATCCTCCTGTCTCCGCCTCCCAAGCGCAGGGATTACAAGTGTGCGCCACAACGCCCAGCTATTTGTAACTTTTAAAAATCAAAAAGTTGATCAATTGTATACTTTTAAAGTTTTTACACTCAATGTTTCTTATATCCTCTCTCTTTTATCTCCATTTTCTTCCAGTTAAAGTGCAATAGTTCATGGTACTTTTAGGTCAGACCTTTGATAGTGTGCTCTCCTTTTAGATTTGATGATTATACTTTGCATTTATTCTTGCTTGATGACATGAGTCATGAGTATTTGACTTGAGTAGCCTTCTGTTGCCACTGATAAGAAGGTATCATTGGCCTTACGGTTATTGTAGGGTAGATAATCTCATCTTTTTTTCTGAAAGAATTAAAACTATTTTTGATGTTCATTTTCATATATGCTTATTGTTAATTTTATTGTTTTCAAACCTGGAAAATTTTTCAGTAATAAGAGATTCAGTTATTATTTTACTTCATTTTTTAAAATTATATAAATAAATGTTGGATTCTGTCTTAATAAACATTTCACATTTTAATTTCATTATTTTTCCATACTATGTTCTAAAGGAGAATTCACATTCATATAGTAGGTTTTAAGTACTACCAAGCTTAAGATGATTTTTTTGTTTAATTTTATGGCTATATTTTTAATTTTCAATATTTCTAAGAAGTTGTTTTATACATATCTGATCTTGTTTCATTTTATTTTATCATTTTTCAAAGTAATTTAATATTATTTTAGTGAATATTTTCATTTAACTTTTGGAATATTTTTCAATATTATAAGCTCTTCTAGAAATTAATTTCATGTGCAATGAATTTCATGTCCAATTGCTGGCTTTGCTGGCTATCTTACTTCTTTGTGTATTTGGATACTTTAATTTGCAATTTATTAGAATGAATCATTCTTTCTGTCCCTCACCCCTCTCTATCTCAGTCCACGCCCAGCTATATTGCCAAATTTTAAAATATACTATAAGGCTATAGAAATAAAAACAGCATGGCACAAGCAAGAAAATGCACAATTACTAATGGAATAGTATAGAAAGCCAAGAAATAAAAACCTTATTCCAAAGATCAATGCATTTTCAACAAACGGGCCAAGAACAGTCAGTGGAGAAAAGACAGTTTCCTCAATAAATGGGGTTAAGAAAGCTAGGTATCTGCATACAGGAGAATAAAAATGAACATTAATATCACTACTTACATATGAATCAACACAAAAAATGCATTAAAGACTTAAACCTAAGACCCCAACTATAAAAGTACTACAAAGAAAATATAGGGGAAATTTTCAGACATTGGTCTGGGCAGAGAATTCTTAGATTTGAAACAAAAGAGATGCAAAAATAGACAAATTGAATTGCATCAAACAAATACAAATTTCTTTTGCATAGCAAAGCAAACAACAGAGTAAAGAGATAACTTAAGTGTTGTGTTCATGTATATTCCTATTCTTTATATATTCTTTTTGTGTACATGTATATTCCTATTCTTTATACTTCAATATGATATAGAATTACAGTGCATTTAACCCACAGACTGGGAGACAATATTAGAAAATCACAAATTAGTTCCTATATAAAGAGCTAATATCCAAAATATTGAAGAAATTTAAAGTACTCAAAAATAAGAAAATTAATTTCTCTGCTTAAAAATGGACAAAATATTTGAATAGATATTTTTCAAAAGACACACAAGTGGCCAACAGATACCTAAAAAAAATCAACATCTATAATAAAAGAAATGCAAATTAAACCACAATGAGATTTCACTTCATAGCTGTTAGATTGTCTTTAATAAAACAGATGAACAACCCATGGAATTTTATAAAGCCATAAACATATTTTGGCAAGAATATTGTGTTGTGTGCAATCATTTTTGTAAAGCCATCAATATATGTGTTAGAATACTTTTTCACCTGATTATATGCCAGGAAAATATGTAAATCATTATATTGTGTATATATGAATAAAGATATATATCTTTCATCCAAAATTATATAATCTAGAAGAAATGGTTGCATAGAGAATGGTTAGAGCAAAGACAGTCTATATTTTCAAATGAGGAATTATCATTTGAAAAAATAATTGTTCACTAGAAATTATTTCCAATGTTTGTATAGATTATATGCTATTTTATAAAAAAAAAACCCACAAAATTCCTTATTTTTAGTTCACTTTCCCCTTGATATCTTCTGGGAAGACTGGTTCCAGGACCAACTAAGATGCTAAAAGTTATGGATGCTCAAGACAACTATATAAAATGGCAAAGTATTTGCATATAACCTAGGGAATACCTCATATGCTTCAAATAAGTTCTAGATTATTTATAATACCAATGTGAAATATAATAATATTTTTGTGTATAGTACTGGGGATTGAACCCATGGCCATCCTACTGCCAAGCTATACTCCCAGCCCTCTTTTTGTTTGTTTCTTTGGTTTGTTTATTTATATTTAAACATGATCTTTTTCTACTTCTTTTTGTTTGCTTTTGGAAACTGACACATAACTGAACCAATTTATAAGGTATAATATGATACTGTATACCTGTATACATTATGTAATGATCAAATCTGGATGATTAGCATACCTATCACCTTAAACACTTATTTATTTGAGACATTTATCTCATATTTGTCTTACAGTGGAACTTGACTAGTAATTTTAGGTTTTTTTCATATTATCCATTACTGCAGTCCGTTCCATTACTTTAAACAAGCTCAGTTGACATTTTTCTCAATATTTACACATATATTTTAACTGGATTAATTTTTTAATATACATTAATTTTGCCAATGCTAAAGATTTACATATTTCTAAAATAAGAGTTTTTAACATTATTCTGCTAAAATAAAGTGGGAATTACTTTTGTAATAAAGACTTGCATTTTGAATTACAGTGTTGAATTTCTGTCTTATTTGATGATGAAATTAATAAAGTTCTCTCTCTTTCAAGACAGTATGTATGAGTAAATAGTAAGACTTTAGCAGTCATATTGCCTGGATTAACCTATATGTTATATGTAAATTATATATTTTTTTCTTTTTCTTTGAACATTCATTTGAAAATTAAGAGGACAATAATAAGATTCCTGTGAGATTAAAGCTTCCAAATATTTAGAAAATTACCTGGAGAAAAATAAACACCAAATAAAATGTAAATATTGTGTTACTTGTTAGTTTTGCTTAGATTATGATGCAAAAATATTTTATAGTTTTTTCTAAAGTACTGACAATTGTATTTATTCATGATTTTAATAAACAACCCTCAAATCCCTAAATATTAACTCAAAGTATTGAAATTCAAGTATTTTTCAATCATGTTGAAAAATATTAAAGGCAAATTTCTAATTAACATTTTGGAACTATTCTCTGTAATTTTGAAAACAGCAACTTAAATTACTTCCTGGGACTTGATTTAAGAAAGGAGAACTGGGTTCTTGACTCAGAATCTACTTAAGTCACCTATGACTGCTACTTCTCTTGTCCTACTAAAATGATGTGAGCATACTAAACTCTGTGCTGTCAGAATAGGGAAAAGGCCTGGCCTGTGGTCCATGTATTTGTCTAGACTTACTGTTGCTGTTCTTCTATCTATTGGGTAATGTCTCTCCCTAATCTTGCACCCTACACAGATCCATGTATAACAACCCAGAAAAAGCTCAATAGATCCATTCGTTCTATTCTTCTGTAGCATTATTAAGAATGTTCTCATTTTCTAAGCAACTTCAGTGGCTACAGTACTGATGACTAGTCCCCAGCCATCGATATCCATTTTTGAAGTTTACCCATAGCCCACTAAGGTGAATGGGAACCAAAAGAATAAGCTACAAAGTCTTGATCTCCAACTTGGAAAATTCTTTGTTCCCTTTCAGGGTCAGTTAAATTTTATTTCCCTCATGGACTAATTCAGTGGGTTCAAAACTTATTTGCATTTTAATTTTAAAACTTAGTGATGCCCAGATGCCACCCTAAAGGGGTTTAGTGGTACTTTTAAAAAGTGAGCCCCATGGCCGGGCATGGTGGCACATGCTTGTAGTCCCAGCGCCTGTGAGGCGGAGACAGGAGGATCGTGCAGGTTTGAAGCCAGCCTTGCTGGCTTAGGAGACTCTGTTTCCAAATAAAAATATAAGAAATAGGTCTAGGAGTGTAGCCTGGAGGTAGAAGGGTTTCCAGGAACCCCAGTACCATAAAAAAAAAAAAAGTGAGCTCCACAGTTCTCAAATATTAGCAGCCATCAAAATGCCTGTAGGATTTATCAATCACCCTATTTCCAGAATTTTTGATTAAGTAGGACCAGTATGGAGCTTCATAATGTATGTTTTTAACAAATTCCCAGTTGTTGCTAATGTTGGTCTTGGGACCCCCCACAACCTAGGAAGTGTGGGGTATCTGAGAACACAGTGAAGAATGAGGATAGAGACAGTAGCTAGGAGATGGTGAAAGTGTCATTAGATAAGAATCAAATTCTAAAGACCATGGTCAACACCTGACCTGCAGATTTATTGGGTTTGTAGCTCACATGCTATTTTAAAGCAAAACAAATCTATTGCAACACTGAAAAATATGTTACATGTTCTTTGGTTTGAATAAATGTCCCTCAAAGGTGCTATATTGAAGGCTTGTTATCCAGTCTATAGTATTATTGTAAGGTGTTAGAGTCGGAAGGAGGTGAAGCCTAGTAGAAGAAAGTTACATCTTTGAAAGTATTGGAACCCACCCCCTCCCTTTTTCTTTATCTTTGCCTCCTGGATGCCATGAGGTGAGCTGTTTCTTCTGCCACATTCTATCATCAGACACAAATGCAACAGGTCCTACTCATTATGAACTGAAACCTCTAAAACTATGGGTCAATATAAACCTTTCCACCTTCTCCATCTAAGGTCTTTTATCATAGCAATAGAAAACTAACACAACACCCAACACATGATTATTAACTTCCTTTAAAAATCAGAAGATTTGACAACTTTGGCCATATATTCCTATAAAATAACTGTTATCTGGAGCTACATTGAAAATTCCATTCTCCCATCCCCATACCAGGCATGCAGTTTCAGACTTTAACTTGTCCTCATTGGCACAGTTCATTTATATTCTATATCTTACCCTTTTAGGAACTTGAGTTTGAGATCCTTGGTTTATATCTTCTAAGTTCTTAGCTATTATTTCCAAACTGTAGTAGAAAGAAAAAAATTTTCTTCTCATTCTTTGTTAATGGGCCTGGAGCAAAAAGTAAAATAAAAATTTTAAAAAGTTAAAGATGGGTCAATCTGAGGCATAGAATGATTTTTAATAAGAGAACAAGAAGTATACACTCTGAGGGAAAAATAATCAGAGCACAGGTGGTGGAAAGGAACATGCTAGCTACATCTTAGCTTGTCATATTTCTACTAGTAAAATATATAGTATAAAGACATGATCTAAAAGTGTTGGTATCTAGATGATTTTTATACTTCTGTTGGTGCATTATAGCTTCACATATAATGAAATTTATACTAATGATAGCATACATGCACACAGCATATGGTGAGTTTTTTCCAAGGCTCCATACTGCTCCCTCCCCATACATAATATTGAGATTGACACTGGTATTCTCACATATGTACATAATATCCATGGAAGTGATTACATCATTAGTCCTTCCTCTCCTTACTTCAATGGTTTGTTTTCTCTGTTTATATTGAAAAAATTTCTATTAATTTCTCCAACATCATGCTTTTGTAATTTAATCAATACCATATTAATGTAGCAATTGAGGACCTAGGTGAAAGTATGACATAAAGTAATCAGATTTTAGAAACACAGATTACAATAATACCTGTTTGTTGGGCAAAAACATTTTTGGATCTGTTTTTTCTTTAGGTCCAGAACAGGATAAAGGTTATTTATGGACCTGCATATAAGGTCTAATAATTGATTTAATAGTGGTGTTTCTAATAAAATATGTGAAAGAGGACCTTAAATCTGGATCTTAGATTTGTACTTTAACTCATGTTCACTCTATTTTGTTCCTCATATTTTCATTCAACCTGTTCTAGGTCTTCTTTCCTACCTCAAGAATATACTCCACTAACAATTTTGATAGTTTTGGGTCCCAGTGTATCTGCAGAACTCTTCCTAGATGTATGAACACGTATAAGCTTCTTAAGTTCTATGAGGTTTAGTGTTCAAATATGAAATAGGTATAATGCTTTCTTTACATGATTGTTTTGCAAATTATACTAAGATATTGCCACAAAGGAATAGTTAAACTTATTTTTATAATTCAAATGGATAAAGAACAGATGAGTGCTTGAATCTTCTAGGATAAAATTTTTCTGTTATAAATTTATTTCTTTAACTTAATGGAGTACAAGATGGTAGAGGCATACACATACACATCACTCAATTAGTCCTTACCCAATTACTGCCCCCTTCTGTCCCTCTACCTCCTCATGTTTGGCTTAGTGACTGAGTTTGATATGTTTGCTAATGTACATCATGAACATTAGAGAATTACCATCTTCCTCATTTCTATTCCCTCTGGTTACCTTATTGCTCACCTATAGCATTTCCCTTTGTCTAGAGTTTCTCCCATCACCTATTGTCTCATTTGCTTTCCCATATTAGGGAAAGCATCCAATTTCTTATTTTTTATGTCTGAATTATCTCACTTAGCATAATCTCCTCCAGTTCCATCCATTTCACTGTAAATGATATAATTGTGTTTTTCTTTATAGCTGAGTAAAATTCCATTGTGTATGCCAGGCATGGTGGTGCACGGTTGTAATCCCCGTGCTTGGGAGGAGGAGACAGGAGGATCACACAGGTTCAAAGCCAGCCACGCTGGCTTAAGAGACCCTGTTTCCAAGTAAAAATATAAAATAGGTCTGGGAGTGTATCCCGGAGGTAGAAGGGCTTCCAGAAACCCCAGAACCACCACCAAAAAAAAAAAAAAATTTTTCATTGTGTACATATCCCATAGTTTTGTGATCCATTCATCAGTTGATGGACATCTTGGCTGGTTACATAGTTTGGCAATGGTGAACTGTACAGCTATGAGCATAGATACACATGCATTAGTTTGGTAGTTTGTTTTTTTTTTATTTGGGTGGGTACCCAAATGTAGTATCGATGGATCATATAGTGAGTTTGTTTCCATTTTTCTGAGAATCTTCCATACAGTTTTCAAAAGTGGTTGCATTAATTTACAGGCCCACCCACAATGTTTTAGAGTTTCCACTTCTCCACATGCTCACGACCATTTGTTGTTGTTTGTGTTTTGAATGATTGCCATTCTAGGTGGAGTTAGGTGAAATCTAAGGTTATTTTTTATTTGAATCTCTCTCATTGCTAATGATGTTGAGCATTTTTTATGCATTTATTGGCCATTTGAATTTCTCCTTTTGTGAAGTGTCTATTTAGTTCACTTGCCCTTTTTTGATTGAATTATTTGTTTTCTTAGTGTGGAGTTTCTTGAGTTCTATGTATAGTCTAGCTATTAGTCCTCTATTGGATAAATAGGTGGCAAAAAATCTCCCATTCTGTTGGCTCTCGGTTGAGTTTCTTCATAATTTCCTTTGCTGTACAGAAGTTCTTCAGTTTCATGCAATCCCACCTTTTATTTGATTGATCCACCTTTTAGTTTCTTGTGCCTTTGGGGTCTTGTTGAAAAATTTTTTACATGTGTCTATGTGTTGCAGTGTTGGACCTATGCCTTCTTCAAGGACCCTCAAGGTCTCTGGTCTAATTTCCAAGACTTTAATCCATCTTGAATTGGATCTTTTTCAGGTTGAAAAAGTGGGGTTTATTTCCATTTTTCTGCATCTGGTTAACCGGTTTTGCCAACACTATTTGATGAACAGGTTATCTTTTTTTCTAGTGTATGTTTTTGGCCTCCTTGTCAAAAATCAATTGGCTCTAAGTGTGCAGATTTGTTTTTGAGTATTCTATTTTGCTCCATTGTGATTCCTCCTTCATGGTTTTTGTTGCTGAAAACTACTTTGGCTATTCTGGGTTTTATTTTGTTCGATTTTTTTTCCAATGTTTTATAATTTAAGTATAGTGTCATGTCACCTGCAAATAGTGAAAGTTTTAGTTTTTCTTTTCCTGCTTGTACTTCTTTGATTTTCTTTTCTTGCCTTATTGCTCTGGCTAGATTCTCAAGTACTATATGAAAAGAAGTAGTGATAATGGACATCCTTGCCTTGTTTCTGCTGTTAGGGGGAATTCTTGCAGTTTTCTCCCATTTAATGAGGTGTTGGCTGAGGGCCTATTGTAGATTGCCATTATGATGTTGAAGTATATCTTGTTTATGTGATGAATTACATGGATTTATTTATGTATGTTCAACAAGCCTTACATCGCTGTGATGAACCCTACTTGATTATGGTGTATGATTTTCTTGATGTGGCTTTAAATGTGTGTTGCTAATATTTTGTTTAGCATATTTGCATCCAAGTTTATCAAGGATATAGGCCTTTAGTTTTCCTTCCCTGATCTGTCTTTATTTGGTTTTGGTATTAGTGTAATGTTGGCTTATAGAATGTATTTGGGAGAGTCTTGTTTATTTCTATTTCATGAAATAGAAAAGAAAGTATTGAGATTAGCTCTTCTATAAAAGTTTTATAAAATTCATTTGGGAAACCATCTTATTTTGAATTTATTTGGATGGTAGGCTCTTTATCAATATTTCAATCTATTTGATTGCTATTGGTTGGTTTAAGTTTTCTATATCTTCTTGACTCAGCTTAGGATGGTTGTATTTATCTAGAAAGTTGTCAAATTTTCCCAAATCTTTCGTTTTGTCAGAGTATAGTTTTTAAAAGTAGTTTCTGATAATCCTCTGGATTTCTACACTGGGTTGTAATATCTCATTTTTATCTTTTATCATCATAATTTGGGTTAATTATTTTTGTTTTGTTTTGTTAGGTTTGCTAGTAGTTAATCTATGTTGCTAATTTTTGTGAGAAAACAGCTTTTGGTTTTGTTGTTATTCTGTAATTTTTTTTATTATCTTTGTCATTGATTTATGCTTTGATTTTAATAATTTCTTGTCTACTGGCTTTGTAGTTAGATCATTTCTGTTTTTCAAGAGCTTTGAGGTGTATCATTAGGATGTTTATTTGGTGATGTTCTGTTCTTCTTCTGTAGGCACTCAGTGATATAAATTTTCCTTTTAATACTACCTTCAATGTATCCCACAATTTTGATATGTTTGTTTTTCTCTGTATTTGTTCATTATCTCTATATTTTTAAATCTCTATATTTGTTTTTAGAAATTTATTGATTTCACTTCTTCTTTCTTCTATGACCCACTCTTCATTCAGCAATGTAGTTTCCAGTCCCCAGATGTTTATGTGGTTTATCTGGTTCTTCTTATAGTTGATTTCTAGTTTCATTCCATTATGGTCTAAAGATGCACAGGGAAGTGTGTTACATTTTTTGAATTTGTTAGTGTTCATTTTGTGGCCTAGGATGTGATCTATTTTGGAGAAGGTTTCATGAGCAGGTGAGAAAAATGTGTGGATAGAATATTTTGTATGTGTCTGAAGTATTCATTTTGTTTATGGTGTTCTTTAGGACTGAGACATCTTACTGACCTTTTGTCTAGAAGATCAGTCTAACTATTTGAGAGGGGTGTTAATGTCTCCTAGTATTATTGTATTGGGACTTAAGTTTGAGTTAATGTTGCAGAAAGTTTGTTACATGAAAGTAGCTGTACCTTTGTTTGGGGCATAAATGTTGATTATCGGTTTTTTTTTGTTGTTGTTGTTGTTTTGTTTTGCTGGATTGTTTCTTTTACCAGTAAAAAAAAAAAAAGCCTCCCTTTTCTTGTCTAATAAGCTTAAGCTTGAAGTCTAACTTGTCTGATATCATAGTGCTACTCCTGCTTGTCTTCTAATTTCATTGACATGAATTACCTTGATCAAGCCCTTTACCTTTATCTGTGACTTTCTTTACTTGTAAGGTGTGTTTCTTGAAGGCAGCTGATAAATGTATTCTGATTTTTCCATTTTGCCACCTTATGTCTTTTTATTATGGAGTTGAGGTCATTTATGTTCAGTGTGATTATTGAGAGATGGTTTTTAATTTCTAACATATTGCAATTTAACTTATGTTTGAGGTAGTGTTTGTTCTTCTTTGCTTAATTGTCTGCTGGATGGAAATTCTTGTTTCTCTGGGTCTGGCATGTATTACTTATTTCTTTTTAGGTAATCTCTTTTAATATTTTCTCTAGTGCTGATTTGGAAGACATAAATTTCTTCTTCTCCTTCTTCTCCTACTTCTCTTCTTCTTCTTCTTCTTCTTCTTCTTCTTCTTCTTCTTCTCCTTCTCCTTCTCCTCCTTCTCCTTCTCCTCCTCCTCCTCCTCCTCCTCCTCCTCCTCCTCCTTCTCCTTCTCCTTCTCCTTCTCCTTCTCCTTCTCCTTCTCCTTCTCCTTCTCCTTCTCCTTCTCCTTAGCGTCTTCTTCTTCTTCTTCTTCTTCTTCTTCTTCTTCTTCTTCTTCTTCTTCTTCTTCTTCTTCTTTCTTCTTCTTCTTCTCCTTCTCCTTCTCCTCCTTCTCCTTCTCCTTCTCCTTCTCCTCCTCCTCCTCCTCCTTCTCCTTCTCCTTCTCCTTCTCCTTCTCCTTCTCCTTAGTCTTCTTCTTCTTCTTCTTCTTCTTCTTCTTCTTCTTCTTCTTCTTCTTCTTCTTCTTCTTCTTCTTCTTCTTCTTCTTCTTCATCTTTTTTTGATGTTACTGTGGTTCCTGGAAACCCTTCTACCTTCGGGCTATATTTCCAGACACCTTTTTTTTATATTTTTATTTGGAAACAGGGTCTCTTAAGCCAACAAGGCTGGCTTTGATCCTATGTGAACCTTCTGTCTCTGCCTCCCAAATCACGGGGATTACAAACGTGTGCCACCAGGCCCGGCTGGAAGACATAAATTTCTACAGCTTCTGTTTGTCATGGAAGATTTTTATTTCCCCACCTAATTTGAAAGATAGTTTTGCTGGATAGAAATTTTTTGGCTGCAGGTTGTTTTCTTTCAGAGTTTGAAATATGCTACTCCAGGCCCTTCATGCTTCTGTAACTTGGTTTGGGAAGTCTGGAGTGATTCTAATTTGTTTGCCTCTGAATTTCACTTGGTCTTTTGTTTTTGTTGCCTTTAAGATTTTCTACCTGGCTTCTATTTTGGTCAGTTTGACTATTGTGTGGCATCACCACCTTTTCTCTGATATTATCTAAAGGGTGCTCTATAAGTTTTCTGTACCTGTGTATCAACCTCTTCTTTTTTTAACAATATTTTATTGAACATAAATAGTATACATTTAAACTATATTTGGTGCCCTTTCCCCCCCACCCCCATTTTCCCTCCCCCCCTCCCACCAATGGTTGTCCAGGTTAACCATGTCATATTCATAATTTTACACATGTTCAGATGTAGACCCTCATTAATCAATATCAGCCTTCCTCCTCTCCTATCTTTCCATTCAAACTTTGCTGATATTTCCCCTCCATTATCTGGAGTCCCACTGGTATCCTCTGTGTTTCCTAGTTTTGGCATATTAGAGGAAACATATGTACCTTCTCCTTCTGTGCTTGGCTGATCTCACTTAACATAATGTTCTCCAGGGCTTTCCATCTTCTTGCAAATGATATAATTTTGTTCTTCTTTATGGCTGAATAGAATTCCATTGTGTGTATTTCCCACAGTTTTGCTATCCATTCATCTGTTGATGGAGATCTGGGTTGGTTCCATATTTTGGCTATTACAAATTGTGCTGCTATGAACATAGGTATGCATATGTTGCTATATTTCTCTGAATTCAACCCCTTTGGAAAGATACCCAGGAGTGGTATAGCTGGATCATATGGTGGATCTATTCTCACCTTTCTTAGGAATCTCCACACAGATCTCCATAGTGGTTGAACTAGTTTGCATTCCCACCAACAGTGTAAAAGAGTTCCTCTTTCCCCACATCCTCGCCAGCATTTGTTGTTGTTTGATTTCTTTATGCTTGCCACTCTGACTGGGGTTGATGGAATCTCAGTGTAGTTTTGATTTGCATCTCCCTGAAGGCCAGTGATGAAGAACATCTTTTCATGTATCTATTGGCCCTTTGTATCTCTAAAGCTGATTGACAAATTCAGCAAAGTTGCAGGTTACAAAATCAACCTAAAGAAATCAGTGGCTTTTCTTTATGCCAACAACGAATCCACAATGAAAGAAACAAAAAAAACAATTCCATTCACTATAATCTCAAAACCAATAAAATACCTAGGAATAAATCTAACCCAAGATGTTAAAGACCTCTACAACAAAAACTATAAAATGTTAAAGAAAGAAATTGAAGAAGACCTTGGAAGATGGAAAGATCTCCCATGCTCATGGATAGGCAGAATAAATATCAACAAAATGGCCATTCTGCCAAAACTGATCTACAGATTCAATGCAATTCCCATTAAAGTACCAGCGACAGTCTTCAGAGACCTAGAAAAATCAATCATGAACTTTAGATGGAGAAAGAAAAGACCTAGAATAGCCAAAGAAATTCTTAACAATAAGAAACATGCAGGAGGCATTACACTCCCAGACTTCAAACTATACTATAGAGCAATAATAGTAAAAACAGCATGGTACTGGCACAATAACAGATATACTGACCAGGGGATTAGAATAGAAGATACAGAAACAAACCCACACATCTTTAGTCAATTAATCTTTGACAAAGGGGCCAAACACATACGCTGGAGAAAAGACAGCCTTTTCAACAAGTGGTGCTGGGAGAACTGGCTAACCGTTTGTAAAAAGATGAATCTAAACCCCTATATCTCACCAAACACAGGAATCAACTCAAGATGGATCAAAGACTTAGAAATTAGACCTGCCCGAGACTGTGAAGTTAGTAGAGGAGAGCATAGGTTCAACACTACAACATATTGGCACAGGCAGTGACTTTCTCAACAAAACCTCCAAAGCTCAGGAAATTAAAGCAAGAATAAACAAGTGGGATAGTATCAAACTAAAAAGTTTCTTCTCATCAAAGGAAACTATCGATAACCTAAAGAGGAAGCCTACAGAATGGGAAAGAATCTTTACCAGCCACCATTCTGATAGGGGGCTAATATTCAGAATATACAAAGAGCTCAAAAGACTCTACACTAGCAAAACAAACAACCCAATCAAGAAATGGGCAAATGAACTAAATAGACACTTCACAAAAGAAGAGATACAAAGGGCCAATGAATACAGAAAAGATGTTCTTCAACCTCTTCTTTATTTAGAAAATATTCTGATATTACTTATTTGAAAAGATTGCTGATCCCGTTGGTTTCACATTATATTCCCTCTTCTATGTCAATTATTCTTAGATTATCTCTTTTAAAATGAGTCCATATTTCTTCAATGTCAAATTCTTGCTGATTTTTCTAAGTTATATACTATGCATTCCTTTTTGGAGTGATTACTTTCTAAGAGTGAGTTTCTATTCTCTATGTGGTCTAATCGATCAATTGATTATAGTTTACATTGATGCCTTCACTTCAATGAATTGCATTCTTTATTTCTTTCAGACTCTATAAATTATTTTTGAAAGCTTGTATTATTTCTATAGTTAAATTCCTGATTTGATCTCCCGGAGATCTCTGCAATTCTGTGTTTTCAGGTTCTCTTATTGTGGGGTTTTGGGAGCTCATTGCTTCCTTGTTATCCTTTCTTCTCATGATTTCAGAAGTTTATATTTGTTGCTTTTGGTAGATTTCTCTCAGTCTCTAGGTGTCAGCTGCTATATCCTATGACAAGTTTTTTGTATTCAACAGTGAAGATTGAGTGACAAGGGAAGTGAAATTGTTAATGAGGGAAATGGTAAAACCACAGATAGGATCAAATATAATGAGAGTACAAGTTTGGTAAGGTGGTGTATATTTGAGATTAGAGACAGTAATTAGCAGTATTCTAGTAAGCAATGCAGAGTTTTTAGTATAGTGGTATAAAGTAAATTTAATACAAGGCAAAGAAGAGAAATTAAGAGAGAAAAAAGAGGGATGGAGAGAAGAGAGTAGGTATGTACAAGTGAAGAAAGGTGTTGATGAGCACTGGTCTGGATCTCTGGAGGGTGTGGTTCGCTCTGGTGCCACTGCCGTAAGTTGTTGCCAGCGTTTGCACAGTTGGAACTGATTACTTACAATTTCAATTATCTACAGCTGCTTACATCAGGTTCTTCTTGTTTTCCTGTTTGTCTGTAGAGTTGGGTGCAGTGGGGCAAGATAGCACTGTTATGGCTGCCGCAAGGCGGGTGGGTGTTTCTGGTGTTTTTGAGTGGTGCTCTCAATTTCTGGAGGGTGTAGTGAGCTCAGCTACCACTGCTGGAAGTTATAGCCGGAATTTAAGCAGGAGGAACTGATGGCTTCCAATTTCAGTGATCTGCAGCCTCTTACTTCAGATCCTTCGTTGTTGTTATGTTCATCTCTGGAGTTGGGTGCAGTCAGCAAGATTGCACTCTTGTGGCACCTGCAGCTACAAGACAAGTGAATTTCTTCTCTGCTCTCTGGTCGACTAGTCTTCTAGCCTTTTTCCCCTGCCACCTTTTTTTTTTAAAGTTGTATTGTTTATGGCTTTTGTAAGAATGTTTTTTTTAAGACAATGAAGATCGGATGTCAGTAGGACTTGTATGTGCTGCTTCCTTTTGTTGCCATCTTCCCTTCTCTGTTGTAAATTTCAAAGAACCTTCTTAAAATGAGATCTGCTCAATAAAAGAGAATGTGGCATCTCTAGAGATAATGTTATCTTATCAGTAGAGATGTTTAAACATGAACTAGTTGACCATGTACACAAGAGATTTGACTATCTTTCAGTTGTGAATAAATCAGGTTAGTGGCTAGTGGTACTTCTGAGTCTAAATTCTGGTAACCCTGTGAATTAAATTCATTAAACAAAAATGACCCTCATCATTTGTTTATAGTCACAGCACCCACTTGATTGATTTTCTTTTGTTATTTCAACTGATTATTTTGTGCCCTTAAAGCCCTGCAGCTATGCTCAAATATTCTAACACCCTGCAGGTTGAAAAGGATGAAAGAAAAGTAGTCTGACAATTTACACTGTGCATTTAAATGCTGGTGTCATGGCGTTATTGGCTTTAACCTTAACACTATTATTTTGTGCTCAAACATTATCCTTCAAGGATTGTTTCTTAACTGCCCAGAGGGAGATTTTTTTTTTCTTTGAGAAGAGACTCTTAGAGTCAAGTTATTATATTGTGAAACAAAGAAACTGAATGAAAGTATTGAGTCTTTCTGTGCTATCTAACCGGATGCCAAGAATTATAGAATGCAAAGAAAAGATATTTGAAAATATGCATCATAGATGTGAAACTTCTTCATTACATATTTTAGAGACTTAATTCATTTGTGTAACAGTTTTTGCAGTCACTCAAAATTCATGTGTGCTGCATGAAAACATATCTCCTAACCTTAAGCAGAACTTGTACTGGAGAAAAGATACTAAAGCTTGGAGATGAGAGGTGAGCATGAGAGGTGCATGACAGTCCTAGACCCATTGTTTGGAAGGTCCTAGAACATTGTTTGGAAGTATTTTGTGATTATGTAAGCTTAAGGTTTTAGATGGTTTAATAGCTCCTGGCATTCGAAGATTTATACCTGGACATTATGAGGAAACAAGGTAGAAGATTATTTGTTAATGTCTTTTAATTGCGGTATGAAGGCCATTTACATTTGTCTTAAGTTTAATTCAATTTCTGTTCTCACTTACATTATTATTATTATTATTATTATTATTATTATTAATTATTTTATCATTCTGTGTGTGTGTGTGTGTGTGTGTCACTGGGGATTGAACTCAAGGGTATTTTATCTCCAAGCTATAGACCCAAGGGTTGATGAGGGTTTCAATTCTTGCTAAAGCTGTCCTTGAATCTGCAATCCTCCTGTCTTAGCCTACCAAATGCTGAATTACAGCCATACACCATTTTGGCTCACTTTACTCGATGATTTTTCTAATGGAAATCATACCTTTTCTGTATTTTTTATTTATTGCTTGTATAATAGTTCTTTATGTGAGTTCTATATAATTCTGGCTTAATAGTCATTTATTATTTTAAGTTTTATACAGCTTGGAAGATTTTTATTTCTTTGTTGAGTTGAAAAGCAAGTTTTGTTGTATATAACACTCTGGGTTGGAGGTTTTCTTTTAGGACTTGGCAAATGTCATTCTAAGCTCTCCTGTTTTGTAGAATTTGGGTTGAAAAATCTGGAGTATTTCTAATTGGTCTGTCTCTAAGTAACACCTGACCTTTAGCTAGTGCTGACTTTAGAATTCTATTGTTGGCCTAAATGTGGGTTATTTCATTTATAATGGGATTAAAAAGAATATTCTTTGATCTTGCCTACTAGGGTTCTCAATGTCTTCTGTGTGTGAATTATTGGTTAAAATATTGGTTCAGTAACCTTCTAGGTTGGTACAATATAAATGCCTGGAAGCTTCATTGAAAAAGAACTAAATCTACTTTACAATGTATTCTTGATATCCACTACCCATTAGACACAAATTGGAGACAAGTTCTTCACTAAGAACAAGTATTAATATTATGGTAGAACTGATGCATAGGAAAGGTCTCTTGGCATGATTTAATCAGTACTGTGGCTTCTGTTTCTTAACCTTTGTTTCAATTGTGACATCCTAAAGCTGGCAAAATAGTGTAACATCTGTTCACCTACCAACTAAAAAGAGTCACATCTCATCTCTAGAGTAATCAAAGAAAAGCACTAATTTTTATTCTGATTTGATGAACCTGATTCAATGATCAGGATCAGGCAAGATTTGTGTTGTCAGTTAACTAAGTCTTCATTAATTTCTCTTATCAAACCTTATAATTTTATTCCTTAATCCAGTATAGCTTGGATAATATGACAATTCAGAAATAAAATTTTTTCTCTAACACAAATATGTATCTTTGAAAATGTTTGTTGAAATAAAACACACATAGAATAAAGTGAAGTTTATCATAAGGATTACACAAATCAATGAATAACCAAAAAGTATAGCAAATCATGTGACCAAATATCCAAAAGAAAAAATGGAATATTCCCAATAAAAGAGAAAAACAGCCACATGACTCTTCTAAGAACTATCCTCCAGTGTGTCAGCAGTTTCCTATTGTCTAAGACAATATTTTGCCTGATTTTGAATTTAGTTTTAATAGAGTCTGATTTATTAGCTTTAGATTTCTTGTTTTATGCATTTTGTTTTAGTTTGCAGTTTTTTCATGTTTGCTTATATTTTGGTATTGTCTCTGTTTTGTATCATTTTATATAGATAATTTCTATGATGTCTTAGAAAAATAGCTTAAAATGTTTGCTGTTTGTCATTTATTTTCTTCTAATTAGAAAGGTATTATGTGTGTGTGTGTGTGTGTGTGTGTGTGTGTGTGTGTGTGTGTGTGTTGTGCTACTAGGGATAGAACCCAGGGGCATTCTACCTCCTATGTACACACTCACTAAGTAGTAGTAAAGAATGTCATTAAGTAGTAGCTGAGGGAGTCCGCAAAATGCGATCCTCCTGTCTCAGCCTCCCAAATGCTGGGATTACAAGCATGTGCCACCACTCCTGACTGCATGGTATTAATTTTAAAACAACACATTAGAAAGTATGAAATATAATTATTTATGAGTTTCCACTGGAAACATATGCTTATGTACAAAACAGTTTTGTGTCCATCTTTTTTTTTTTTTTTTGGTGGTACTGGGGATGAAATCCTTCTACCTCCAGGCTACACTCTGAGACCTATTTATTTTATTTTATTTTATTTTATTTTATTTTATTTTATTTTATTTTATTTTATTTTATTTTATTTTATTTGGAAACAGGGTTTCTTAAGCCAGCAAGGCTGGCTTCGATCATGTGGCAATCCTCTTGTCTCTGCCTCCCAAGCCCGGGGATTACAAGCCTGCACCACCACACCTGGCTTGTGTCCATCTTTTTAATTTAACATTTTGAAAATAAGTAATTATTTGTGAAATTTGTAATTATTATTTTTTTCCTGGTAGCTGTAGCAGAAACTGGGTTAAGTTTTTTCCCCAAACTCTTGTTCTTATCTACTATGTACAGAAGTGATTTTATTTTTTTAAGATAGTTAAAATAATGTGAGTTTGTGATAATAGAATGCAAGTCTGCATGGGTGAAAGATCTCAGAAATGGCCATTAAAGCCTTCATGTGATTTGCTAATCTTGGTCTTTTCTTTTGTCCTCAAGGATACAAATGGCCCAAAAGAAGATTCTGAGGCCCTCATAGATAAAGGAATCATAAAATAGAAGTTTGCTTCACCAATCATTATCATCCCTGTTTGTGAGCCAGAAATAAATTTATATTAAGCCATTAATATTTAAATTCCTGGTTCTCAAGGGACAGATAGCCAACTCTGATAAATGCAATAACCTTATTATAAGAGTTCCTTAAAAGGAAGTTTATCATTCAAGAGTTTCCATATATAGCAACATTTCTCTTACCGTGTGTTCCTTTGATTTAAGATTTTTAAATTATGCTTTAAACTTGTTCTGACTCGAAACTTATTTAGAGAACATGTATTATTATTTATAGCAGTGAGTTAACCTTTCTCCATATAAAAATGCTTTTATATCTAAATGTAATTTGACAATATATAATCACTGCTGACAAATTTTAAGGTGTGCAAATTGATTTTTAATACATTTATTGGTGTATTATAGTTTCATATCATAGTGTAATTCACAGTGATAGTGACATATAAGCACTTGGAATTTGATATTTTCCTCAAGCTCAGCTCCTGTTCACCCCTTCCTCATTCATGATATTGAGAATGGCATTGGTGTTCTCACATATGTACATCAAGTCTATAGAAGTGTTTCCTTCATTAGTTCTTCATCCCCCCCTCACCTAGACCACCTCTCTTGCTCCACTGGGGATTCTCTTTTGTCTAGATTACTCATATAAAGGAAAACATATGACCCTTCACTTTCTGTGACTGGCTAATCTCATTTAACAGAATGTTGTCCGGGTCCATTTATTTTCCTGAAGATGATATAATTTTGTTCATTTTTATTGCTGAGTATAATTTCATTGTTTCTATATCCCATAATTTTGTAATATCTTCATCTGCTCATGGACACCTAGGTTAGTTCCATATTTTATCTATTATGGATTGTGTTGCTATAGACATGGATATACATGCATTACTATAGTATTATGATTTCAGTTCCTTTTGAAAGATACTCAGGAGTTGTATAACTGTATCATATGGTGGATCTATTCCCAGCTTTCTGGGGAATCTGCACACTGATCACCAGAAAGTTTACCCTAATTTGTAATCCTACTCACAGTGTGGAACATTTCTTATTTTTCTACATCCTTGCCAGCATTTATTGTTGTTTTTTGACTTCTTGATGAATGCAGTTCTAACTGAAGTTAGATGAAATCTCAATGCAGTTTTGATTTTTATCTTACTGGTTGCTAATGATGTAGAACTTTTCTTTTCTTTATTTTCCTTTTGTTTAGAATCCTCTGGATTTTTTCCTAGGAGAAAATGTAACTAGGAATCCAGAAAAGAGTGGACAGAGAAGTTGGAGGGTGGAGAGACAATTAGCATAATATTTAAAAAATAATCTGAAGAATCTTGCACTCTGTCATCTCATTCCATCTCTCTGGAATTTTCCTGTGAATATTAGTCCCAGTCAGGCCACAGCAACATTTTCATGTTATTTCTCAAGACTACTATAATCTTTCATTCTGTGATAAATTTATTGGAAAGTCTTGTGTACTCATTTTTCATTGCCTTTATGTCATTTCCTTTAAAAAGATTTTGTAGTTTATTATAGTTATAATAAAATTTTGCCAAGGAGTAGAAAAAATTATTTTTCTCTTTTAAACTGGAAGCTCTCATGCTATTCCCAGGCTGTTTGTTATTTCTCTCCCACAATCATTTGTTTCCTAGTAAATATCTTTCAAAATCTTTTTTTCATTATTATTGAGGAATATTGACAAGTGGAAATCATATACATTTAGGTAAGCAATATCATGTTTGACATAAATATATTGTGTAATGATTCCACAGTCAAACTAATTAACTCCTTTGCCACATCCCCAGGACCGTGTCACACATTTAAATATAATTTTTAGAAATAGAATATCATTGACATTTTATTCTTCTTTCTCTTTTTGTTTTTGTTTGTTTGTTTGTTTGTTTGTCTTTTTGTTTTTTTGTTTTTGGTACTGAGGGTAGAACGCAGGGAGTTTCTACCTCTGGGATATACTCCCAGACCTTTTTCATACTTTATTTGGAAACAGAAACTCACTAAGTTGCTGAGAGCCTCACTAAGTAGCTGAGGTTGGCTTTGAACCTGTGTGATTCTCCTGTCTCAACCTCCCAACTGCAGGGGTTACAAGCGTGCAGCACCACGCCTGGCTTCTTTCTCTTTTTTAAAACATATTTTTATTACAACTTCTTTTTTGACATGTAAAACAGTTGTCTGAGCTTTTATTTTTTATTTTTTTAAATTTATTTTTATTGGTGCATTGTAATCATATATCATATTGGAATACAAGACTTGAGAGGATATACAAGCACACATCATCCAATTAGCCCTCATCCACTCCCCATCCCATTCCCTCCCCCTCCCTCGATCCCATGTTTGTTTGGTGATTAACTTTGATACATTTGTTTATGTACCTCCTGAGTTTTAAAGAGGCTCCATCCTCCCCTATTCCATACCCTCTGATTGGTCACCTTAATTGCTTCACTATAGGGCCCTTTCTATAAATCGACCTCATCCTGTTGCCCCTTTCCTCCTAGTTATTGCTGATTAAGGGTAACATCTGGTTTTTATTTTCTGTGATATTTCTCTGTGCATGCTACGTTGCAAGTACTGATCCCACTCTTGATGGACCCAGTAGTAGCCTGGCTACCCGGTGGACTGATCCAGACCTCGCTGGCTCAAGCAGCGGCCTTGCCTCGTGGGAGGCCCCGATTCTGGCCTCGCTGGCCCTCACACCAGCCTAACCCCTCGACTGGCTCCAATCTTGGCCTCAGTGGCCCCAGCACCAGCCTAGCCTCAAGGCAAGCTCCAGTCTCAGCCTCGCTGGCCCCGGTACCAGCCTAACCCCTCAGCAGGCTCGATCCCAGCCTAGGAGGCCCCAGTAGTGGCCTTGCCTCAAGGCAGGCTCCAATGCCAGCTACTGGCCTCGTCACCGGCCTACCCCTCAGCAGGCTACAATCCCAAACTCAGAGGCTCCAGCACCAGCCTTGCCTCATGGCAGGCTCTGATACCAGGCTCCCTGGCCCCGGCCCTGGCACCGGCCTAACTTCTCGGCAGGCTCCGATCCTGGCCTCGAAGGCCTCAGTAGCGGCTGTGCCTCACGGAGGGCTCAGATGCTGGCCACTGGCCCTGGCACCGGTCTAACCCTTCAGCAGGCTCCGATCCCAGCCTCAGAGACCCCAGCACCGTCCTTGCCTCACAGCAGGCTCTGATCCCGGTCTCATTGGCCCCGGCACTGACCTAAACCCTCGGGAGGCTCTGATCCCGGCCTTGGAGGCTCCAGCACCAGCCTTGCCTCACGGCAGGCTCTGGTACTGGCCTCCCTGGCCCCGGCACTGGCCTAACTCCTCGGCAGGCTCCGATCCTGGCCTCGAAGGCCTCAGTAGCGGCTGTGCCTCATGGAAGGCTCTGATGCTGGCCGCTAGCCCCGGCACCAGCCTAACCCTTCAGCAAGTTCCGATCCCAGCCTCGGAGGCCCCAGCACCAGCCTTGCCTCACAGCAGGCTCCAATCCCGGCCTCGTTGGCCCCGGCACCGACCTAAACCCTTGGGAGGCTCCGATCCCGGCCTCAGAGGCCTCAGCACCAGCCTTGCCTCACAACAGGCTCCGATCCTGGCCTTGCTGGCCCCGGCACCAGCCTAACCCCTCGGCAGTCTCCAATCCTGGCCTCAGAGGCCCCAACTCTGGTCTTGCCTCACGGCAGGCTCCGATACTGGCCGCTCACCCCAGCACCAGCCTAACCCCTCGGCAGGCTCTGATCCTGGCCTTGGAGGCCCCAGCACCGGCCTTGCCTCATGGCAGTCTCCGATCCTGGCCTCTCTGGCCCCGGCACTGGCCTAACCCCTCGGGAGGCTCTGATCCCGGCCTCGGAGTCCCAGCACCAGCCTTGTCTCACAGAAGTCTCCAATCCCAGCTTTGCTCTCTTCGTCGCCAGCCACAAGCCTTGGCAGGCTCCAATCCGAGCACCCTCTTCGCCCAGCCATTTGTCCCATGTTCTTGAGTGTGCGTGGTGGTAGTATTCTGCCTCTGGGGTTATTACTTCAAAAGTTCCAGGTGTAATGCATCAGATCTCTGCCTCCCCTGAGTACTGGCCACTGCCATTGCCACTGCCTCCACCATTTCAAATCTTTTCCAAGCTCTTTTTCCACTTTGAGTGTTGTTCAGTATTCCTAAGCATGCACGATGGTAGCATTTGACGTTTGATGTAATTTGTCCAAAAAATAAAGTTGGTAGGATCAGATTTCTGCCGCTCCTGAATACAAGTCTCCACTGCCATCACGGAGACCGCTTCCAACACAGCCTTCCTCCTAGCTCTCCACTAAACTCTCTCCTTAGAGATGATGTTCAAGATTCTTAAGAATGTAGAGAAAAAGCAGACCTCCTCGCGGGGAATTTTTTCAAAAGTTCCAGTTCATTTGGATAAGTTTTGTCTGCATCTCCAGTATCCTGGCATCCATCACAGCCTTCTTGAACCCTCTCCAATATTTTTCTTTTTTCATTTGTCTCTTTTCTTTTTCTTTTCCTTTTTTTTTTTTTTTTTTTTTTTTAATAAGAGAAGACAGTATTTGTAGTATGAGGAGGTTGTGGGATTAGGCACTCAGTAGCACTGTTACCCAGCCCGGTTTCCCCGAGGGTCCAGCATGTTTCACACGACTCTGCCTGGGGCCCAGAGTCCTGCAACCCAGGCCCCAGCTCTTCTGGGGTCTGGCGTGCCCTGCCTGGCCCCTGCCTGGGGCCCAGGGCCTTGTGACTGGGCCCCAGTTTCTCCAGGGGTCTGGCGTGCTCCACGCAATCCTACCCGGGGCCCAGAGTCCTTGACCTGGGCCCTGGCTCTTCCAGGGTCTGGCGTGCCCTGCCTGACCCCCACCCGGGGTGCAGAGCCTTGCGACGGGGCCCTGGTTTCTCCAGGGGCCTGGAATGCTCTGTGAGATCCCGCCCTGGGCCCAGAGTCCTGCCTATTACAACTTCTTACTAAAAAATTTGAAAGGTCTGAGCCATTTACAATTTAATCAAAACTATTACTTTAAAATATAATTTTAGCCAGGTGCGGTGGCGCATGCTTGTAATCCCTGCTTTTGGGAGGCTGAGACAGGAGGATCGCACAGGTTTGAAGCCAGCCTCAGCTACTTAGTGAGGCTCTCAGCAACTTAGTGAGACCCTGTTTCCAAATAAAATATAAAATAGGTCGCCGGGCATGGTGGCGCATGCCTGTAATCCCCGGGCTTGGGAGGCAGAGACAGGAAGATTGCGCAGGTTCGAAGCCAGCCGCGCGCGCTGGCTTAGGAGACCCTGTTTCCAAATAAAAATGTAAAAATAGGTCTGGGAGTGTAGCCCAGAGGTAGAAGGGCTTCCAGGAACCCCAGTACCACCACCACAAAAAAAAATATATACATATATATATATATATATATTATAAATAAATATTATAAAGAAATATAAATATATATATAAATAAATATAAATACTATAAATAAATATAAATACATATAAATAAATACTCTGTCATATATATGTATATATATGCATGTATATATGTATATATATGTATATATGTGTGTGTGTATATATATATATATATATATATATATATATACTCATTTGTAGATGGACACTTAGATTGTTTCCATAACTTGTCTATTATGAATTGTGATGCTATAAACATGGGTATACATATATCTCTAGAGTATACTGAATTATTTATTTCTTTTTGTAAATATCATGGAGTGTTATACCTGGATCATATGGTGGTTCCATAATCTTTAGAGAAAACTATATATTTATTTTTATAATGGCTCTACTAATTTATGTTCCTACCAACAGTGTATGAATCATCTTACCACATCCTTCCATCACTTATTGCTATTAGTATTCTTGACGATTGCTATTCTAACTGGAGTAAGAAGAAATCTCAAAAAAATTGATTTATGTTTCCTTATTGGTAGAGATGTTAATTTTTTAATATAATTGTTATAGTCATATGTATCTTTGTTTTTGCTACTGGAAATTGAACTCAGTGACATTCTACCTCCAAGCTACATTCCCAGTCTTTTTAATTTAAAACAGTCTCAATAAGTTAATGAGGGTCTTGCTGAATTGCTGAATCTGGCCTTGAACCTGTGATCTTCTTGTCTCAGCCTCCCAAGTACTAGAATTATGGATGTGAACCACCAAACATAGCTTGTACTTCTTTGGAGAAGTGTCTATTTCAATAATTTACTTAATTATTTTTTTTCTAATTTGGTGTTGAGATTTTTAATTCTTTATGCATTCTAGATATTAAGCCTTTATCACAAAAAAAGCTGGCAAAAATTTCTTCTATTTTGTAGGTTCTCTTCTCATAGTTTTGATTTGTATTATTTTCTGAGTTTTCTAATTCCTGCTGCATAAATTATTGCCTGTACTTAAATGTCAGAATCCCAATAATGTTTTCTTTTAGTAGCTGCAATTTCTGGTCTGATTCCAAGGTATTTGATCTATTTTATGTTGACTTTTTTGCAGGGTGAGAGGCATTATTTTTCTATCTTTTACATATGGATATTCTGTTTTCCCCTCATCATTTGTTGGAGAGGCTGTCTCTTCTCCAAAATTAATTTCTAGCACCTTTTGCAAGGATTTTATCATGTAATGATGTCAGTTTGTTTCTATGTTTTTCATTGTGTTCCATTGTTGTATGTATCTGGTGTGTGTGTGTGTGTGTGTGTGTGTGTGTGTGTGTGTGTGTGATACTGTGATATTGGTGATTGAATCCAGAGGAATTCTGCCTCTGAACTACACCCCTGCCCTAATTTATTTTTTATTTTTAAACAGGTACTTGCCATGTCATTCGGGGCCTTGCTAGATTGTTAAGTTTATCCCTGAGATCTGTGATCCTCCTGTCTCAGCCTCCCAAATCCTGGGATTACAAGCATGCCCCATCAGGCCTGACTAAATGTCTATTTTTATGCTTGTACCAAACTCTTTACTTTTGACTCTGTAATATATTTGAAGTTAGGTATTGTTATGTCTCATGTTTTATTCATTTTGCTTGGAATTACTTTGGCTATTCTGGGTCTTTTGTTCTTCCATAAAAATTTTAGGATTCTTTTTCTAGTTCTTAGAATAATATTATTTGCAATGTTTTACTGTATTAGAGCATTGTAATTATACATCATGATGAGGTTCCAAATCATATAAAACACATATACACAGTTTTTAATTACACAGTTTTTAATTTTTAATTTTATTAGGATCATATTGAAAATGGCATACATTCAGAGAGTGCTTGGTGACCTCACTCTCTCAATTCCCCTTCCACCTCCCAACAATAAGTGTCCAGGTTAGACACGCTACATTCATACTTTTACACATATTTGAATATAGCTCCTGCATTAATCAATCTCAGCCTTCTTCCTCTTCTACCCTTCCATTCTAGCTTTGCTGAGGTTTTCCCTCCATTATCTATATATAGAGCATGTATACAGTTTTTTTGTGTGTGTTTTTCTTCAGGTCCCACCCTGCTATCTATCCTTCCAAGTGTGAGATTGGTAGTAATATCTTCATACATGGACACAGCATAATTTAAATTATTTCTTTCATCAGTTATTCCTTTTCCCAACCTCACTTCCCTCTCTAATCCCCTTCAAATGTTTTACAGGTCACTCCTATCAATTAATTTAAAGTTGTTTTTTAGCTTCCACATATGACCAAAAGATTAATTTTTTGAGACTGGCAGATCTCAGCATAATATTCTCAAACTCTATTCACTGTTTTCCAAATGAGATAGCTTTGATCTTTTTTTGGCTGAGTTAAATTTCATTGTATGTATATATTTCAGTTTCTCTACCCATTCATCTGTTGATGAATACCCAGGTTTATTTTATAATTTGTATTTTGAATTATGATGCTTAATATACACATGGATATTCATGTTTCACTATAGTATTCTGACTTTTATTTGTTTGGAGATATACTGATAAGATGTGATGGGTTATTTCAACTTGTTTTCTTCTAGACTTGACTTGTGTCTTAAAATATGATATGTTTTGGAGAAAGTATATTTTCCGAAAGTATATTCAGTTGTTGGATATAATATTTTTAGATGTTTATAAAGTCTATTTGATAAATAGTATAAATTAACTACAATATTTTTATTGATTTTGTGTCTTGATGACATATATTAATGAGAGTATATTAAAATCATCTATTATTTTATTCTTGTGTTAATGTCTGAAACTTTGTATTGAGTAGTTTTTGTTTTATGTAGTTAGGTATACTAATGTTTGGTACATAAATATTTACCACTCCTGTATCTTCTTGTTTGATTGTTTCCTTTACCAATATGCACTGATCTTCTTTGTTTCTTCTTACTGATTTTAGATTAATGACTGCTTTTTTTGGATTTTGTATTGATGCCTGCTTACATTCAGATTCTATTTACAACTCTATAAACAAAAGTAGAATTTGTATTCTATAAAATGTTATTTTGTACACTTTTAATTTCAACCTGTATGTACCTTTGCCTTTGAGGTATGTTTCTTGCAGGAAACACATTATTGAATTCTCTATTTTTTTTGCCAATATATGTCTTTTATTTTTAAAATGGAGTCAATTTATAACGAATCATAAACATTTGTTTTATTCTGGTCATGTTCTTTTTTAATGTTTTTATGCTAATTTCCATTTTTTATCAATTCTAATAAAATCTGTCATTTTCTTTTTACTTTTATATTTTTATTGGTACATTATAGTCTCAAATTATAATGTAGTTCATAGTGATAGTGTCTTACATATATTTAGCGCTTGATAATATATGTTCTTTCCTGAGCATTCTTTGTTTTATCTTCTTCTTTAAATGTTCCTTTAAGTATCTTTTGCAATGCTGTCTTAGTATAATAATGAATTTACCTAGTTTATTTTATCTTTTGATAAATGTATGTATACACACACACACACACACACACACACACACACACACAATTGAACCCAGAGGCATTCTTCTACCTCTGGGGTATATTTGTTCTACCTCTGAGCTATACTCATTCCGTTATATTTTATATTTTGAAAACGGTTTTGCTACATTGCTAAGAATCTCTTAAGTTGCTGAGGCTAGCCTTGATCCTGTGCTCCTCCTGTTGCAGCTTCCCAAGTAGTAGTATTAGAGGCATGTGCCACCATATCTGATTTATGTTTATCTTTTTAAATTTTTATTTCTCCAATTCTGAAGGCTATATCTCCAGAATATAGAAATCTTGCCTGACAGTTACTTTATTTCAGGATTTGAAACACATACTTCCTGAACTTTAGGGTTGCTACTGAAAAATATGATGCCATTTCTTTCAGTTTTTAGCTAAAAGTGACCTACCATCTCTCTTGTAACTATTGAAATTATTTTTTATCTCTATTATTGGTACTTTTTATATCTCATGGAGTTTTTTCTTGTTTATTTCACATTCTAGATGTTTCTAGTATCTGGATGTAAACCTAATTCCCAAGGATTGGAAATTTTTCTGTAAATACTTCACTGAATGCGTTATCAATACCATTATCCTACATCTATGCCTTTTTCTCAATGCCTGTGAACTTTAAATTTGGCCCCCAACTGTTTTTCCAAAATTCTTATATATTTTCATCATAGTTTTATTTTCATTATTGTTTGAATTTCAGAACAAACATTCTGTCTTCTAACTAATAAAATCTGTTGAAAAGACTTTCAAGTAAATTTTTTTTTAATGTATTGAACCTATTATTCCCAAGTTCTGTGTTTTTTTTATCGAATCTTTCTTTATTTAATTTTTTATTATGTATTGAATCGATTATTCCCAAGATTTGGGGCTTTTTTAGAAACTTGCTTTATATCCAGTATTTTTAAATTTCTTCATTTGTTTTATATTCAATTTATTAATTACTTCAACAGCCAACTTTTTGAGTAAAATTTGTCAAGAATTTTATATACTTTATTATCTGTAGATTCAGTTATTGGGTAGTTATTGGGTGATTTTAATATTTGGAGGGCATCTTGTTAGATCGTTTTCCATGTTTTTATATTTGTACATCTGTTGTAATACATTCTCCTCTATTGTGTGAGGGTACTTTTGTGAGTACTTCAGTAGATTATCTCTACAATCTTTCTTGAGCTGGAGATATATCTTAGCATCATCATATATCCAGTCAGCAAAATAATAGATTCTATTTTTAACTACTGGTGCTACTTTGAGTGGAAAGAATAACTGCCTTTAACAATGGTAACTTACTAACAAAACATATATCAACTAATATTTAAAAAGTGATTACTAATGGTCTTTGCAATTTTATTACCAATGAGACAATTGAGTGAGAAATAATATAGAATAGGCTAAACTATTAAGTATTTATGATAGCATATTTACTACAAAATTCTATTGGATAAAAGAAAAGAAGAAAGCCAGGTGTGGTGGTGCACACTTGTAATCTCTGCGCTTAGGAGGCTGAGACAGGAGTATCGTATGGGTTCAAAGCCAGCCTAAGCTGCTTAGTGAGGCTTGAAACTCAGTGAGACCCTGTTTCCAAATAAAGTATAAAATAGATTTGGGAGTATAGCCTGGAGATAGAAAGCCCCTGGATTCTACCCCCAGTACCAGCAAAAAGAAAAAAAGAAAAGAAGAAGAAGGAGGAGAAGAGTGAATGGGAAGGAAAAAATGGTGGGAGAGGGAAGGGAGATAGAAATAAAATGAGGAAAGAAAGAAGGATAAAAGAGAAAATAAGGGAGTAGAGATTAGAAAAAAAATGTATGGAGAGATCCAATTAATTGACAAAATATATAAAATTAGAACTAAGAAAAAACAGAGAATAAAGAAAGACACTATAAAACATGTTATACAAGATAGCCAAGGCAACACCAGTCATAAAAAGGTGTAGTCTTTTCTTGTGGAGGTTTTTAAAATGGGAACACTTTTTCCAAGACTTCAATTGTAGTATTCCCCAGCTATAAGGATGTTGGTTGGACACAACTGTTATACTTCATGTTTAGTCTCAGCTCCAACCCAAATTAATCAAACTTCTAATGGGCTCCTAATGATCTCTTTCCCATCTTGCCTGCCCTTTTCTTTCCTTTATGGGGGAGACACTGTCCATTTCAGAACATAACCCATCTTCAAAATGGCTGTGAATTTATATCTGAGGATAGGAGCTCTGGCCAAACCTATTACCTGGGTAGGCTGTAGATGTACCAGCACACTCATTATGAAAGTCTCAGCCCATGCACTGGGGAAATGTATGTAGAGAGAACCCACATCATTTCAGTAGATCAAAAGTCATTTCAGACTCTTCTGGAATTAGGGGAGTTGTCTAAGTATATAGTAGGTGCCTGTAGGTAGTAGGCTTCCACTCAACCCAGTTTTACTTCCTCTTAACTTTGTTTCTTATAATAAAGTTTAAACCACCACTTTCTTTTCTCCACTGCAGACCAGCAGTGATGGCTCCCATTTGCGACCCAGAGGTCACAGTCTCACTGTTGGGCCCAATTACTTGTTTTGACTTGCTGCTTGGCTGCCTACTGATACACAGAAAAGAAAGGCAGAAGTGGCCCTTGGTCTTGGGTACACACACACACACACACACACACACACACACACACACACACACAGAGACACAGCAAACCAGAACAAGATAAGTAAAAACCTAAAATTGGAAAGAAAATAAAAGCATAGGAAAACTTCAGAGGATTTCTAATATCCTGCTCAGAAAGTCCAAATAGAATTTTTAGGCTGATGACGTTATCCCACCTTTACTAAATACTCCAGGAAATGTCAAGCCTCTCTTCTCTACTGGTTTACTTTGTAGAATCTGAGCATTTTTTCCTTTTCAAATTGCAGATTTGCAGGACATTGGAGTCTGTTTTTCTTAACCTCTCTGGAAAATGTTTTGCTCATCAAGGGAGCTTTTCCTCTCTTGCTGTGTCACTGAGTCCCTCGGCTATAGTAGTTCGATTCTTTCATTAATTCTCTTTCTATTCTAAAAACTGATGTTTCTGGTTTTCACCTGGATGTTAACTTTCTGAGTTGCCTTCTGGCACTTTCCCACAGCCTTCCTCCCTCATTAAACTGCTGCAGATCTGTCATTTTGATTTAGGCTTGGAGAGTAGTTACTGTATGGTGGCTTCCTCCAGTCTCCCATTTTCAGTCTTTATTTTGAAATTCTTTATATGAGACACTTAGCATCTACTGCTTTGAACTCCGACATCTTTCTTCTATATATATACCGTATTCTTCCTTGACGTATTGAACCTCATGTCATTTCATGTGTTTCACAAAAATTTCTACTTTGTCTTTTATGTAGCCATTTTATAATTTTTCAGAATTTAGCTTTGCCAGTGTACTTTAAAACATTCTACCCTTGTGAATTCCTTCTTTTTCTTTGAACCTCCCTTTCTCCTGCTTATTTCAACTGATTTCAATAAAGAATATCATCTCAATTTTTTTGAGGGCACATGTCAGACATTTTCTGAGGTTGTCTTTTGAATCTTTATGCAAATACATTTTTGATGAGGGAATCATTTTGATTCTTCTGAGCCATCAGGGTATTCTCTGGATGGTAAGAAATTCCCCACAGTCTAGTCATACTCTCTGAAGGAGGTCTGTTTGTTGATTTACACTGCTAAAAGAAAGGTCATGGATTTAGTGTAAGATTTCATTCTTTCTAAAATATTGCAAAGTAAGTCACAAATCTAGTGTCTGAAATTCTGTTGGTTTTGCTCAAGAGGAATAAGAAAATTTGAGAGGTGCCTAAAGTAGAGTTTATGTTATGATCTTCTCTCAGTCTGATTCTAATATAATGGCTATTAGGAGAAATGCTTAAAGTTTTGCTATTTGGTTGATTTTCATGTATAGATTTTGAGACAAATTTAAGTAAAATATTGTAAACATGTATATTCATCATTGTATATTTCTATTTTCCAAATATGTATATTTAAAAAAATATGTGATAGTTTTATGTATATTTCAAAATATATATTCATATATCCTTGTGTGTAGATACATACAAATATATGTATATAGATACATATATATGTATATAGATATGTGTATAGACACATGAAATATATATATATATATATATATATATATATATATATATATATATATATTATACATATATAGTACATGTGCCAGAGTAAATAGAGAGCAGCATCAAGATGTCTGCAATAATGTAGTCATCTTGCCAGGAACTTAAATTTTAAAAAATGGTAATTCAATATATTAGATCATTACAGAGAGATCACCAGTAATTATTAGTACAGCTTTGCATAAATTACTGAAGACATTTGCTTGGAAATAACATCCTAAAAATGAAATCTTAAAAACTTTGGTAATATAGACTGAATATGTGAAAAAAATGTTAATTTGTATTGTGGGACTTTACACATTTTGATGTTAAAAAAATATCTTTGTTCATAATGTGTTGGAATGATTGGATCACGGTTAATTTGTATTGAAAGTTCATATGTAAATTTCTAATTGCAGAATGGTAGCAAGTGAAGGCTTCTAAGTGTTGGGAAATTTAAAAGTAAACACACTTTAAAAATTAAAGTCATATTGTGAACATGCTGAAGAGGTGAAAATTGTTAAGCTCTTTCACAGCAGGATTTTCTAATTTATCTGTATAATTTAGGGTCTAATATGAATGTTACATACACATATTAATTATTAATCTGCTACATTTACTGAGAGCAACAGTGAGAATATGAACAGAGATATCATGTGTTTAGCAGCAGGACAGAATACTGGGCTGAGGATGTAGAGTGGTCACTTAACATATACAAGGCCTTGATCTCCCAGCACTGCAAAACAAATGAATAAATAAACATATGACTAACACTTTCTACCTGTGGTGTCATGTCCAAGAGAATATTGTACTTTTAAAGACTGTTGTTTCATCTGTCTGATACAGAGTTGAACTCTATTTCATTGATTTTTAGGAGAATAGAAAATACATGCAGGCAAGGAGGAATGGAGCTGAAGGAAGGGTTCAAACTTGGTAGCCATTATTGTCACTAAATCTTTTTAGTAACCTGCCTTCTTGAAAACAGAAAGAAAAATAAAATTCATTTTCAATAAAATCAAAGCATAATTTTATTATGCTTTAGGTTTAGAACATGTCAAAACTGCAGAAAAGACATTTCATGCAAAACATATTGAAAGACATAATGAGAATGAAAAAAGGGAAATTGGCAATATCTTCAAGTGATTTGTCCTGACTTTAACAGTTTCATGTTAGCCTCAGCTGTCACTTTGTAATAGGTACCCACTCTAATATCTGTCACTCTGTCAGTGTTCCAGAATGAATTTACACTCTGAAAATAGGTATCTCATTTCTGTTTTGTTGAAGTTAGAAATTATATTTTCAAAACTTGTGAACATTAGGTTCTGTCCTGGCATATGCATTACACAATATCTAACACGTACATGATATTTCAGTGACAAGATACTGGGAAATATTTGCTAACCATTATACTGCAGTGTTCTGAATAATGTTATTTTTTAACCTCAGTTTGTATTATACATAGATCATATACACAATTTTTAAAAAAGTTGAAAGAATGATAACTACATGGCACTACTAGAATAATAAAAGAAAAGAATATAAGTTGTATTGTTTGGTAGAGAAAATAACATTTTTAGTGCTATTTAAATCCCCCTGGTAGCCGGGCATGGTGGCACAGGCTTGTAATCCCTGCTCTTGGGAGGCTGAGATGGGAGGATTGCACAGGTTCGAAGCCAGCCTCAGCTACTTACTGAGGCTCTCAGCAACTTAGGGAGAACTTGTTTCCAAATAAAAAATATAAAATAGGTCTGGGAGTATAACCCGGAAGTAGAAAGCCTCTGTGTTTCACCCCCAGTACCACCAAAAAAAAAAAAAAGTAGGTCGGGTGTGGTGGCGCACGCTTGTAATCCCCGCACTTGGGAGGCAGAGACAGGAGGATCGTGCAGGTTCGAAGCCAGCCGCGCTGGCGTAAGAGACCCTGTTTCAAAACATATATATGAAAATAGGTCTGGGAGTGTAACCTGGAGGTAGAAGGGCTTCCAGGAAACCCAGTACCAAAAAAAAAAAAAAAAAAAAAAAAAAAAAAAAAGGTAAAAGAAAATCCCCCTGGTAATTTTTAAATGAAAGAAAAGAAATAGGATGCTTATCTTTAGTGCTAATCAATTTTTAATGAATGGAGCAATGATCATATCTCTATATACACACATACACATATGTACAGACACACATTATTTGTTAAAAAAACACCTAATATGTTAATAAAAAACACACTAAGCCTTTTTTCATAAAATTAAGCTAGAAGGAAGAAAGCATAGAATTATTGGTCAAGAGAGATAATGAGAAAGAGAATTCACAAAAATTTACTTAATTTGGTCATTAAACATAATCTGATACAGACATTAAGATTCTGGATAGAACACTACCCAGATTTGTTAACATAAACATTATTCCAAGGTGTATGTTGAAGGATATAGTCTTGAGTCTTTTCTAGCATTGTATTAAGCCCAGGAATATTTTGGACCCAGATCATTTTCTGTTCCCTCTAGAATAGGAAACCAGACTTCAATCATAAACTTTGAACTTCCCAGAACTTATGTTATCATTGGCGATTCCTGTTAAACCAGGAAAACTGCTGAGTAATACACAGTCCTCTCCACCTCTGCCTCCCACCCCGCTCCATGATATTTTTGCTACTATTCCAAAAATAAATGTACTGTCACATTATGCTTTGTGAATTTCATTATAAATGGGGATATAGCAGATAAAAAAGAATTAAAATATTTTAGAAAATATGGATAGTTATTACCATTATGGCCTCTGGTTTGAAGTTCATATTAGTTAATTCTTTTGGATAATTAAATGGGTTTCATTACAAATTAGACAGAAATTTTTATTTATTTGATTATTTTATCCTATCATATTGATCTTTAAATAGCCTCCTTAGAGTGAATCAAATAAATGACTAATTCTGCCTCTAATCTAAAATTAGAGGCATAAGTAGTAAATTTCTGAATTAGTAAATAAAATTCATTTTATTCTCAATCTTTTTGTAAAATTTTAGAATATAAAGGCTCAATTAATTGTATTGCATTTTGATTAAGAAACAGAAGGTTTTTAAAAATAAATTGCATGAAAATTATTTGGAATACAATCTAGGCAAAGTTTTTCTTTCTAAAAGATGACTGTTTCCTTTTATCTCTTTCTCTTTCTCTCATTATTATTATTAATAATAATAACTATTATTATTATTATCATTTTATTATTATTATTATTATTTTGTCCTACTAGGATTGAAATCAGAGGCATTCTGATCTCCCTACATTGCTGAGTCTAATCACATTCCTACATAACAATGTAGCCATTGCTCAATGTGATCCTCTTGATTTAGCCTCCCAAATACTGGGATTATAGGCATGTGCCACCATTCCCAACCCTTCATATCTATTCTATTTTATATTTTATTTTTGTGCTGTATGTTGGTATCCCTTTCACCGACTTTCCGAAGTAATGAAAGTATTTATTCCTTCCTTCAGATCTTACTAAGACTTATGCAGCAGCAGAACGGGAATAGAATTGGAGACTGCATGGAATGTTTGGTACAAAAGGCCCAAAGGGGGATGTGGTTAGAGAATGAGGAATATGCTGGGAGAAGGGTTAGTTATATATAAAGTTCTGAGAAGGCATACTGAGGAGTTGGGAGAAAGAACCTAAAGAACACTCATGTCCAGGAAATAATGATACATTCTGATTTGTGGACAGAACATGGAGGCCCAGAGTGCTTCTGGGTCTCCCTCAGGGATGGTTACAAATGCTCAGGATCAATTTTATATCTGGAGAGAGACAATGTCTGGAGGTCCACCTGACTTTTGTTAAAGTCAGGGTTAGAGAGACAGGACTCACCACAGAGTCGGATAAAATAATAAAAAGATTGGTTTACAAAATTAGATTTAGCTCAGAAAACACACACACCCACACACACACAGTAATGATATCCTGCAACCACATTATTTCCACCTCCACTAAGTCATTTTAATTAGTTTTTATTTGAACTATTTCTCAAATGCTTTCATTTATTATTTGTATTTCATTTATTTTTGTAGTTTTTGTTTCAGTCGTTACACATGTTCTTTACCTGTTTTCTCTCTTGTTCTTCTTTTTCTTAGATGATGTGAATATTACAATTCAGGTTCACAGATATTTCATTATTTTAAATGTCAAGTCACCTGAGAAGCAACAGAAAAATAGAAAAAGTACCTTATTAGAATAATAAACTTTTAGTTTACCTCTTCTGTTTCAGTCAGCATTCTCCACAGCTATAATCTAAAAATCTGACCACATAACTAAGAGGAAAGAAAATTTATTTTCTTACAGTTTAGGTCAGGTCATGTGAGGCTGGGGACAATGGATCTCAGGACATGGCAGTTGAAGGCAGAGAGAGGGGGAGCACTTTGGCTATGCTTTCATCATGGAGGCCAGAATCAGAGAGACAGAGAGAGTCGGGAGAGGAGGAACCACATATAATCCTCATGGCTGCACCCCTACGTACCTACTCCCTTCAGCCACACCTGACCTTATTCACATGTGCTTTGTCTAATCAGGACAAATTCTCATCCAAAGAGTGAGGGAACCTGCTAACAAGGGAAAGATCTGGTGAGCACCACTTAAATTTTAAGACTTAAGTGCACTAATTGTGATTTTTTTCTTCACCTATGTGTATAAATGTGTTTATTTTTGCAAAGCATGGGAATAATTATACTTTAAGAGTACCACATTATAATCAAATGAAATCCTAAACATGTATCTGACCTCTTAATTAATTAATTATTAATTAATTGCTGCTAATTTCATAAAGTTTGGGGAAATGTGGAAAATTAGAAAGAAGTATAATCCAGCAGGGTTTGGTGGCACACACTTTTAATACCAGTACTTGAGAGGCTGAGAAGGTAGGATAGCAGGGTTTTGGCCAGCCTAGCTACTTAGTGAGACCTCCTGCAACCTAGTGAGATCCTGCTTCAAAATAAAATACAAAAAATAAGACTGGGAGTATAGGTCGGAGGTAGAATGCTCCTGGGTTCCATCCCCAGTACCTAAAAACAAAAACAAAAACAAAAACAAAAACAAAAACAAAAACAAAAAAAAACACACACACATACAGAAGGAAGATTAAATGCTTGATTTTTTTCCTCTGAATGACAATAACTTTTATGAATTTCTTTATGACTTTTTCTTGCATGCTTCAGTTTTTAAAGTTATGTATATATTACTCTGTATGTAAGTTTTCTATCCTTAGAATTACATAAAACATTTTCCATCCTACTTTCAATCTGGTGCTCTTCTAAAGCTGTTGAAACATTTTTAGATATGCTTGTGCTCACTGTCCATTTCAGGTCCTCTGCCTTCTGTGTTTTCAACCACATTTTACTTTCCTGCAATGTTTAGTCTTTTGCCCTTTCCATACTCTCCCAGATCTGATCTCTAACTTACCTCTGACTATCACACCTCTCCCAGAGGCCAGCTGCACATGTCACTTAAATGAAGGCTTGGAGAGAATGGAGGAAGAATACAGTACTGTCTCAGCAAGATGGGTTGTTGAGTTCTTCCTCTCTGGCCTGCTATCCTTAGCAGTAAAAAGAAACAACCGATTATTTGAAGTTAGATTTTCTTTGATTTAATTTGAATTTGTTGGCATGGCTTTTCTGGGCTTTATCCCAACTCAATCCTCCACTGCCATGTAAAATTTAATTTTCAAACACACAAGGAAGTATGAACCACAAGTTCAAATCTTATTAAACATTTATTTTGACAAAGAATGAACATATGTCTCATTTAACTGTAATGATAGTAAACTAATTGATATGAGCAAAAATGTGAGGTTTACTTATTATTAAAATTAGTGTAGTCATTCTACATGATCAAATGACAAGATGTGGTTTACCTTCAGAAAGAATTCTTTTATAATGCACTTTTATAACTACCATTCCTCCAAGGGTCTAACAGAGAAAATGTATTGCTCACAAGTGTGTATATAGTAGTCAAAAAGAAAAAAAAATCTGTGAAACTTTCTAACACTCTACTCTTTAGTATGGTAGGTTTTAATTTTTAAAATGTCAGCAGGAGATTACCAGTGATAGAATAATTACCAGCCACCTATAGTTTCATGCTTGGTAGAAACTCTTTATATTTTGCTTGGAGAGAAAAATATTTCTGCTATTAACTTTGCTTCCAAAGGAAAATTATATATGTATATTTCATATGTATATGTTATTATATGCACCTGAAGAAGGTATAAGTGTGCCAAATTCCATCAAGTTTTTAAAGAAATCAGAAGAATGTCAGGTGGGACCTGAAAGAGAAATATATGTAAGAGGCTTTGGAGACTTGCTTTGGTGGTTATTTATTTTTCCTCTCCTGAAGGTTTTTAGTCTGTTTTTTTTTAAACAGAACTATAAAATAATTAATTTGGGTACTGTTAGTTCATATCTTCCTAGTTGAACCTCCTAGTGATTTCCATCAAAACCATTTTTCCAATGACCACATAGATCTCTCCTCTGCTGAAAAAGTCCCAAGAAGGTAAATCATGTTCTAGAGTGGAGTCTTTCTTAGACAACAAATTATAGAACCTCTGATTTCCCTCAGACCATAAATGGAAAAGCTGTCTGTATGGACCGCAAAATCCAAATACTAAAAACTCACCAGTATTTATTTCTTACTCTTTAAGTTCCTCAAGTTTTACTTTTCATTTCATTAAATCTTATTTTAGAAGGAAAAAAGGGATTAAGAGGAAATGGAAGGAGAGGAGATGGATCTAGCACACATGACATGTGTTCCTTATCCCCTAGAGGAATCATGTTATTCCTTTCTTTTTAGTTTTTCTCTTCTTTTTCTTGCAAATATGACTAACTTTGTTTTTATGTACATATGGTTATTTTTTGAACAAGCTAGTGATATTTGTATAGCAGTAAAATAAAATATTTCATAACATAATTTTTAATTGGTGCTGTAAAATCAGAACCATGATGAAGTTTTACATACAGTATTAAGTGACAGAAAACATTCTCCAGCCAAGAAATCTTGTTCTTTCTGAAGGGCATCTTGCTTGATTACAGAACTCAATATGTTATTCAGCTTGGCCCAAACCACTTCCTGGGTGAAAGTGCAACTTAGAAATCCAGGTCCCTATCATAGGTTACCTGATCTGTACACCTTCCTTCTTTAACTGCCTAATACCTTTCTAGGCTAACCTTGACTCAGCTAGCATACTTTCTATAGAACTTGAATATGGGATATACAAACCTCTGAGGAGCAGGTGTGGATTTGTGAGTACTGTGAGTTTGTGGCAAAGGTAGAAACTAGAGATGGAGATCTTGAACAGAGTCATATAAGACTTGAATTAGGATCCAATGTATTGAAACAGCTGAGGTAGAAGATGAAAGAGTTAAGTCAAAAAGGTATTTAGGAATAAATATGGGTAATAAGGGTGAGTAGGATCTTATCTGGGAAAATAGAGAATGTAGTAGATAGCTCTTACCCTCGGCTTGTGTTTTATCAGAGGTTTGAAGCAAATTTCCATGCAGAGTAGCTCTTTATAAAATACTCATGTAGAAGAAGACATCTCTGCTATGCCACATTCAAGATCTCTGTTTTTGACCTTTTCCAGTGTAGCTCCAAAAACGGGTCATGGTGCACTCACCCCCATGCCTTACACATCTTATTCCTTCTCCAGTGAGGACCTTTCCCCTCATCCACACACCAGAGGTTTATATAAACCCCTTAAACTCAGTTTAAGACTTTTTTGCCCTGTCAAGACATTCTGTACTAGGTTCTTATGAATGTTGTCACAAATTATCACAAACTGGATGACTTAATACATCAGAAATTTATTGAAGCAGAAATACAAAATCAAGGCATCAGCAGGGCCACACTCCTTCTGGAGGTCTAGAGGAGCTTTCAGGTTCTCCAGTTCCTGGGAGCCCCTTGTGTTCTGAGGCTGGGGCAGCAGTACTCCCATCTCAGACACCTGACCTCCTCCACATACAGAAGCACTTGGCTTTCTCACTCTGTGATTTCTGTCTCTATGTTACCTTTTTTTTTTTTTTTTTTTTTTTTTTTGGTGAGGAGGAACTGTGGACTGAAACCTGGAGCAATCTACCTCTGAGCTAGACTACCAACCTATTTTATTTTATTTTGAAATAAAGTATTCCTAAATTGCCCAAGTTGACCTAAAACCTGTAATCCTCTTGTCTCAGCTTCCCAAATACTGGCATTACAGATGTACACCACTGTGCCAGGCATTTTTTTTCTCTAATGATATTCAACCCAGGAGCATTCTACTTTTGAGCGTTAACCCCTAGTGCATTTTATTTTTCACTTTGAAATAGGGTTTCACTAAATTATATTGTGATACCCTTGAGCTTGCCATCCTCCTATATCTGCCTTCCAAATACTGGTATTATACATATAAGTCACTGTGCCCAGCTTTTTGGTTACTTTCTATAAGGACATTGGTAGTTGGCGTTTGGGTCCAACGTACTCCAATATGGCCTTTTCATAAAGTAGGTCATAACTACACTTGCAGAAAACTCTATTTTCAAATGAGGTCACAAGCAGATTCTTAATGGGCATGAATTTGAAGGAAAACTATTCAAACCAGCACATCTTCCTATCAAAGCTGGCTTGTTTCCATGGAAGAATTGCTTTCTTTTTTGTGCCACAGGAGTTTAGTTTAAATCTCTTTTTGTAATTACTGTACTGTATCATAGATTTTTTTTTTTTTTTTTTTTTTTTTTGCGGGTCTGGGGATGGAACCCAGGAGCATTTGACCTCCAAGCTACAGTCCCTGCCCTATTTTTTATTCTTTATTTTGAAACTGGGTCTCACTGAGTTGCAGAGGGCCTCACTAAGTAGCTGAGGCTGTCCACAAACCTCAATCCTCCAGTCTCAGGCTCCCGAATGCTGGGATTACAAATGTGCGCCACCACGCCCGGCTGGTATCATAGATTTTTTAACTGGCATTGCCCCCTACTAGTTTGGAATTTCCTTAAATACAGAACGTATGTACTCTTCACCCCTAGCAATCCTCACAGCCTAGTTTACAGTTGGTGTGAAGATAATTGCTTGATTGGATGTAAATTCTCAACTATTTCAAGAATAGAGACTCAGCAATACACTCTCACCTCTACTGAGGACTATTATTCTTTATAGCAACTCTAATATATCCTGTACAAATATACACATATGCTTTCAGTGAATGTTACTTTTGACAGTGATATTTCTAGTTCCTCCTATTTATAGTTCCATATGTAGCACTGCTTTTATAGCAAAATTAGCAAGTAAGCTATTTTATAAGTTTTTGACCTCTCTGAAGGAATGGATTATTTACCCTCATGAATAAATAGCATGTTTCTTATATATGCTTCCCTTTTAAAAATATTTCTAAAAATATTTTCTAAAATAATTAAATGTTTTACTTCATTAAGTGAAGGATAATATAGATTATTTAACATGCTCTTATTACTCAAGATATTTCCTGAGAAGAAATAGCAATACATTCAATAACTCTGGGTCTGTTTCATGTTTTATACCCTCATCTGGTAAAAGAATAATAAATAGCATTGACACAGGCCTAAGTTTATGCCAGTTTCTAAGTATTTTTTGATCATTTAGTCTTAAAACCAAAGGGATGAAGTTGCCTCTGTTATTCTCATTTCACAATTTAGGGAACTGAGGTTAAAATTATTAATCGATCTTTCCAAGAACATGCAGCTAGTAAACATTAGGACAAGGATTTGAAACAGTGCATCAGTCAGTGCTTGAATCAACAGTGTGTGTGTGTGTGTGTGTGTGTGTGTGTGTGTGTGTGTTACTAGGGATTGAACTCAGAAGCATTCTACCTCTGAGCTATACCTCCATCCCTATTTTATTTTTACTTTGAAACAGCTTCTAATTAGATGAATGAGCATCTGCTTACTTGCTAATGCTGTCATCAAACCTGGGATCTTTCTGTCTCAGCCTCCTAGCTGGGATTACAAGTATGCATCACCATACCCAGCCTCAACACTTTAGTTAAGCACTGTTCCCTTTTTGTGGTTGTCTCAATACACCACCAGCAGCTGGTTCTTATAGCAATCCCCATCGTTCATGTAAACACTTCACCTTCCCTCATAAGAAGCCACTTCTGATTTTATGTGCACTTGTGTTCAGGCACGGGCCAGGGTGGCAAGGCTGGGAGACCTATAGCTAATCACTTTTCATTGGTTTGTATGCATACTCAGCGTCTTGTGATGGATGCTGGGCCTTCTCTATGTACCAGTATTGTTTTCACTCTCATAGGCAGATACACTAAACTCCGTTTAGTAAGTTTCACATAAAACTAACCCAATTCTTTTATGGAAGACATTTTTTTCTTTATACTATTTATAACCTTTCTAAATTATAATTCCAATGGCTTGATTCTTGAAGCACACACAAATAAAAATCAAACTATTTTTTGTCTTTGCATGTCATACTTACTTCCACAGTAGCTTTAATTTTCTAAAGGGAAACACTGGGAAATGTTAATTTTACCTTTTAAGCTTTCCCAAGTTCAGGAACTAAATATGTATCACACTATTTGCCCCAAACTGGAGCACCTCAGTTGTGGCTGCTACCTGGACATTGGTTGAGTGTATGACTAGTTTGAGTAGATATTCCTTGACGTCTGCATTAGCCAGTGTTATGTAACTGCAGCAATACATCCATGAAGGCAATTAGCCTCATAAACTAAAAGGCTTTTGGAGTTACCATGCTAGTTGTCTCTCCATAGTAACCTCCAACTCCTCTGTGTTTGTGGTACTGGGGCTCCTGGAAACCCTTCCACCTCTAGGCTACACTCCCAGAACTTTTTTATATATATATATTTTTATTTGGAAACAGGGTTTCTTAAGCCAGTGCGGCTGGCTTCAAACCTGCGCGATCCTCCTGTCTCCGCCTCCCAAGCACGGGGATTACAAGCATGCACCACCAGCCTGGTCAACTCCTCTGTTTTTTGAGGCTCAAGTCCTGGTTTGGACTTCTGGAAAGGCAGAAGTGTGGGCGAGATCAACCAGTCTCTGAAAGTGAAGAGTCTTATGTTTTCTCTCATATGTGAAAGCTAGAGAGCAATTTCAAAACAAAGAAAACTGTATAAATGAGAGAATATACCAGTAGAATAGTAGAAAGAAATTTGGAAAGGGAAAGGAGAGGGGGAAAGGGAGATCTGGTGAAGGAAACAGTTGAAATAATTCTGTGTACATCTGTGAAGCCATCAATGCAAATTTTAATATTATGAACTAGGAAAGGAAGAAAGTAGGGTGAAATTTGGAGGAAAATGTTCCAGATGCTATAGCATGTATGTTTCTATCAAACCTCTTTACTCTGTATAGTTACAATCCACCAATAAAAGTATATTTAAAAAAGTGAATAAAAATACTCTATACATATCCCTCCACAAAAAAGTCTAAATTGAAGTGAGTATTCACATTTCAAGCAAGAAAGCAGGATGGGTTGTTTTGAGGATCATCATCTCTGATAATCCAAGCAGTTTCTACTAGGTCCCATTTCTTGCAGGTTCCCTTACTTCCAGTGGCGTCACCCTGTGGACCAAACTTTTACCACATGAGTCTTTGGGGGATATTCAACATCAAACCATAACAACTTTTCTCTGGGAGGCTGTTCTGTGGCAGTGTTCTCTGTTTGCAGAAGCTAAAGCCTGTCCTGTTTGGGAGCAGTACCTCTTTTTCTCCTCACTTCCTACCTTGGCTTCCATGACTGCAATAATCTGTGACCCTGGGTATTTTTAGTCATGAAAAACTGTCTTAGAGAAAATGTTAAGAAACCAGTGCATAGAGAAAAATAGTTAAGTCTAAAAATTCCCAGTCTTTCAAAGTCACCTATGACACTCATCAAGGTAGAGGGACTATGAAATAGCACAATGTAAAGGGCATATAGGTGACAGTTATTAATATCAGTGTGATTGATTTCATATCCTTGAAATGTACCAAACTTTAACTCTAGGTTCAGCAACTCCATAATTTATATAAGTACAGTCTGTGTCAGCTCATTAACAGGTTATTAGTAAGACTAAGGAAGATGTTCTGAAATGTTCTCTGGAAAATTTTGGGGTAATGTTTCAGAAAGTGAGACTAAATCGTACTTTTACAGAAAAGTGTGGTGTGTGTGTGTGTGTGTGTGTGTGTGTGTGTGTGTGAGAGAGAGAGAGAGAGAGAGAGAGAGAGAGAGAGAGAGAGAGAGAGAGAGAGAGATTGTGAGGCCCTAGCTTACTGCAGAGACACACTTCTTTCTTCATTTAATCTACTTTCATTTTTAGTCAATGATTTGGTCAGGTCTGTGCAGGTCAGCACTTAACGAGGAATCAAGATGAAGGTTAAGTTCTGAGAACTGACTGGAGATACACAAGGGGTTTTTACTTTATTGAGCTTGACCTGCATGTTCTTATGCATCTGTTTCATACAGTTACACAGTTAAGTTTCTATTTTACTTGCAATGATATTTACATAAGTCAATTTTCTAAATTTGATGTTAAAGTTCAGTTTTCTTTATTTCAGGGAAAAGTAAAAGTTAGAAAATTGCAAATGACAGAGAAAAGTGTTGGCAAAGACAAAACTGTTATAACAGATTTTTAGCATCAGTTACCATGAAGACTAGCCCAAGTCACTGGGAATAGTTCTGAATTCTAGGTTGGGTTGACTACCCTCAGCCTCACATCCTCCTTGGATCAATGAGTAGCTTTTTATAGCCATGGTAGGAGAACATGAAGACTCACAGAAACATCAAATGCTATTTAAGTTCTAGGCTCTCAACTGGCTCATTATCATAATCATTTAAATGTCCTTATCTAAATAAACTCAAAATCAGTGAAGCATGGAAATGTGCTTTGGCCTTAGTGACAGAAACTGCCAAATCACATGAAAAACGACAAAGCTACATGAGGAATAAAGAAGTAGAGCAAAGATAGATTCTACCGTAATACTATGACCAATTCTTTAAATCTATCCATTTAATTTTTTATTTTAATGAATATAACACACATAGTTATGAGGCATCGTGTAATATTTCAGTACAAAAATAGAATATATAAAGATCAAATTAGGATATTTGGTATATTCTTCACCTCAGACATTTATCATTCTCTCCTGACACATTATTTCAGTTTCTTCTTTTAGCACATGGTATGATTCCTCCTGGATACCACCCAACACCTCCCTCCTGTACATGTAGTGAGACCTTCCTGTATGCACATAGCACTATTTGAACTGCTTTTTCATCAAGGCTTCTTTTTCATCTCTCCATTTCCTTCACCTAATCCTCTTTCACTATTCTACTTTCTCATTTACCTGATGTGTCTTTTTTTTTTCCTATTTTCTCTATATCTTCCACATAAGGTATGAAAAATAAATGATCCATTACTTTATAAGACTGGCTTATATCATTTAGCATAATATTCTCTGGTTCTATTTTCCTAAAAATGACATAATTTTGTTCTTATTTTTGGCTGAGGAGAATTCCATGTGTACATATTCTTTATCCATTCATCTATTGAAGGACATCTTTAATTTGATTATTGTGAATTGTGCTGCTATAAATATGGGTATGCATATATCACTATAGTATTCAGCTTTTAATTCTTTGGGGAAAATACCAAGGAATGGTAGAGCTGCATAATATAGTGTTCCTATTTTCAGTCTTTTGAGAAAACTGCATACTGATCTTCTTATTGACTGTACTAATTTATACTTCCACCAACAGCTAAGAATTCCTATCTTATCCCATCCTCTCCAACTTTTATCATTATTTTTATTCTTGATGATTGCCATTCTAACTGGGGTTCAATGATATCTCAGTGCAGTTTTGATTAGCATTTCCCCAATTGCTAGTGATGCAGAACAATTTTTTCATATATTTGTTGATCTTTTGTATTTCTTCTTCTAAGAAGAGCCAATTTAATTCAGTTATCCTTTTCTTGATTGGATTACTTGATTATGTAGTTAAGATTTTAAGTTCTTTGTATATTCTAGATATTAGTCTTCTATCAGAGAAGTAGTTGGCAAAGATTCTCTTCTATAGACTCTATTCAAACACTTGATCATTTTACTTGCTGCACAAAACATTTGAATCTGATGCTGTTTTATTTATTTATCCTCAATTTTATTTTCTGATTTTGGGGGGTTTTATTGAAGAGTTCACTACTAGTGCCTATATGTTAGAGAGTTGGTTTTATATTTTATTCTAGTAATTGCACAGTTTCTTGTCTGATTTCTAGGTATTTGATCCACTTTAAGTTGAATCTTGTACAGGATGAGATATCTGTGCTTTTACCTAACATCTGATGTTGTTTATTCATGAAGAAAAACTGAATAAACACAAACAGAAGCATACAAAATTATAAGACAGTTGTTATGATTGCTACAGGTCTTTTATAATCTGCTCTAATTTTTTCACAAATTTTCTTTATTTCTGTTTATATTTCCTGCTTTGATAACCAGATTCCCTTGTAATCATGTGTCCTCCTATGGATTTGGGAGAAGAGTCACACTTGCCAGGTTAGTTCTTGACACACTGAACCAGCCACTGAACAGAAAAGTTTAAACCGGGTGTGGTGGTGCACACTTGTAATCCCAGCATTCGGGAGGCTAAAACTGGAGAATCATGGTTTGTGGACAGCCTCAGCTACTTAGTGAGGCCCTTCGCAAGTCAGTGAGACCCTGTTTCAAAATAAAGAAAAAAACAAACGTCAGGGGGTGTAGCTCAGAGGTCAAATGCCCCTGGGTTCCATCCCAAGACCCACAAAAAATAAATAAAAAGTTTAATTAACATGGATTCTCTAGATTTGCTAGTTCTCATGTTGCAGCTGGACATATCACTAGCCATATAAAAACCACACACACACACACACACACACACACACACACACCTTTATTAAGTCCATTTGGTTTATAGCATTCTTTAGTCTGAAGTATGAGGAACTAATTAACATATTCAGAAAATTAAAATTAATCTATAAAAATCATTAGCTTTTTTCTATTCCAACCATGAATCCACTGAAAAAAATAATCTGAAAAATAATTTTATTCATAATAACCTCAAGAAAAACAAAATCTATAGGAATAAATCTAACAAAGGAGGTAAAATATTTTTATAATAAAAATTATAAAACACTAAAAAAAGAAATTAAAGATCTGAGAAGAGGGAAAAAAAACTCCTATGCTCTTGAATAGGAACAATAAATATTATGAAAATGATCATTCTACCTAAATTAATCTACAGATTCTATACAATACCTACCAAAAGACCAATATTGTTCTTTACAAAGATAAAAAATTACTTTTAAATTACATATGGAAAAAAATCCAGAACAGCCAAAGCAATTCTCACTAATAAGAACCTAGCAGGAGGCATCACAATATTATTAAAATCATATACAAAATTATTCTACAGAACTATAATAACACAACAGCATGATATTGGCACAAAAACAGACACATAGAACAATAGAACAGAATAGAAGATACAGAAATAAATCCAACCATGAATAGCCAATTGATTATTGACAAAGGTGAAAAAAACATATCCCTCTAAAAAATGTCTGAAAACTGGTTATCCACTTGTAGAAAATGGAATTAAATCCCAACCCCTCACCCTGCACAAAAGCCAACTCATTATGTCTCAAAGACCTTGAAATTAGACCAGAGATTTTTAAATTACTAGAGGAGGGCATAGGAATAACACTCCAACATACAGGCACTGATAGAAACTTCCTAAGTAAGGCCTCCAAAGCTCAAAAAATTAAAAGAATTTGTAAATTGGATTACATTAAATTTAAAAAATCCTGTTCTGTGAGGTAAAAAATAAGTCTAAAGAGATAGTATATAGGATGGAAAATCTTTGCCAGATAATATTATGATAGAGGACTGATACCTAGAATGTATATAGAACTTAAAAAACAACACAAAAACCCAATAAAAAATGGAAAATTGGACTAAATAAAACTTCACAAAAGAAGAAATACAAATTACTAATAAATATATGAAAAAATTTTCAACATCATTAGCATTCATTGAAATACCAAACTACACTCAGATTCTTTCTTAGCCCAAATAGAATAAAACAACAATAAATGCTGGCCAAGATGGGGGAAAATAGAAACTCTCCTACAGTATTGATAGGATTGTAAATTGGTATAGCTGGTATGGAGATCAGAATGGAGATTCCCCCTGAAACTGGGAATGGATCCACTATATGATCTAGCAATAACAATCCTAGGTATCTTTCCAAGGGGAATTAAATCAAAATATCATAGTAATACTTGTATGGCCATGTTTATAGCAGCACAATTCACAATATCCAAATTATGGAACCAGCCTACATATCTATCAACATATGAATGGATCACAAAATTATGGAATATAAACACAGTATAATTCTACTAAGCTGTAAAGGAAGAACAAAATTTTGTCATTTGCAGGAAAAATGGGTGGATCTGGAGAATGTTATGTTGGGATTAGCCAGTCATAGAAAGTGAAGGGTCTTATCTTTTCTCTCCTGTGTGGATGCTAGGGAGTAATTGGGAACAAGAAAGACATTGGATAATGGAGGAGAAACCCCAGTAAAGTGATGGAGGGGGTCTAGGGAAGGAGTGGTGGGAGATTAATGAAGGAAATACTTCCACTGATGTTATGTACAGACGTGAAATTACTAATGCCAATGTCAATATTATGTATGGAGAAGGGAATGCAGTGAGGAGGGGGCTGGAGGGGGTCACTTAGTGCTGTGTACATGTCTCTCTGTTATTCTGAACTACATTATGATGTGAGATTACAATGAATCAATAAAAGTGTGTGTGTGTTTATATATGTATGTGCATATATATGCCTGCCACCATGCAATACTTTTAATTTTCAGACTCATATAATCAAACACCTCACGAGTTTGTTAAAAGTTCTGTTGTCAAGGTAAATTTATTTCTAGCATTATTTGGCCAATATAAATCTGGTGATTTTCACTTGTGATTCTTGTAATCATACCTGAAAAAAGAAGGGAAAGGAAAATAAAATGGTTTGAATAACAAGGAAAGCATTCTTTTATATTAAATTCTAATGTATTAGCTTTTCATATTTGTAAAATGATGAACCATCTTAACCTATGCATGCTAATTCCTGCTGTGTATGATTTAGTTTAAATAATTTCACTGTAATAAAATCTACTGAACTTTTTCTTTGGATGTGGCATGAAAGTTGCATTTATTATTTAAACTCGTTCTCTTTCATCCTGACATGAATTACATTTTAAAAGATATTGTATAGTTTATATTGCATTAGATTTTATTTGATTAGAGCATAGAGCACAAATTTATAATCAATCCATGATTTTTTATTAAAAATAATTATTTGTACAGAATTTTGTCATATGTTCTATTCATACCATGCTTGGAGAATATTGTATGTAAAAAGATTGATAAGGACATAAAAATCCTGATTAATTATAATATTGATGTGTTGTTCAGGGGTAAGTAAATTATAAACCTTAATTAAAAAGTAATAACTCACCGGGAATGGTGGCGCACACTTGTAATCCCTGTACTTGGGAGGCTGAGACAGGAGAATTGCACAGGTTCGAAGCCAGCCTCAGCTACCTAATGAAGCTCTCAGCGACTTAGTGAGACCCTGTTTCTAAATAAAATATAAAATAAGCCTGGAGGTAGAAAACCCCTGGGTTCCACCCCCAGTACAAAAAAAGTAACAACTCAGAATACAGTGTGATAATTTCTATTATTTTGTAGAGATTAAAATACCTGAATGTCAAGCCGAGCGTGGTGGTACACACTTGTAATTCCCGTGCTTGGGAGGCGGAGACAGGAGGATCGCGCAGGTTCAAAGCCAGCCATGCTGGCTTAAGAGACCCTATTTCCAAATAAAAATATATATTAAAAAATAGGTCTGGGAGTGTAGCCCTGAGATAGAAGGGCTTCCAAGAACCCCAGTACCACCAAAAAAAATATTTAAAAAAATTAAAAAAAATCTGAATGTCAAGAAAAAAATATAATCTATATTTTAATAATATGAAAAAAAATTAAAAAGTAAAGACTGGTAACACATTAATATTTAGTGATGTTGAATATTGATAAATTATTTACATAACAAACTCATTTAGTGATGTTTTTATTGGCACCTTTTATTTTTTAATTGAAATTATATATGTTTTATTGTACAAAATCAGTTAATACATTTTGAAGATTACTGTTATATCTTCCTATTAGCCATAACACAAATTTTTAACATTATGTCTGATATTCCTTATAAATTTGTAAACATTTTTTTGAACCACCATAATATGCTCAGTACTATGCAAAACATAGTAAAAGAGCTGGATATGCATTTAAGGGTGACAATCTTTATATCAAGTTACATATGCATTCAGAAGTATCTCTCATATTTTGGGGACCTCTGGGAAATACTTAACAATTATGTATGATCTTAATAACATGAATATTGAGAAATTTTAGCATACTAAAATTGTTTTTCTGTCTCTTTCTAAAAAATATACAAATAGTGTGATATTGTGTTTGCACTTTTTAAATACATATGACAAAATGCATTTTACTGATATGTGTATGAATTTATGTGTTAAATATGTCTTTTTGTCATATTACATCATTTTACATATATTTAAAATTTATCTGAATGGTGTCATGACTTATAAAACTTTTCACAAAAGCTTTTATTTTACTCAGTATTGTATTTGTGCGACATTAATGTTGATATATGTGCATTATTTAACTTATTTCACCCCTGGTGTTCTACTGAATGACTATATTGCAAATTAGTCTTTTTCCTATTCCTTGAAAAGCAGATTGCTTTTAATTTTGTGTGCTTACAATGGTTCTTTGAAGATCTTACTATATGCCTTCTTTTGTGTGTATTTGAGAATTTCTTCAGGGTGTATAACTAGAAGTTTCATTGCTGGATAATGCATAAGATATATTTGACAACATTCATGTTGAAAAAACTTTTAAAACTGTAGTACATTTAGACAGAATCTAACATTGAATAATAATGTGACTGATTTTATCATGTCTTTTTTTAAGTGAGCAAAATTTCCTATGTGTATGAGAGATCTGGTGGGAAAAACTACAGAATGAAGCAAAAGACACAAAATGGTATAGGATCCCCAAGCTGAGATTATAAATTTTGATTCATGTTACAATTTTAGTTTTACTTGAGATTTTAGTTATTTTCTTATATTTTGTAATTAAGTATTATCAAGAAATCAAAAATTTACCAATTAATGTTTAGTACTCCCTTTCCACAATTGTTCTTCTATAGTCCTAAAAGACAATCTCATTTATACAAATATAAATATCAACGGTTATTCCTTACTTCATTAGAAATTAGTGCAATCATCCCACCATTATCACTAGGGCTACTTAATATATACTTGTGACTGTGAGGAAATGTTTCTTAGAATTACAGAATATTAAAACCAAAAGAAACATTGAAAATAATTTACTTTCATTTCTCATGTTACAAATGAGAGAAAATAATGTTCAGAAAGGACAAAATAATCAGCTTTATATTCTGCAGCTCTCTAACAAAAGAAAGAGCAGGACTAGAAAACCAAGGATGATGTAAAGTGCCATCTCCATCTGAGTCCTTTGCTGCAAGCCTTCCTTCCCCTACAGTGCAGTGTCCATTCCTCTGCACGCCACTTGTCCTGTTCATACGTCTGTTCATATTTCAACTCACTGAGAATAAGTAGGAGTTTAGATCTTGTTTTATGTAGGTTTTGATCTTGAAAATTAAATTCTCTTGATTTTACAGAAGATACTATTTGGAAGACATTTTACAAACAATCATAACTAGATTGTATAACAATTAGATATTTCAGAAAAAAAAACTTATTTTGTGATATAAAAATAATGAAGAATATTTAAGTAAAAAAAGGAAAGGATGCCGGGTGTGGTGGCGCACGCTTGTAATCCCCGCGCTTGGGAGGCAGAGACAGGAGGATCGCGCAGGTCGAAGCCAGCCGCGTGCGCTGGCTTAGGAGACCCTGTTTCCAAAATGAAAAAATGTAAAAATAGGTCTGGGAGTGTAGCCCGGAGGTAGAAGGGCTTCCAGGAACCCCAGTACCACAAAAAAAAAAAAAAAAAAAAAAAAGGGAAAGGAAAAGTTTATCAGAATACCTTCTAAGGTCCATCCTCACCTTTTTTTACACTTAAAGGATATAATGCAGGTCACACTGGTAAGTCCTGGAGTGCAATCTCTGCAGCTGCAGCTGACTCAGCCTGAAGACAGAAAAACTAGGGAAGGTAACACTGTTGTTGAGGGCACTGGAGAGAAAGCAAGGGTAACCGAGTTCTGCCATCCTGTCTAAGAAACAAGTGGGGTGGGGGGCAAGAAAATGACAAATCCAAGAAATGTGGCAACTTGAAATTGAGAATGGAAACACCATATAACCCAGTCATACCTCTCCTAGGCATTTTTCCAAAATTGAAGTTAGAATATTATAGAGATAAAAGCATACCATGTTTATAACAGTACAACCCACAATAGCCAAATTATTGAATTAGCCTGGGTGTCCTGTAACAAATGAATGGATTACAACACTGTGGTATAGTCACATGATGAAATTTTACTTAGCACTAGAGAAGAATAAAATTATGTCATTTTCAGGAAAATGGTTGGAATTTGAGAATATTATGCTAAGGAAGATTAGTTAATCTCAAAAGGTAAATAATTATATTCACTTTGATATGTGGAAGCTAAGTACAAATTCGGGAACAGATTAATCACAGTTAGAAATTCAAAGACTACAACAAATTGATGGCGGGGCTTGAGGGAGAGAGGAGGAGGGTTAGAGATGTAAATAAGATAACAATGGAAATAATGCTGTGTGCATATGTTAAACTACTAATGCCAATCTCAAAGACATGTAAAAGAAAAAGGTGGGGCTCCGAGGGAAGTGTTCCATGAGCTGTGTGCATATATATATTTCTATCATTTCATATCTCAGTACAATGTATAATTATAGTGAACCAATTTAAAAAGTAGATGGAGTAAAAACCAAATGCATGGGTTTTGTGTTTGAAGTATTGATGATAATTTGGAGATACTCTTGAGGCTTTGAGAATTATCACTGATGGTTTACAAAGGCAAAATAAAAATAAAACCACAGTAACAAGAACAGCAGCAATGAACAGCAACTAGAAAGCAGATCACTTTGGTCTCCTCTCATGTTTTCTCACTTAGTGTGGAGGCTGTTGTATGCATTAGTGCACGGGTAGGCTCTGCGGGCTTCCCTCTAAAAAATGAACAATTGAAGTATTTTTGCAATATATAACATACATTTCAGAGAATGTGATCAACAAATGATATATGTGACAACACTGGAAGGAAGAGATGGATCATTGTCCATTTAGAGTATTATTATTATTTTAAAAGAAAAAAGACTCTGCAGCATTTAAATACAGTAGAAAAAATAGGTCAATAAGCTGAAATGTTTGAGTGATCAGAAATAATGATTTCTGAACAATTAAAGCACATTCCAACTAATACTGAGACTATGCCCTGAGCTTCATAAGGCTGTCCCTGACACTTAATAGAATGTTTCTTCATATACTGAATTTTTCATAAGTCATTGCTTGTGTTCCATGGTTGTTTTTCTGTTTTTCTCGGGTGGAGAACATCTGTGATGATTCTAAAAGTGGAAACTTACCAATACAACACCTCTCGAGGTGGCAGCACATTTCATGTCTGAAATCTGGAGCCATCTGGATTTCTTAATTAAAGTAGTGATTCTAGTAACTTTTTCTTAATTAAACTCTAAGTAATGAATCTCCTGCTTGCTTTGTATTTTATTGTTACTAAATATTAAATATTAACAGCATATTCAGAATAAAATAAGATCAATACTTATATGCTAAAAAAGAGGGTTTTACTGAGTTTAATGGAAATAACTAATTTGATCTTAAAATATTCATACTTCATATTTTTCTCTAAATCAATTTTGTTTGATAAATTAATGCATTCTTGGCAGCTTTCTCAAGTCAACACTGAGCAACTGAGGAATTCTGCTTTATTTTATTCCTCAAAATTATTATATCTCAATGATCGGCATTAGACTGATTCCAAATATATACACACATAATCAAGCAAATGGCTAAAATATTAAGGTATTTTTCAGACCTTACATAAATTATTTCACTTGACTTGATGTATTTTTTTTTAGAATCAAATTTCTAAGCAAAAGATAAATAGAAAAAAAAATTAGGACAAATCATCCAGTTAAGTAAATATCTTTTTTTTTTTTTTTTTTTTGGTGGTACTGGGGTTTCTGGAAGCCCTTCTACCTCCGGGCTACACTCCCAGACCTATTTTATATATTTTTTTATTTGGAAACAGGGTCTCTTAAGCCAGCATGGCTGGCTTCGAACCTGCGCGATTCTCCTGTCTCCACCTCCCAAGCGCGGGTATTACAAGCATTTGCCACCACGCCCGGCTAAGTAAATATCTTTGATTGTATAGTTTCATTTTCATAGTTGGTAACTACCAATCAATTCCAAGAAAGGAAACTAAAAGTGATATATTTGGAGTACTTTTCTTTTTATAAATTTGTATGAAGTAGTCTATAGTACAAACTTGATGCATGGTCCTTAACTTTTCTCAAAAATTTGTTGATTTATTCATGCTTACAGCACATATAATAATATTTTAGCTATTAGCTGATTAATAAAAAGTGGTATTAAATTAAGTTTAAAGAAAGGATGTGTTTAGAGTTGTCTAGATCAGTAATCCTATTATTTTGCCCTTGCAAAATTTAAAATTATATTGTAGTACTTAAAAGTTAAACTATTATTTATCAAATATGACACTAAGGGGATAATTTCATATTTCACTAGAATTAATGAACTCTTTCAACTCTTAGGTTAGTTTTGATGATTATTGGATTAACAACTCAACATGTTCAGTTATAAAATAATGAGACGAATATTCTTTATTGTAAAGATGTGAGCTAAAAGGTGGCAGGCATTGTCAAAGTCGTTTTCAAACTTCTAAAAATGATAGACTTTAGTTGTAAGACATCAAATTATAAATTTAAAAGCTAAATTTAAAAGCATTAACTAGTAACCAGTAAACATGCTAACCTATATGGCATTCCAGTATCACTCCTTTGTTTCTTTTGATTATACAAACTGTTTTATTTCACATTTAAAGAAAATGTTTAACTGTTAACATTTATAACATCAAAAATGCAACTTTGAGCTGGGCACTGTATGCAGACCTAAAACCCCGGTACTTTGGCAGCTAAGGCAGAAGGATTACAAGTTTGAGCCTTGTGCACTGTAACTTAGCAAGACTCTGATTAAAATAAAATAAAATAAATTAAAAAAACTGAAAGTCTAGCTCCAAGTTAGAATGTCTCTGGGTTCAATCCCCAGTACCATACACAAACAAAAAGTAATTTTGGTTTCTTCAAACACAGAATTGTTTAGAAACCATACCCCTTTCAATAACCCACTAAAAATTATATATTCTATTGTTTCCTATGTTTTAAAGATATTATTTTTTAAAAATACCTAAGTATATTACAGGGTTCTCCACAACTATTTTCTTCTTGAGACTTGTTCAAATTTGTAAAAATTCTAGCCTATCATTTCTTCCAGTAAGTCCGTGGTCTGCAACAAAAGGCACTATGTAATCAAATTCTTTCCATATATGTATTTTCACATATGAGGCCTCCTTAAAGTATGGGTAATGAGAAGAGTTAAATGATTCAGATTCATAAAATGTATGTTTTTATTTCTCAAATAAAATAGTCAATTTTTCCATCTCTTTTGATTGTTCACTTTTATGCAAACCCAGTGTTGGAGTCTAGGGATATCGATGGGAAAATGCTCTAGCCTGAAGGTCTTCCTGGTTGTTGGGGTTCACAGAGGAATGCTAATGTCTGTCTGAGGTAACCGCAACAGATGGTCACAGGTAAATAACTAAAGTGTTGAGGGGCACTGACAGAAGTTAGATCAAAATATAGAGAGTTTAAATTCGGGTATTCAAAGGAAAGCATACCATAGAAGTTAATAGTGAAGCTGTACCCAGCATGACAATATGGAAAGGTCACATTTCAGATTCAAATTGCTCTCAAGTTAAATCTCAAAAGTCTCAACTGTGTCAACACGATTTACAATGTCACCTAATTAGCCTTACTTAATCTGCCTCCACCTGTTGCCTCCTTCCATCTTACCTTAGATTTTTGCCTTTGTCTTAACCTACATGTTCATCTTCCTCCAGACTGAATAGTGTATTTTTATGGATTTGTTAAACTTGTTTTGTATTAAGAAGTAGTCAACTACTGAGTAGTTTCTCTAAATTCACAGCAATTGAGGGGTGAAGAAGGAGTGTGTTGTTTTTCTTTTATTTTTGCTTTTGTTGTTAGTGTGTGTGTGTGTGTGTGTGTGTGTGTGTGTGTGTGTTACTGGAGATGGAACTATGGAACTCAGGGGCATTCTACCTCCAAGCTACAACTTCAGTTCTATTTTTCAGTCTTTTCTTATTTTTTTGAAACAGGGTCTCACCGAGTTACGAAGAATCTTGCTAAGTAGCTGAGGCTGTTCGTGAACTGGGATCCTCTAGTCTCAGCCTTCCGAGTGCTGGAATTACAAGCCTGTGCCACCACGCCTGGTCTGAAGAAGGACTATGAACCTATGGAAGGGACTCTAGACTCTGATCTCAGCCATGACCCAATTACTGAGCCTATCAACATGCTTACAGCTGTCCTATTCATGATCTTTGAGAGGGTTTCTAAATTTTCCAGGAAATATTTAAGTTGTATCTATTCATTATTTTATTTACAGAAATTTTTTTTGGCTAAACTTGTGATTTTATTAGTTCTGACTACAATAACCTGTGCTTTTCTTTGGATGTTGATGGGCCATAATATAGGGTCAGGTAGATGAACTACACTTCAAAAGGACCATAAACAGCAGGGTCCAGGACCAGTGGCACACACTTGTAATCCAAGAACATGAGAGAAAGACAGGAAGATGGAAAATAACGGGTTTAAGGTCAGCATATAGAAACTCTGCAAAACCCTGGGGAGATAGCCCTGTGATAGGATAGAACCCCACTGGGTTTTGATCCCAGTCATACACTCACACACACACACACACACACACACACACACACACACACACACACTCATAACCTCCTACTGGAAAACTGAAGACCATCATTCATGCTGAAGAAATGGGATTAGGATAGTATATCCTGGGCATACACTAGCCAATAAAGTATGGCCTCATTTCTAACCACAATATTACTATTATCCTCTATTACTATTACTATTACTATTAATATTACTATTACTAATATTACTATTACTAATATTACTATTACTAATATTACTAATACTAATATTACTATTACTATTACTATTACTATTACTATTAATATTAATATTAATATTATCCTTCCATGCTATGACTTTTTCATAATCAGTTTAATAGCATAAAAGAAAATCTATTGGTAATGATGTAATGAGATACATTTATCTTGTCAAATTTGGTTTTCTTCAGTGAATTAAATTAAGTATACTATTGAGTTTATTCATTGTTGAATTATAAATATGCAAAAGTACAAAAAACAACAAAAAATTATCAAAAAGCAAAGGCATCTATGTATTCTTTAAAGGGGTTCTTTTTTGTGTCTTTTTGGAACCAGGGATCTAGCCCAAAGCACCATACCTGCAAAGCAGGCGCTTTGCCACTGAGCTACATCCCGGACCCGACATCTATGTTTTCTTTAGCCAGGTTAGGAAATAGAGCATCAGAATCTACTCACTCTTATGTCCTTTGTTAAGCATTGTATTCTCTTCATCTCCTGATATAATCACTAATTGGTCAACTCATAATGTAGAATTATTTTAACTACTTTTAAGCTTTTAATAATGGAATGATAAAGCATAGATTCTCTTTAATTTGTCTTCTTTCATTAACATTTTTTACATATAATAATAGTTAATTTACTTTCATTCTTATGTAATATTTCATATTTGAATATGCCATGCTACATTTACCTGTTTTATTCTTGATGAATATTTGGGTTGTTTCCACTTTAAGGTTTAGAGTGACTCCTAGGGCTTCTGTAACAAAGAACCGCAAAGTGGGTAGTTTATAGAAAAAGAAATATATTGCCCACAGTTCTAGAAAATAAAAACTCAAATGAAGATAATGGTAGGTTCATGCAGAGGGCATGCTTTCTTTGCCTCCTCTCACCAGCTTCTGATATTGCTGCCAATTCTTGACAGTCCTTGGCTTGTACTCACATCATTTCAATCATTGTCTGCATAGTCACATGGCCATCCTCCCCTCGTTTCTCTTTTTTCTACAAGAACACCAGCCATATTGAATTAAGAACCTGCCTTACCCCACAAAATTCTCATCTTAACTAATTAAATATTCAACATTTCTATTCCCAAATGAGGTCATAGTCTGTGGGTTAGGACTTCAGTTTATCTTTTGGAGGAGCAAAGATCTACCCATAAGAGGGATGTTATAAGTAAACCTCTGTAAACATTCATTTGCATGTCACTTGATGTACACATCAGTGAATTTCTTTTAGCCATAAACCTAAGAGCAGAATTAAAGGATGTCCATACAACTAGCTTTAACTTTAGTAGTTATTTTCTGTTGTACCAGTTTACGTTCCTGTTAACAGCAAATGAGAGCTCTAAGTTACTTATAATTTACATGATTTGAAATTCCCATGTTATTTATTTATTTATTTATTTATTTATTTATTTATTTTTTAGAGTGGTACTAGGAATTGAACCCAGGGGCATTCCACTACCGAGGCACTCCCCAAGCCCTTTAAATTTTTTTCTAAATTTTGAAACAGAGTCTCACTAAGTTACCATGCGCTGGCCTTGAACTCAAGCCCCTCTTGTCTCAGCCTCCCATGTATTACAATGTCTGGCTTCCTTATTTTATGTTATTTTAGTCATGGGGTGGGTAACTAATGGTAATTTTTTATTAAATATTAATCTTTACTTATTTTGATTATGGATATGGCTTAATTCTATCTCAAGTTTGTTGGATGCCTAGCTATGCATGATCATGCTTCTAGCCTATTTTTTATTGAGCTGTTTGATTCAATTTTCTTACTGATTTTTAGGAATCCTTTATAGATGATACAAGTAATTTATTGTCTTACATATTACAAAGACCTTCCATCTTATACCTTACTTTTTCACCCTCTTAATGGTGATTATGAATTACTAGGACTTCTTTATTTCAATGTACTTCAATTTATCAATCTTTTCATTTATAATTAGTGCAATTTTCTTGTCTTGTTTAATAAATTTCCTAACTGAAAGTTATAAAGGTATATTACCCAACTTTCTTTAAGACATTTTGTTTCATTTTTCATATCTAGATCAACACTATGAAATTCATTTTTGTGTATGGTATGACTGAGTCATTTTTTTCTCATATGAATATTGAATGAATATATCATTACTGATTAAAAACTTCATACTTTGCCCACTGCTATTAGTGATATATTTTATAATATTTATTTATTGTGGCACTGGGAATTGAACCCAGGAACATTCTATCTCTGGGCTTCACCCTAGCTCTATTTCATTTTTTATTTGAAAAAAAGGGTTTTGCTATGTTGCTGAGGATGGCCTAAGTTGCCATCCTAAGTTGCTGAGGCTGGCCTCAAACCAGTGATCAAACCTCCCAAGTACTGGGATTTCAAACACATATACCTATATTCTGTGTTCTTTTCTATGATTATATTGATCCAGTCAGGATGAAGTGTTTGAAAGCGGGACCTTAAGTTCCTTTGAGAGCCACATAATTTCCACTCAGTCCACTCTTAGAAATCAATATTTGGGGATCTTTCTCTCCAATCCTTGTCCTTTTCTTAGGGTCATTTTCTCTCAGCCCTACATTTCAGCTGAGAGTTCTGCATAGCACCCAGTCTTTCAGCCACCCCTTTCTAATGGCAAAATGTCTTCAGAGATGAGTGGCCAGAAATACTGAGCTTCTTTCTCAGGAGTTTTATGTGTCAGAATAAAAAGTTCTTACTGCCTTAGAAAGTCTCCAGTAATTCCAAGTAGATTTTTATTTTTTATGTGACTAGGTTTATTTTACGACAGGCTAAACATTGCTAATATCTAAAGAACACTTATTGTGTTTTGAATTATTAATTTTATACAATTTCTGATTCTGATTATAGGAAGAATTTATGCCTCTATATCTTTCAATAATTATGGTGAAGAATGGTTTTATTTAAATTAATAACTTCGCTGGGCGGGGGTCGCGCGTGGCGCACACCAGCCGGGACCCGGGTCGCGGGACCCTGGGCCCCGGGCCGAACTGCACGTAGCACACCAGACCCCTAGAGAAACTGGGCCCAGTAAGACACTGGGTTCTGGGCAGGGGTCGCGCGCGGGGCACGCCAGATGGGGCCCGGGTCGCGGGACTCTGGGCCCCGGGCCGAACTGCGCGTAGCACGCCAGACTCCTGGAGAAACCGGGCCCAGTAAGACGCTGGGTTCTGGGCAGGGGTCGCACGCGGGGCACGCCAGATGGGGCCCGGGTCGCGGGAATCTGGGCCCCGGGCCGAACTGCGAGTAGCACGCCAGACCCCTGGAGAAACTGGGCCCAGAACAGAAAAAGATAAAGAAAAATATCAGAGAGGAGGTAAGAAAGCCGTTATGGATGCCAGGACACTGGAGATGCAGACAAAACTTATCCAAATGCACTGGAACTTATGGAAAAATTCGCCGTGAAAGAGGACTGCTATTTCTCTATATTGTTAAGAATCTCAGACATCACCTGTAAGGAGAGAGTTTAGCGGAGACCAAGGAGAAATGAGGTGTTGAAAGAGTTCTCCGCGATGGTGGTGGAGACTTGTATTCAGGAGAAGCAGAAACCGGATCCTACCAACTTTATTTTTTTGGAGAAATTACACCAAATGTCGAATGCTACCATCACGCATGCTTAGGAAAACTAGACAACATTCAGAGTGGAAAAAGAGCCTGGGAAGGATTTGAAATGGTGGAGGCAGTGGCAATGCCAGTGGCCAATACTCAGGGGAGGCAGAGATCTGATACATTACACCTGGAACCTTTGAAATAATAACCACAGAGACAGTGATCGGAACCTGCTGAGGGGTTAGGCGGGCACCAGGGCCAGTGGCCGACATTGGAGCTGCTGTGAGGCAAGGTCACTACTGAGGCCTCTGTGGCCGGGATTAGAACCTGCCGAGGGGTTTGACCAATGCTGGGGCCAGCAAGGAAGGCATTGGAGCCTGCCATGAGGCAAGGCCGGTACTGGGGCCTCCGAGGTCAGGATAAGAGCCTGCCAAGGGGTTAGGCCGGTGCTGGGGCCAGTGAGGCCGGCATCGGAGCCTGCCATGAGGCAAGGCCGGTACTGGGACTTCTGAGGCCGGGATAAGAGCCTGCCGAGGGGTTAGGCCGGTGCTGGGGCCAGCGAGGCTGGCATTGGAGCCTGCCGTGAGGCAAGGCCGGTGCTGGGGCCTACTAGGCCGGGATTGGAGCCTGTTGTGAGGCAAGGCCGGTGCTGGGGCCTCTGAGGCCAGGATAAGAGCCTGCCGAAGGGTTAGCGCGGTGCTGGGGCCAGCGACGCCGGCATTGGAGCCTGCCGTGAGGCAAGGCCGGTGCTGGGGCCTCAGAGGCCGGGATTGGAGCCTGCCATGAGGCATTACCAGTGCTGGGGCCTCCAAGGCTGGGATCGAAGCCTGATGAGGGGTTAGGCCGGTGTTGGGGCCAGCGAGGCCGGCATCGGAGCCTGCCGTGAGGCAAGGCCGGTACTGGGGCCTCCGAGGCCAGGACAAGAGCCTGCCGAGGGGTTAGGCCGGTGCTGGTGCCAGTGAGACCGGCATCGCAGCCTGACATGAGGCATGGCCGGTGTTGGGGCCTCCGAAGCAAGGATAAGAGCCTGCCGAGGGGTTAGGCCAGTGCTGGGGCCAGCGAGTCCGGCATCGGAGCCTGCCGTAAGGCAAGCCCAGAGCTGGGGCCTCCAAGGCCAGAATCGGAGCCTGCCTTGAGGCAAGGCCAGTACTGGGGCCTCTGATGTCAGGATAAGAGCCTGCCGAGGGGTTAGGCCAGTGCTGGGACCAGTGAGGCCGGCATCCGAGCCTGCCATAAGGCAAGGCCGGTGCTGGGGCCTTCGAGGCCGGCATCGGAGCCTGCCTTGAGGCAAGGCCGGTACTGGGGCATCCAAGGCCGGGATAAGAGCCTGCCGAGGGGTTAGGCCGGTGCTGGGGCCAGCGAGGCCAGCATGGGAGCCGGCCGTGAGGCATGGCCAGTGCGGGGGCCTCCGAGGCCAGGATAAGAGCCTGTCGAGGGGTTAGGCCGGTGTTGGGGCCAGCGAGGCCGGCATCGGAGCCTGCCGTGAGGCAGGGCCGATACTGGGACCTCCGCGTTTAGGATAAGAGCCTGCCGAGGGGTTAGGCCGGTGCTGGGGTCAGTGAGGCCGGCATCGCAGCCTGACATGAGGCATGGCCGGTGCTGGGGCCTCCAAGGCAAGGATAAGAGCCTGCTGAGGGGTTAGGCCGGTGCTGGGGCCAGCAAGGCCGGCATCGGAGCCTGCCGTAAGGCAAGGCTAGAGCTGGGGCCTCCAAGGCCGGGATCGGAGCCTGCCTTGATGCAAGGCCAGTACTGGGGCCTCCGAGGTCAGGATAAGAGCCTGCCGAGGGGTTAGGCCGGTGCTGGGACCAGCGAGACCGGCATCCGAGCCTGCCATAAGGCAAGGCTGGTTTTGGGGCCTCCGAGGCCGGCATCGGAGCCTGCCTTGAGGCAAGGTCGGTATTGGGGCATCCAAGGCCGGGATAAGAGTCTGCCGAGGGGTTAGGCCGGTGCTGGGGCCAGCAAGGCTGGCATCGGAGCCTGTTGTGAGGCATGACCAGTGCTGGGGCCTCCAAGGCCGGGATCGGAGCCTGCCGAGGGGTTAGGCCGGTGCTGGGGCCAACGAGGCTGGCATTGGAGCCTGCCGTGAGGCTAGGCCGGTGCTGGGGCCTCCGAGGCCGGGATTGGAATCCTGCCAAGGGGTTAGGCTGGTGCAGGGGCCAATGGCCATCATTGAAGCCTGGCGTGAGGCAAGTTCACTCCTGCGGCCTCCAAGGCCATGACCAAAGCCAGCTTAGTGGTTAGACCGGTGCAGGTGCCAGCGAGACCAGAACTGGGGCCTCCCATGAGGCAAGGCCGCTGCTTGAGCCAGCGAGGTCTGGATCAGTCCACTGAGTAGCCAGGCCACTACTGGGACCATCAAGAGTGGGATCGGTACTTGCAACGCAGCATGCACAGAGAAATATCGCAGAAAATATAAATCAAACGCATCTCTTAATCAGCAATAACTAGGAGAAAAAGGGCAACAGGAAGAGGTTGAGCTATAGAAAGGGCCCTATAGTGAAGCAACTAATGTGACCAATCAGAGGGTATGCAATACTGGAGGACGGAGCTTCTTTAAAACGCAGGAGGTACATAAACAAATGTATCAAAGTAAATCACCAAAGAAGTGTGGGATGGAGGGAGGGGGAGGGAATGGGATGGGGGCTGGAGGAGGGCTAATTGGATGATGTGTGCTTGTATATCCTCTCAAGTCTTGTACTCCAATGTGATTGATATATGACTACAATGCACCAATTTAAAAAATAAATTAATAAAAAAAAGAGGGCAGTTGTCAAAGAAAAAGAATAGAGACATAGTTTTATAGATTTCCACGGTCAATGATACCTCCCCATGATGAGTGTGGGGTTGCACGCTGGAATGATCCGATGGAGCAGTAGTGTCTTCAGGTATAATTGGGAGCCATTGGATAAAATAAAGACTTGATAGATACATTAAAAAAAATTAATGACCTCACAAGAAACCTGAAGCTCCAATATAGAGGAAAAATCTTACAATGATTATTGCATAGACTACCACTTTATTCCTTCTTGTCCTTCTTGAGAAGGAACAGGGATTCCTGAAATAAATCCTCAGCTTTCATATCTTGGCTTCAATAATCACCACTTAGAGCTAATGCTTTATTCTACTATTTATTACCTGTCCATTGTTTATGTGTTGTGAGTACAAGAGTACAACTCTACCTCCACGTCTCTGCCATTATCTGCTACTTTATCACCCTCTGCCTTTCTTATTCTACTTTTTTAAAATTTTATGGGCTAAACCTTTTCCCTTTGAGACAAATAATTTAGTCATAAGATTTAGTTGAGAGTATTTATAAGACTCTGTTTGTCTTCAACAATACTGTATTGGAAACCAGAAACATTACCCTGAACAAAACAGAACTCCCAGCTCATGAGACTTTTCATTAGTATAAGTCTCAAAATGTCTAATATAAAACATAATTGTGTTAGGGGCTTAAGAGGAAACAGAGTACAGAATCAAAGTAACATATGTGGGAGGTTTATTTAAAAGGGATTAATTATAAATATGTTGATGGACAGGGAAAGTACAGGTGAGCTAGAGGAACCACAGTCTAGAAGTAGAAGCAGAGCTGCTGTTGCCTCTTTCTCAAATGGCTGAGCTAGAAATAATAATAAGACATATGTAACATCCACCTGGAGAAAGTGCAACAATGTCAGTAACACAAGTATCTTGAGACAACTTCATAGTGGAAGATAAAGCATCCTGACCTCAAATTACACCTTATGCTCTCCTCCCTGGGCTTCACACTGACCAAGAACAATCAGAAGTCAGTCTACATTGGAGTTCATTGATGTAGTCTATGCAGGAAAGCCTTGCAGAGCAAGGAGACTAGAGAAGGATGGAGAGCAGGCCTTGAGGAGCAAATGGGAGATTCCAGGCCAGTGTATATATTTTGTATTTCAGCTCTCACTTTTGTTCTTTATTAGTGTGAATTTTGTGTGCATGTGTGATTAAATTTTTGACCCCAAAAGAAGGAGTGCATTAAAGTCCTATCACCATGGGATATTGTCAATATATTCACACTCTTGGGTGAAATCTAAAATATTTGTCACTTCCAATGTTCTTTATATAACATAGAATAAAAGAATGTAGAAAAAATACAATTCATCCCTGTGAAACATAGCTTCTGTCAGTTTTTTCTCCATAGTTAATTATTTAAGTTAAAAAAATCATAGTAATCTTTTTCTACAACAAAACCAATTTTTTTCTAGCTCTCTGCCAACACATTAGCTGACCAAACATTCATTCCAACAGCATCTCTCTCCTTGAGTCTTGAATCAACTAAATTTTCTATTATATTTAAATAAGGAAAGCTGCTCCGGAGAATCCTTAGGGACCCACACATAGTTCTGCTAGCCTTTTAGGGTAGCAGTAGCCCAATGCCATCTCCCTGTCCAGGGAAATTTGAATAAATTACAAGAACAATGTTTTTCTTTCCCCTAATTATTCCTATAGAAGAATGAAGAGTCCCAAAAGACTGAAAATAGTGTTGAGTTTTAATTCATTGGATCCACTTTTTTGGCACTTAATAGTATAATTCTTCCTTTAAGCATTAGGACTCCAAATAGACTTATCCCCAGATCACAGAGATAAAAATAAATAATTTATCCATTGGGTCACTATGCATAATATTAATAAGGTTCTTGTTTACTAGGCCCATTCATCCAAGAAATGTGAGAGGTAATAAATCCCAAATTTCATAGAGAATTCATTTAGTATTTTTTAATTAGGGCATCCCACCGCACTGTCAAGTCAGATGTTCCTGAATGATGAGACATATGGTAAACCAGTAATTGCAGAGAATTAGGTCTTGAATGCACTTTATTTACTTTAACTATGCTTACTTTTAAAAGAATGTGGTGGATTGAATTGTGCCCCATCAAAATTCATGTATACTTGCAACATCAGAATGTGACATAATTGTGAAGTAGGGTCTTTGCATATGTAAGTACGTAAAAATCAAGATGAAATTATACTGAATTAGGTAGGTTCTAAATATAATGATGGTGTCCATATAAGTATCCTAAAAGGACACAAAGAGACACAGAGAGCAGTGGGATGATTGAGGGAAAAGGTAGAAGGATGTATAATTAGCCAATGACAGACAAGGATTGCTTGAAACCTGGAGAAGCTAGGGAAGAAGCATGGATGGTCTCTTCTTTAGAGCTTCTGGAAGTAGTCCATTTCATTGATACCTATGGCTATCGTACATGCTTGGGTCCAACCTATATACATGTTGTTTTTATTTTATAATGAAATTATATGATCTTGAAGATTCTATATTTTCCAGTTAATAATGTTAGGTCTGCGGTGTATAGTTACTTGACCTACTTTTCAGTTCCTAATAGTGCCAGTAGCAAGACAGAAGCCAGTAGCAAGCCAGCTGCTTTTCAAATAGGTATTTCCAGAAAAGGGAGCTATCTTTCAGAAAATCCTAGAGTTAGTCAGTGCTAGCATTTTCCTGACACAGCCTTTCACAGTTTCTACTGTATTTATCTCTGCAGTACACACTTCCTATGTCATTGAGTCTGATAAGTCACAGGGCCTTCTTTGCCCCTCTTAAAGCCTTCAAATACAAGGAGAACTACCAGGATTTATTATTATTTCTTTGGAACAAATAGTATGAAGACCTATTTTATCTTTAGAAGGGTTGTTTCAATTTTCTGAATTCCAAAAAAATCCATTTGACTCAGTATATCTGAGAATCTATGTACCCCCCCAACTCTAACATATAATGTAAAACTAATGGATAAAGGGTGTTCATTGCTTCCTGTGAATCAACTTCATTTGGCATCATGTGATCAGATTATGGATCCACATGGCATTCTGTGGGATATCTAAATGATCAAAGTCCTTCAGTAGTATATTATAACAAGATACAAGACAGATGATAAGGTTCTGGAGCAAGATAGTAACAGTCTGGATAAAATTCATGGCACTTCCTCAAAGGGCTATGGCCCTCCCTCTACCAGTAAAGAGACTTAAGAACTGTAAATATCTTATTCTGTAAATGGATAACAGCCTACAAATTTTCTTTTCTTTTTCTTTTCTTTTCTTTCTTTTTTTTTTTTTTTTTTTTTTTTTTTGGTGGTACTGGGGTTCCTGGAAGCCCTTCTACCTCCGGGCTACACTCCCAGACCTATTTTTACATTTTTTTTTTTAATTTGGAAATAGGGTCTCCTATGTCCTAAACCAGAACGTGCGGCTGGCTTTGAACCTGCGCGATCCTCCTGTCAATGCCTCCCAAGCGCGAGGATTACAAGCGTGTGCCACCACGCCCAGCTTAGGCTACAAATTTTCACCCAAGCAATTCAAGATAAGTTATTGCTCAAATGATCTTAATTCTTTAGCTCCAACTCCCATATATAATGAGAAACATTTTACAAGGTTGCACATTTACTTGTTTCTAGATATTTTCTAAGAAATTATATTATGATAAATCCTTATGAGTCAGAATATGTTTATACAATTAAATTCCCCTGGCTTAAATTGGCAATTGATTGAGCTGTCTTTGATAGCTAAGAACCATAGGATTCTAGAGTTCTATTATTCATACTGAAATTGAGGAACATAATTGATTTACTTTCCCCTATTATTATCAATATCATCTTCAAGAATATTGGTGCCCCCCTCATGAATCACCATAAATTTATGACTTAATGTCTTGGTTCTAGCACTTCTGTTTTTCCTTCTTAGTTTTTAAGACAATAAGCCCATTCTATCAAATCCATTCCCCTGATCTCTATATCCTGTCCTAATAGTAAGTTCCAGTATACTAACAGCATTAACCGTTGGCCATGTTGTGTGTAGAAAACTATAATGGAAACTAGTGCAACTCTCAGGTGCTCAATCTAAAACATTTCTACTCTAATATAGGTCAAGGATCCTAATATCAATATAAATGAATTGTGTTCTCTTGAGTTTTATATTTTCTCTCTTGTTATAACAATAAATGAATTCACTTTCCACATATTCTCCAGGTTTTTGCCAATAGCAATTAGTAAGTCCTTTAAAACTCTTTCTATTACCAAATATTTGTTCAAAGGTAGTTTTACTTTGCTTTACAGAGATCTGGAAGCAAGAAATGAAGCTAAATCTTGAAAAGAATCAACAATAACTAATGATATTTAAATCTTTTGTACATAGAAGGGCTACTTCTTTCCACAAATTAAAATTTGAAAAGCAGGGCTTTAGCCCTTGTCCCATACATGTCTAAATGATCATAGCCCAGTGATTAATATTCCATTCCATAGTATCAGTCTTTTTACTTTAGCCTGGGAAACACCAAGGGTAGATCACTGAAAGAGTGCTACAACCCACACATCTCTCAGACAGACCCAGGGCCTGCACTACAGCTTTATTTGTCCTGAAATTAAAGGAAATTATTTAAAACTGCCATGATGACCTTGCATTTCTACAGATATGCACTTAATTTGTATCTCTAATTCCATTTTCCCTCATGTACATTCATGAGGTAAATTAGAAAAAGGCAGACAATTCTGTTATCACTACTGCAGGGTTATCTATCAACTAAGTAAGGTTGATCTTTGATCTCCCTGTCTTCTGTTCACCATCTGCATTTCATCTCATGATGTCCCCAGTGTTAACTCGGGTATTCATAATGCCATCACATATTGTGGATTACCTGTGTCCCACCTGTGTCACATTCATCTCCTCCCTCACCCAGCAAGGAGGCTGTCCTGCAGTACTCAAATATATCACTAACAAAACACCAGGATCTAACACAGAGGCCTCTTTTTTGAATCCGATTCAGTACAAATTACTATACCCGTCAGGGAATCAGCAGGAAACAGATGGCACATTCAAATTAGGATAATTTGAGGAGATTTTATTTACAAAGTGACTAATTACACAGGTATGGGTGAGGAATGGAGAAACCACAAGAGATGGTTCAGGTACCTGGAGCTGGTAGCAGTAGCAGAGCTGTCACCATTAGCCATGGAGAGATTAAGGGAGGGAGCATGAGCAGCTAGCCTGAGGCTTCATCAATTAACAAGAACCAGAAGGACAAATCCCTTTTTTCCCATCTCGCCTAGCCCAGTGATTTTTCTCCTGGCTCATTCTTTTCAGATTTCAGCTCAAATCTCACTTCGTCAAAGCACTTCTCTTGTTCAGCCTATCTGACACTCCACCATCTCCCTCTAGTTCCTATTTCGTATTTTTACAGCATATATCATCATTTATTTTTATTACTCTACAGTTCAATATTATAGTATAATTAATTGATAGCAGGAAACATATCAACTTTTTTATTGTTCTCCCCTTAAAAGCTGGAAGAGCCAGGCATGGTGTATACATGTAATACTTAGGAAGCTGAGACAAGGAAATTGCAGGTTGAGGCCAGCCTCAGCGTTATAGTGTAATCCTTAGCTTAGTAAAACCATGTTTCATAATAAAAAAGAAAATAAGACTGGAGGAGTTGCTCAGAGGTATAATTTCCTTTGATTGAGCCTCCAGTACAAAATACTACTATTACTACAACTACTCCTACTTATACTCATACTCATACTACTACAATAAACAGTAATAATAATAAATAAAATCCAGAAGAGTATCATTCATAACACATTGTCAGAAAATATTTGATAAATTATATAAAAGAAGAAATTGTTGAGAATATTATTTAAAAGGAAAGTAATGAGGATTAAGACTGATAGTGGCTATTGATTAGAGAATAAAAGCTGACTTAGAAGAAAAGTGATTAAAGAGAAATTAAATTAGAAATAAAAAAGCAATAGAGCTTAAGATGATGCCAAAGTATCAAACATAAGGCAGTAGAATACTTTTCAATGATTTTGTAAATGATTTGGAAATTGGTTCTTTTTGAAAAGGTTATATATTTAGTCCTGAAATGTCATTTAAGACTTGAGGTTTCTAAGTAAAATGTATAAAAGATATATGAAAATAAGAAAGTGGCTTTCAAGAGATTGCTTCAGGGGTCAACAATATAAAAATTATGAGAAGTGCTGGATACATATTGTATGTGCCTCAAATATCTGATGTTTTGTTCAAACTAAACCATTTCAATCAATCAACACACATTAAGTGAAACAATTTTGTAACCCCAACTTTAGATCATATACTTCTGAATTTGTAGTTATAATGTCAGAAGAACAAATTTATTTTAGAGAGCTTTATTTAACATATCTGCTAATCAAGTTATATCATTCTCTTTCCTTAACCATGTTAAAATTTTAAGTTATTAAAATAACTAACTGCATATATTATTAGGTGAAAAGAAGAAGAAAAAAGGGGGCACACTGAAGAAGAAGGAAGATAGTGATTTCTGGACACCCTTTAGCATCATGCTAAATGTGTCACATAACATCTCATTAGATTCATCTAATAGTTCCTGAAGTGAGGTATTATTGTCAATTGTAATTTGTTTTAAGTATGAGTATCAGAGGAAGGCAAACTTTTAAAGCCATTTTGTTGTTAGAACTAAAAATCAAATTCTCATTTAACACCAAATTTTAGATATACTCCTCTACTCAGTGATTCTTTTATGGGAGAATAAAGCATGCAATCCATCAACCATATGCTTGTATGATATCCAATGGGTCTTTTCCTGAAAGAGTAGGTGTCAGAACATGGACGATTAGAAACATATGAAGGAGCATACTGAGTCTTGAGAGAAAACTCCCAGAAGAAGGACAAAGGTCTTTCACTCAGTGTGCCTTGGACAAAAGATGTGGCTTTTGGTGGCTGTGTTCTCATATTTCCTGCTAAATCAGTATACACACACACACACACACAATATATATATATATATATATATTGTGTGTGTGTGTGTTAGTGTGTGTGTGTGTGTGTGTGTGTGTGTTACTGGGGATGGAACACTTCTACCTCCAGGCTACACTCCCAGACATATTTTATATTTTTTATTTGGAAACGGGGTCTCTTAAGCCAGTGAGAGGCTTTGAACCTGCATGATCCTCCTGTCTTAGCCTCCCAAGAGCAGGGATTACAAGGGTGCGCCATCATACCCAGTGTAAATCAGTATATTTTAATCAAACAGCCCTAAAAATACATATATTCCTTGTAACCAGACAGACTTTGTTTCAGAAGACCTTGACATGGCTGTTTCTGAGAATGTAATCCATTATGCTACGTGCATAGTGCTGTCTCATAGTCCATAACCTCTAATGACCTCCTGCGTCCCACTGGAGTATATAACCTCACAAATCCTGGAATAAATTAACTATTACTTCAAGACTTTAGTCTGTCTCATCTATCCAGTTTCACAGGTTCAATGCTGACCTAAAGAGTAGTTGTCCATAAGTAAACAACAGCTGATACATAGCCCATTTTTTAAATAAAAACATAGAAGTGTGTTTTTATTTTCTTTCCTTGTCTTCTTCAATGCATATTCTAACATTTTAACAAAATTCAACTATTTTATTTAAATTTACTTGAGCTAGTATCACTGAATTATTTCTGATCTAAATGTTGGTTCTTCCTGGAAACTTTCTCCTCCCAACCATTTGTCTTGGGTTTTTTCCCCCCTCAGGGTACCCTTTCTGTTCTCTGTGCCTTCAATAATATCTGCCCACCTTGACATGGAGTTCATGTGACCAGAACTCTCTCTCTCTGGATAACCAGACAAAATGGGAGGAACCCCAGACCTGGAATTTATTTTGGAGAAGTTAGATCATATGTGACTCAAATTTCAAACCTACTTATTCATTTGAGAGCCAATTTGAAACTTATAACAATTCTCATTATGAAGTAGCCTTTAGCTATCAGCACAGCATTTGATGAAGCATGTAGGGATGGGGTGTATATCCATGAATGTGGGCATTTTGTTCCTTAAAGAGTTATGGTACTATGAAGGAATAAACAGACAGACATAGGCAAATATTAGAAGTATTGAGGAAATGATTAACTTACCTGCTTGAGCCAGTATTGGAAAATTGCTTTGGTATTAATTTTCAAAATGTAAAATATAGTCAGAGCTTGGGTGCTACTGCATAAGCACTCAGGTAGGGAGCAGTGGCAGCTGTCACAATGCAAAGTTTCTCTCTCTCTCATTCTCTCTCTCTCTCTCTCTCTCTCTCTCTCTCTCTCTCTCTCTCTCTCTCTCCCCCTCCCTCCCTCCCTCCCTCCCTCCCTCCCTCACTCACTCACTCTCTCTCTTTCTCTCTCTCTGCCCTTCATACACATTATTAACCTATGGCCCTAAAAATATAGAGGGGAAATCAGTGCCTCTGTTTACCTCCTCTCCTCTGTGACCTAGCCAGGATAAAGGAAAGGTAAACTCAGTGTGCTTCCTCAAATCACCCATAGTTGATGAGCAATCAATACTGTCCAATACAATAGAGGAAAAGGCCAGGTAGATTATTGGCCCCTGCACTTTTTAAGTGTACTGTCCAGAGGCACCACCTGCCTAAGAAATAAATTACTACCTCATTGCCTTGGTAACACTGATGAGAAGATACTAATATAAAACCTATTTAAAGGCTAGGGTCCCAGAAAGGGTGAGAGTTTCATTTTCAGTCTCTCCAGTGTGCATGCCAGCAGGCTGCGGGTTTTTTTTTTTTGTTTGTTTGTTTGTTTTTGTGTTTTTTTTCTCTTCTATCTTTCCTACGATTTTGTAATAAAGATTTGTTAAAGCTGCACCAAGCTGCTTATTAGTTTTAATTTTTCTGTTCAACAAACTTTAGTTGAATAAGAAAAAGTGCCCATGGCACCATTTTAACTGTAACATGCTGATGTTGACAGAATTGTTCATAGGGGACCTGACACATGGACTGAGCCTTAACGAATGACTAGTGATGTCAGGCAGTAGAGTGGTGCAGGCGAAAGGCAAAGAACCAGTAGTAATTGAGTCACGTTTGATAACTGGCTTTTGACAGGAGATATTACTGAGAATCCATTGTAAAAATTGCAATCACCTCTCAGCTGAACTTATCAGTGGTTCTGATTGTAACACAACACAACCTGGTCCGATTACTGAGCCTAGGATACTTAATGTTTGGATAGAAACTTTAGACAGACTAGCTTTACTATTTCTTTTTTTATCTTCTTCTATTTGGCTTTGCAATGTAACCTTTACATCTGGAACTTGATACAGTTTTTGTTTTGTTTTGTTTTGTTTTAGCTTGGGAAAAGACCAGAAGGGAATATGACCCTGGTTGATTTCACCTTAAATTATCCCACTTCCACTGCTTCCTTCACCTATTGAGGTCCCCACTGCCATGACTGTCAGCTTTTCCTGAGTGCTCTTACCTGTCAGCACTCCTCTTCTGAGAAACATTGTGACTTCACTGATACTCTGTCTGATGTTCTAATGCTCTTGTTCACCATTACCTCTTATAAGTGAAATTATTTTGATTACTCTCCTAGAGCAAACACTATTGTGTGGAGATAAAAAGGAGTAGTTAGCCTTCATGTATATTCCAACTGCTTTGCATTACCTTCTACTCTGTAAATGTTGCCTAGAAATATGACTCCAGTGGTGAGTTACTGGAAAAATTTACACCGTGCTTTCCAGAAATCTATAAAAAAGAAAGATCTCACTATGGAGAACTTTGACTCCGCTTTTCCTGAGTTGTCTGTATTTTATATATTCCATTTTGTGCTTTGTGATATAGAGTGTAACTTAATATTGTAGTGGTTTTCATATGATATAAAATGACATGCAGATATATATATATATATATATATATATATATATATATATATATATATATATAGAGAGAGAGAGAGAGAGAGGTAAATTATATATATATATATATATATATATGGAGAGAGAGAGAGAGAGACAAGCATCTCAGCTTCTCTGCTGTACACACTGAGGCTATAGGAAAGCTTGCTTTTTCCCTGTTGAAACCTGACACAATTGTGGAAGTTGATCCAGGAGATCTCAGAGTCTAATACTTGGCTCCTTCAGCACACATTTTTCTTAGCTCATTTTTTTTAAAGGGGGCCATTTTTCTGTTGTCTTTTTGGACTAGGGATTGAACCCAGGGCGATGCACTTGCCAGCCAAACGCTTTGCCACTGAGCTACATCCCAGCCCACAACACACATTTTTCAACGCTCACTTTTTTTTGCAAACAGAAAAGAAAAGGTAAAGTTTTTAATTTTTTAATGTTTTTATTGGTGTATTGTATTCATACATCATAATGGGGTAAGAAACTTGTGTAGACATACATTGCCCAGTTAGCCCCTACCCAATCCCCACCGTATTGCCTCCCCATCCCTCCTTCCCATGCTTGGCTTAGTGGCTGACTTTGATATATTTAAGAACATCTTGCACTTTAATTTCCTTCTTCTCCCCTCTCATCCCCTCAGTTAGGTTGTCTTATTTGCTCATGTATAGGATTTCCTTTTTCATCTTAGAGTTCCTTCTATAACCCATTTCTCCTTAGCTTTTCCATATTAGGGAAAGCATCCAATTTTTTATTTCCTGTCACTTACTAATCTTACTTAGCATAATATCCTACATTTCCATCCATTTACCTGTAAATGATGTAATTGTGTTTTTTTATGGCTGAGTAAAATTCCATTGTATACATATCCCACAGTTTTGTAATCCATTCATCTGTTGATGGACAGCTTGGCTGATTTCATAGTTTGGCTATGATAAATTGGGCAGCTATGAACATAGATATGGATGCATTTGTTTGGTAGTTTGGTTTTCTTTTTTGGTGGTAGATACCCTGAAGTGGTATTTCTGGATCAAATGGTAAATTTGTTCCCATTCTTCTGAGGATTCTGCATACTGTTTTCCAAATTGGTTGTGCTAATTTGCAATCCCACCAACCATATTATAGAATTCCCACTTCTCCACATCCTCGCCAGCATTTGTTGTTGTCTGTGTTTTGAATGATTGCCATTCTAGTTGTAGTTAGGTGAAATCTAAGGGTAGTTATGATTTGTGTCTTTCTGATTGCCAATGATATTGAGCATTTTTTCATGCATTTATTGGCCATTTGAATTTCTTCTTTCGTGAAGTGTCTCTTTAGTTCACTTGCCCATTTTTTGATTGGATTTTTTTTAGTGTTGAGTTTCTTGAGTTCTCTGTATATTCTAGATATTAGTCTCTATCGGAGGATTAGGGGGCAAAAATCTTCTCCCATTCTGTTGGCTCCCGATTGAGGTTCTTGACAGTTTCCTTTGCTGTACAGAAGCTTTTCACTTTCATGCAATCCCACATATTGATTCACCTTTTATTTTGTTGTACTTTTGGGATCTTGTAGAGAAAGATTTTATCTGTGCCTATGTGTTGCAGTGATGGACCTATGCCTACTTCAAGTAGCCTCAAAGTCTCTGGACTAATTTCCAAGTCTTTCATCCATCATGAATTAACTCTTGTTCATGGTGAGGAGGTGGTATTAATTTCTAATTTTTTGCATAATGTTAACCAGTTTTGCCAACACCATTTTTTGAACAGGCTATCTTTTTTTCCACTGTATGTTTTTGGGCCCTTTGTCAAAAATCAATTGGCTGTAAGTGTGTGGATTTGTTTCTGGGTCTTCTATTCTGCTCCATTGGTCTATGTTTCTCTTTTTGTGCCAATACCATGCTGTTTTTATTACAATGGCTTTGTAGTATAGTTTAAAGTCAGGTATTGTGAGTCTTCCTGAGTGGATTTTGTTGCTGAGAACTACTTTTGCTATTCTGGGCTTTTTTTTGTTGTTTGTTTTTGTTCCAAAAAATTTAAGGAGAGATTTTTCTATATCTGTGAGTAATGATCTTGGTAGTTTAATGGACATTGCATTGAATCTGTAGATTACTTTTGGGAGTATGGCCATTTTAATGATATTTATTCTGTCTATCCATGAACATGGAAGATCTTTCTATCTTCTAAGACTTCTTCAATTTCTTTTTTCAATGTTTCATAATTTACTTTGTAGAGGTATTTTGCCTCATTGGTTAAGTATTTTTTGTGTGAGAAATCCTGAGTGGAAGTGTTTTCTGAATTTCCTTTTCACTGGATTTATGATTGGTGTACAGAAAAGCTTCTCATTTTTTAATATTGATTTTGTATCCAGACACATTTCTAATGTGTTATTCAGTTCTATAATCCTTTGCTTGAGTTTGTTGGGTCTTCTAAGTATTGTACCATGTCATCTGCAAATAGTGAAGTTTGAGTTCTTCTTTTCTATTTGTACTCCTTTGATTTTCTTTTCTTTCCTTATTGTTCTGGCTAAAGTACTATATCAAAGAGAAGTGGTGATAATGGACATCCTTATCTTGATCCTGTTTTTAGGAGGAATTCTTGAAGTTTTTCTTCATTTAATATGATGTTGGCTCTGGGCTTACTGCAGATTGCCTTTATAATATTGAGATATGTTCCTTCTATTCCCATTATCTGCAGTGCTTTTATCATAAATGGATGCTGGGATTATCAAATGCGTTTTCAGCATCTATTGAAATGATCATGTGATTTTTTTTCTTTGGTTCTGTTTATATGATAAATTACATGGATTGATTTTAAATGTTGAACCAGTCTTGCATCCCTGGGATGAACCCTACCTAGTCATGGTGTATGATTTTCTTAATGTGGTTTTGAATATGTGTTACTAGTATTTTGTTTAGCAGGTTTGCATTCAAATTCATCCAAGATATAGGCCTGTAGTTTTCCTTCCTTGAACTGTCTTTATTTGGTTTTGGTATTAATGCAATGTTGGCTTCATAAAATGTATTGGGGAGAGTCCCATTTTTTTCTATTTCACAAAATAGATTGAGGATTGCCAGGCATGGTGGCCCATGCTTGTAATCCCTGAGCTTGGGTGGATGAGACAGGAGGATTGCACAGGTTTGAGCCAGGCTCAGCTAATTAATGAGGCTTTCAGCAACTGAGTGAGACTCTGTTTCCAAATAAAATATAAAATAGGTCTGGGAGAATAGCCCAGAGGTAGAAAGCCTCTGGGTTCCACCCCTAGTACCACTAAAGGAAAAAAAAAAGATATAGAAAATTTAAAACCAACAGATACCAATTAAAGAGATAAAAACAGCAATAAAGAGCTTACCATCAAAGAAAAGCCCAGGACCAGATGGTTTCCCAAGTGAATTCTGTAAAACATCTATAGTAGAACTAATCCCAATACTTCTCAATCCATTTGTTGTTGTTGCTGTTGTTTGTTTGTTTTTTGGTGGTGGTACTGGGGTTTCTGGAAGCCCTTCTACCTTCGGGCTACACTCCCAGACCTATTTTATATATTTTTTTTATTTGGAAACAGGGTCTCGTAAGTCATTGAGTCTGGCTGTGAACCATCTTCTTGACTCAGTTTAGGAAGGTTGTATTTTTCTAGAAAGTTGTCAATTTCCTCCAGATTTTCCATGTTGTTGGAATATAATTTTTCAAAGTAGTTTCTAATAATCCTCTGGATTTCTACACTGTCAGTAGTAATATTTCATTTTTCAGATATCTTCATAATTTTGGTTGAATCCCTCTCTTTTTTTTTTTTTTAGTTAGATTGGCTAATCGTTTATCTATCTTGTTAATTTTTTTTTCAAGAAACCAGGTTTTGGTTTTGTTGATTTTCTGAATTATTTTTTATTCTCTAATTCATTAATTTCTGCTCTGATATTAATAATTTCTGTTTTCTACTGCTTTGGGGTTAGATTGTTTCTGTTTTTCATGGGCTTTGAGGTGTGTTATTAGGTTATTTGATGATTTTTTAATTTTTCTTATGTGAACACTCAATGCTAAAAATTTTCCTCTTAATACTGTCTTCAAAATGTCCCAGAAGTTTTGAGATGTTGAATAGCTATTTTTGTTTATAGAATTTTTTTTTATTTCACCTCTTACATCTTCTATGACCCTTTCTTCATTTACAAGTGTGGTGTTCAGTCTCCACATATTTATGTGGTTTCTCTGGGTCTTCTTATTGTTAATTACTTATTTCATTCTATTATGGTATGAAAAGATACTGGGAAGTATGTCACATTGTTTGAATTGGCTAGTGCTAACTTTGTGGCCCAGAATGTGATCTATTTTGGAGAAGATTCTGTGAGCAACTTAGAAAACTGTGAACTGCACTGAAGTTGGGTGAATATTCTATTTATGTCTAAAAGGTCCATTTATTTAATGGTGTTCTTTAGGTCTGAGGCATCGTCACTGACCTTTAGTCTAGAATATCGGTCTAATGGTGTGAGAGGGGTATTGAAGTCTCCCAGTATTATTATATTGAGATTTATGTGTGACTTAATGTCACAAAGAGTTTGTTTTATGAAAGTAGCTCACCTATGTTTGGGGCAAAAATGTTGATAATTGTTATTTCCTCATTTTTTATTCTTTCTTTTACCAGCAAAAAACTGACCTTCTTTGTCTCTTATAATAAGCTTGGGCTTGAAGTCTAAATTGTCTAATATCATTGTTGCTACTCCTGCTTGCCTTCAAGTTTCATTGGCATGGATTACCTTGCTCCAGCCCTTTATCTTAAATTTTTCCCCCATCTTTATTGTAAAGTGTGTTTCTTGCAAGAAGCAGATAGATGGGTTCTGTTTTTTAATCCATTTTGTCATTTTATATCTTTTTACTGGGGAGTTGAGGCCATTTGCATTCAGTGTGATTACTGAGAATTGATTTTTAATTCTTAACTTTTTAAGATTTTATTTTCTGTTTGGAATACTGTTTGTTCTTTGTTTACTTGTCTGCTGGATGAAAATTCTTGTTTCTCTGGTTCTGGTGTGTATTACTCATTTCTTCTTTGTAGTTAATCTCTGAGTATTTTCTCTAGCACTGGTTTTGAAGACATAAATTCCTTCAGCTTCTATTTGTCATAAAAGCTTCTTATTTCCCCATCTTATTTGAAAGATAGTTTTTCTGGGTAGAAAATGTGGGGCTGTAAGTTGTTTTCTTTCAGAGTTTGTAATATATTACTTTAGGCCCTCTGGCTTTCATTACTTGATTTGGGAAATCTGGAGTGATTCTAATTGGTTTGCCTCTGCTCATCACTTGGCCTTTTGTTTTTGTTGCCTTTAAGATTTTTTCCTTGGTTTCTACATTGTTCATTGGGTTATTATGTGGTGTGGGGAACATTTTCTCTGATCTTGTCTAAAGGGAGTTCTATAAGTTTCTTGATCCTCTGTACCGACCTCTTGCTTTATGTTTGGAAAATTTTTTGCTATTTCTGCTCTGAAGAGATTGTTGAGCCCCTTGGCTTTACTTTCTTTTCCCTCCTCTATGCCAATTATTCTTATGTTAGCCTTTATAAGATGGGCCTATATTTTTTCAATGTCCAATTCTTATGATCAAGTTTTTTTTTTTTTTCTAAGATATAAACTATGCGTTCATTTTTGGAGTGATCATCTTCTAGGAGTGAGATTCTATTCCCCATGTGGTCTAATCTATTGTTTGTAGTTTGAATTGATGCCTTTACTTCAATCATTGTATCCTTTATTTCTTTCAGACTTTCTAAATTATTTTTTAAAATCTTGTATTATTTCTATAGTTACATTCCTGATTTGATCTTCTGGAGATCTCTACATTTCTTTGTTATCAGGTTCTGTTATTGTGGAGTTGTGGGAGCTCATTGCTCCATTGTTGTTCTTCCTTCCAATGATTTCTGAAGTTTTTTCTGTTGCTTTTGATATATTTTTTCTCAGTCTCTAGGTTCAGCTCATATATCCAAGGGCAAGTTGTATTGTATTTAACAGTGAAGGTTGAGTAAGGAGGGAAATGAAAGAATAAATGGAAGAATAGGGTAAGGTCTCAGGTAGGGTCAAATAGTATGAGACTATGAGTTTGGTAAAGTAGTATATACTAGCAAGTAGAGGTAGTAAAAATTTAGTAGTATTCTTGTAACCAATGTAGAGTTTCTGGTATAGTGATATGACATGGATTTAATACAAGACAAGGGAGAGATAAAAAGAAGAAAAAGACAGAAAAGGCATAGAGAGAAGAGTTTAGGTATGTACAAGGGAAGAAGCTTGAAAGAGTTTGGGAAGAGGGTTTTAAATAAACTAAAACAAAAAAAAATCCCCAAAAAACAAACAACAACAACAACAACAAAAAGGAAGGACAAAACAAAACCCCATAAAACCCCCCAAACAAACAAAATAAAACACCCAGGCATACACTGCCACACACACAAAAAGAACAAAAATACCAAAAGAACCCCAACAACAAATTAATGTGACTCTACAAATAAATAACTATTTAGCAGATAGATCCTCTACAGTCTCTCTCTGTGTAGATACTGAGTGCCACGGGCACCTTTCCTCTGTAGTCTGGTTCTCTGAATCTTCTCAGTTTATGCAGATGGTCATTATCAATGGGGCTGGATTTAATATTGAGTGAAGGTCACCCTCCAGACTTTCCACAAATTTGGAGTCTAGGTCTCCCTGCCTCTGTTGGAAGCATTTGCCTCTGAGACTAAACTCAATATAGGAGTCTCTGTTCTACACAGCTAGGACTGAGCTAGTCTGAATTTCCGCTCTTCACTACAATTGGGAGGTGTGTGGTGTTCTTGGAGATCCTACTCATTGGGTTTAGTGTTAAGCTTAGGACTCTCCCCTACACTTTCCACTGATCAGAATCTGAGTCTGTCAGAGTTTCTGATATGTTTAATGGCAGATCTCATTCCCACCTTCTCTGATTTCTTCTATGGGTCACCATGACTTCATTTATTTTGCTCTGGATCTCTAGAGGGTGTGGTAGTATCATCCACCACTACTCCTTCACTGGGTTGTATCAAAAAGTCTCAGACCCAGGGAGTTAGTCCTGGCTGCAGGAGATCCTGGGGGCACCGGGCTGGGAGTTCTCCTGCAGGGGTCTCAGTTTCACTTATGATTTTGGTGTGCACTGGTCTAGCTCTCTTGTGGGCATGGTGAACTCAGCTGCTGCTGGCAAGATGGCACTGCTGCAGCACCCTAGGCTGTGAAGCTGGTAGATTTCTTTTCTGGTTTTGAGCTCTGCTGAATCCCTGGAGGACATGATGGGCTCTGCCACTGGAACTTTTGGCCGGTCTTTGCACAGGAAGAACTGATGAATTACAAGAGACTGATCTGCAGCTGCTTACTTCAGCTCCTTGTTTGCCTTTTCATCTCTGGAGTCTGATGCTGTGAGGCAAGATAGTGCTGGAGTGGCAGCAGCCACTGCAAGGTGGGCAGGTTTTTTTTTTTTTTTTTTTTTTTTTTTAATCTGCTCTCTGGTTGTTCTTCTAGTCTTTTTTAAATCTGCCCCTTGTATTTATGGTTTTCATTCCTGTACTGATAGTATTTTCTGGCAATGTAAAGCACTGTTTTTGAGGCAGTGGAGATAGAGTGTCAGCAGGACTCCTGAACACTGCTTTTTTTCGGTTGCCATCTTCCCAGAAGTCTCAAGTAAAAGTTTTTTAAAAACAATCAGGAAGTCGGGTTTGGTGGTGCACACTTGTAATCCCCACGCTTGGGAGGCGGAAACAGGAGGATCACTCAGGTTCAAAGCCAGCCGCGCTGGCTTAAGAGACTCTGTTTCCAAATAAAAATATAAAAATAGGTCTGGGAGTGTAGCCCAGAGGTAGAAGGGCTTCCAGGAATCCCAGTACTACCAAAAAATAAAAAAATAAAAAAATAAAAAAAAATCAGGAATTTCAATCTAGTATATAGGTGTGTGGTAGTGTCCAGGCATTTAAGTATCAAAGTCACAAATGCTCTGAAACATGTTTTCAATTATTCACACCAGTTTTAACAATTTTGGTAATTGAGTCACATAGATATGATTGGTTTAAGAATTTAAAATGGAATTGTGATGTGGCAGGTATTTGTCTGTCCCTTTGTTTGCTTTAATCTTCATAGCAGCAGTAGGGGAAATTGTTACCCTGATTCTTGATTGAGGCAAGAGAAACTCAGATAGTTTAACTAAACTAGGATTATACAGCTACTAATGGTAAGTAAAGGGAGTACTTAACTTAAAATCTTGTATTGTGTCTAATGGGTACTGCCTTTCCTAGGTGAGGTTCATCTTTAGTATCCTAAGAAGCCATTGCCATTTGCCTAATTTATTTGACTATCTCCAAAAGACATATATAGAGGAATGAGTAGAGGAGATGGAGTTGGTTTAGTATTTGTACACGGCTCTTAATATTTATTTTTAATTTTTAATTGTTGTTTTAGAACAAACCTAGCAACAATTCAATACATATAAAGTTTTCTATCCTCTAGGAATGTGGCTTAACTTAAGGAATGCCTTGCAAATGAGTAGTGATAAGGACATGGTAAATATAAATTCTAATCTGAATCACTAAGATATGTGGAAGAAAGCTAGAGAAATTTCTGACAAAATAGTGTTCTTGCCTAAATAATTAAGATCAGAATGGTCTTTATGGAGTCTACTAATTCAGAAGTCAAAGAAAAGTTAAATAACTTGTTTCAGAAAGGCATCTAAATTTCTTCTTTTTTTGCCGGGCGTGGTGGCGCACACTTGTATTCCCCACGCTTGGGAGGCTAAGACAGGAGGATCGCACGGGTTCAAAGCCAGCCTTAGCTATTTAGTGAGGCTCTCAGCAAGTTAGTGAGACCGTATTTCCAAATAAAATATTAAAAAAAAAGGTCTGGGAGTATGGCCTGGAGGTAGAAAGCCTCTGGGTTCCACCCCCAGTACCACAAAAAATAAAAAGGTCTTCTTTTCCTAATATGTACTTTAGCTACAAAATTAATTCAGATTCAGATACACATAATGTTTAACTTTGTTAAAATACAACCAGTTTAGTCAAAAATATGATTTTTATTTATTAATTTAACATTTTTTATTTTCATTATTCTTCAGTATGATCAGTATTCTTCACAATTAAAGTAGCATGTTAACTTTAGTGGCTTTAAGAAACACATAGATATATACAGAGGCTTGTAAAAATATAGTCCCAGGTGACATATAGATATATACTTGAGACAATGTTCTCTATAATTTTGTGTATCAATATTTTAATATCATTCTATTTTTATATTAATAAATATCTTCTTCAAAATTGTGATTATAATGATACTTATACATACAAATAAACATGCTGATTTATTTAATAGATATTATACAAGTGAGTGTTTGTTTTCATAATATTATATAACTAAATATAGGAATATGTATATTTCTGTCCCCAAATAATTTTCAAATCTCTGATTCCTTTCTTAAAAAAGAATTAGAATTATTGGACAGAAAAGTTTGCATATTTAAATGTTTTTTGATATTCACTTCAATGAAATTAATAAAAATTTATTTTAATCAATTATATATTGGTACATTGATATAATTTTAATACATGTGAATATGTTTTATATGTTAATTAACCATGTAAGTTTTTATTGATTGATTGATTAATTGATTTGCAGAAGTGAGGATTAAACCCAGGAGCATTCTACTTCCGAACACTTCAGCCCTATTTTATATTCTTTATTTTGAAACAGGGTCTCACTAAGTTGTAGAGGGACTCACTAAGTAGCTGAGGCTGGCCTTGAACTTGTGATCCTCTGGTATCAGCCTCACAAATAATGGAATTACAAGGTGCGCCACCAAGTTGTACGTATTACTTTTCTTTACACTTTAATGAGTATATTGTAATTATCCATCATAGTGAGGTTCAAAATGGTACAAGCATGTATGCACATAACAATTGGAATGTGTCCTTCTGGATCCCACCTCACTCTCCAGACTCTTCCTAGATATATTAGCATGTTAGTAATATTTGTAGTAACACTTTCATATATGGACATAGCATTATTTGAAATGTTACCTTTAGTAGTTCCTTTCTTCTCCTGGCCTCCCTCCTCAAAGCCCTTTCTACTATTCTACTTGTCTCTTCATTTATGTGAAGTTCCTTTTGTTTTCTGTTTTTCCTCTTAATTTCAAATATGAAAGGAAATGTGATTATTAACATCTGAACTGGCCAATCCCACTTGTACATGTTCTTTAATAATTTTTCTATTATGATCTAAATGTTTGAATTATAGATATTTAAGGTTTCCTCTTATATCTTTATAATTTATAAAATATAAAACCATATTTTATATTTTTCAAATATCTGAATTATATATTCTTAAGGTCTTGTTATATTTTTATATTTTATAAAGAGTTTATATTTTATATTTCAAATGTTAAAAGTTGATTTCTTTTAAGCTGTTTATGGTAATACTTAAAGCATTTTTAAGTGTTATTATAAATGTGTTCAAATTGCCAGGAATTTCCTTTTTTTTTTTTTCGATGCATTTAAATATATCATGACCTCACTGGCATACACACACTTTTATTTATGTCTTTTATTATTTAATTTGCAATTGAGTCATTAACTGATCTAGAATTTTATTGACCTGTATTATTTTAACACCTGTTGATATAAAATGCATTGATGGGAGATAAATGAAATCCTCAACTTGGTCTTTGCTATGTTTCCTTGTGGTCATTTCCAAAATCTTACTGCTTAAACCAGAGTAATTTTATTTCTCAAGGCTTCCCTTTTCTTTTGTTACACTGTAACCATGAAGAACTAATAAACTCTGACTCTAATTTCTGGGCCCCTTGAGATTTCTGATAAAGAAAGGCTAATTTGCAAACACAGTAAAAAAGAAACTGTAAGGTGGCAGTTGCAAAAATTCTATCTAGTGATGTGTGGTATATAGTAAATGAGAGACATCACCAAACATATACAAATGTCTTAAGAAAGAAAGTATATTTGCCGGGCGTGGTGGTGCATGCTTGTAATGCCCGCGCTTGGGAGACGGAGACAGGAGGATCACGCAAGTTCGAAGCCAGCCACACTGGCGTAAGAGACCCTGTTTAAAAAATATAAAATATGTCTGGGAGTGTACCCCAGAGGTAGAAGGGCTTCCAGGAACCCCAGTACCACCACCAAAAAAACAAAACAAAAAAAAGTACATTAGAGAGCTGGAATCGATTGCCTATTAAACCAGATTTAATTTGCATAAGATCTTAAGGTGTAAATAAGAACTACTAAAAGAGAGTTGAATTAGAACAAAAGAAATGGGAGTAGAAAATAGTGTTACTAATGTTGGCCACTTAGGAAAAAGAAATGAACATGTTAATTTAGCAAATAGATTTTCTGAGGTTGCCACCTACATACAAAATATGATAATGGGAGTTGGAAATAATGAATCCATGGCTTAGTTGGTACAAACTGCTGTATGACCTACAAAATTTTACTTTGCTTCACTAGATCTCCACTTCTTACTCATTAATAGAGTGAAGGAGGTAGATTTAAAAAAATCACTAAGTAAAAAAAAACCAATTCCATAAGTCCACTATCATATGAATGTTTAGAATGTTGCTTAGCTTGGTGAGCTAGACAGGATTAGAGGAAAGCCTTTATGAACTCATGACATCCCACACTGGAAAATGCTTGCTCTTTCCCTAGCCAAGATAGGGCCATCATTTCTTTTTATTTTTTATTTTTAATTAATTTATTTTTTAAATTGGTGCATTGTAGTCATATATCAATCACATTGGAGTACAAGACTTGAGAGGATATACAAGCACACATCATCCAATTAGCCCTCCTCCAGCCCCCATCCCATTCCCTCCCCCTCCCTCCATCCCACACTTCTTTGGTGATTTACTTTGATACATTTGTTTATGTACCTCCTGCGTTTTAAAGAGGCTCCGTCCTCCAGTATTACATACCCTCTGATTGGTCACATTGGTTGCTTCACTATAGGGCCCTTTCTATACCTCAACCTCTTCCTGTTGCCCTTTTTCTCCTAGTTATTGCTGATTAAGAGATGCGTTTGATTTATATTTTCTGCGATATTTCTCTGTGCATGCTGCGTTGCAAGTACCAATCCCACTCTTGATGGTCCCAGTAGTGGCCTGGCTACTCAGTGGACTGATCCAGACCTCGCTGGCTCAAGCAGCGGCCTTGCCTCATGGGAGGCCCCAGTTCTGGTCTCGCTGGCCCCTGAACCGGTCTAACCCCTAAGCTGGCTTTGGTCCCGACCTTGGAGGCCACAGGAGTGAACTTGCCTCACGCCAGGCTCCGATGCTGGCCATTGGCCCCTGCACCGGTCTAACCCCTTGGCAGGATTCCAATCCCGGCCTTGGAGGCCCCAGCATCGGCCTAACCCCTCGGCAGGCTCCAATGCCGGCCTCGTTGGCCCCAGCACCAGCCTAACCCCTCAGCAGGCTCCGATCCCAACCTCGGAGTCCCCAACATTGGTCATGCCTCAAGGCAGGCTCCGATGCCGGCCTCGCTGGCCCCAGCACCGGCCTAACCCCTCGGCAGGCTCTTATCCTGGCCTCGGAGGCCCCAGTACCTGCCTTGCCTCACGGCAGGCTCCTATGCCGGCCTCACTGGCCCCAGCAGCGGCCTAACCCCTCGGCAGGCTCTTATCCTGGCCTCGGAGGCCCCAGTCCCGGCCTGGCCTCACGGCAGGCTCCGATGCCGGCCTCGCTGGCTCCAGCACCGGCCTAACCCCTCGGCAGGCTCTTATCCTGGCCTCGAGGCCCCAGTACCGGCTTTGCCTCACGGCAGGCTCCTATGATGGCCTCACTGTAGGGCCATCATTTCTATTCATCTTACATGTTTTTCTTTCTTCCCTGGCCACATAATCTCATATGTACTATTCTTCGCTCTTCTGCCATATGAGAGGATTTATCTAGTATTTAATATGTATTACTAAGTACTCACTTAAATTATCTACATTATTAGAACATAACAATAACTTAAAATGATCAAGAAATACTCTTAAAATGAGCCCTGAATATACATATATTAAGTTGTATGTACCTTTGCTGTGTAGAAGCTCTTTAGTTTAATGCAATCCTTCTTTTAATTTCTTATGCCTGTGGGGTCTTGTTGAGAAAATTTTTACCTGTGCTAATGCGTTGCAGTGTTAGACCCCTCTTCAAGGAGCTGCAAGGTCTCTGGTTTAATTTACAAGTCTTTACTCCATCTTGAATTAATTTATTTCCATTTTTCTTCATATGATTAACTAGTTTTGCCAACACCATTTGTTGAAGAGACCATCTTTAAGATATATGTATACACAGGTTTTAAAAAGAATTTTATAGAAAAAAAATCATCACAGGAAACTATTTGCAGTAGATTCTGCTGGTCAGAATAACTGCAAGTCTATATTTTGGTGAATCACTTTTGCTTTTTATACATTTCTTTCAGTTGTCATGCCAACTTCCCAGTTCTTCTTAATGTGAAGAGGCTGTGTGTTAACCTAGACATTTGGGAAGTTAAGTTGTTAACTCTCAAACAGAAGTGAATATTTAGGATATACTGGGTAAGTTGCCAAATATCGGTTTCAGTCATCTCAGTTGTCCCAAACTCATAAATCCTTCAGTCATACACTGCTTCATCCCCCCAAAATAGTTCAAGCCTACCATGCTTTAGTATTTTTCACTAGTAGAAAAGTTCTGCTACTTTTTGCAAGCTGTCTGTTAATATCAGAGCAGGTGTGTTATATTGCTTATCAAGGAAAGACCATATAGTTTCAAATTTTAAGAATATTTTAAATATCTATAATTTTGGCCAGCTAATTTTTACAAGTTTTTCATGGAGGTTTTTCAGTTTTAGACCTTATATTAGTTTATTTTCAGAAAACTCATTCTTAATTTTATAAGTAGATATTAATTTAAATTAGTAAAAATAATATTATTCATAGATAAGTCTTACTTTATAAAATATTGCCACTTTGCAAAAATATCTATGAAATTGTTATCTCCGTTGTTCTAAAAAGACATGCTATTAATATGTTTTAAATGCATGGTAACCAAAACTCAATTAATTAAATCTAAAATCCAGTTTCTATGTATGCAATTTAGCCACATATTATACTATCTCAAAACTTGTTTTTTTTTTCCATTCTTCCACCCTATATCACAATACATGTGTGATGGATCCTAAACATGCTTCTGCCAGGAACATGTGCACCTTAATTAATCTTGAATTTTCTCACTTTTTTCCTGATTTTACCTGGTGATGTTCTGCTTCATCAGAGTTTAGACACCTCCTGATCTGTAGTTTCTGAGCACTGTGCTTTAGCCCTGCAACTAGCAAGGAATTTCTGTATCACTGTCTCATTAGCTCTTTTCAGTCCTCAGAAACTGTGCAGATGTCAGGTCAACCAGTAGAGCTGGGTCTCTGATCTTGCTTTTTTATCCCCACATAAGATGATTGTTCTTACTATAGTTCATAAACATACGGTGGCTTTTAGTGTAGTTTGCAAGGATATTTTCATATAAAGAATTTGGTGGCCAGGTGTGGTGGCACACTCTTGTAATCCTAGTTCTTGGGAGGCTAAGACAAGAGGATTGCAAGTTCAAGGCCTGCCTCAGCTACATAGTGAGGCTCTCCACAACTTAATGAAACCCTGCTTCAAAATGAAGAATAAAAATAGGGCTGGGGGTGTAAGCTGAGAGTTAGAATGCCCTGGGTTCAACCCCTAGTTTCTAAAAATAATAAATAAATAAAAATAATTTGACGTAAGACTTTAGTATTAATTTTAGCACTGTGATTTGGCAGGCCACAGACTTTTATTATTTTATATAAACTTTATAAAAGTCAAATAAAATAGGGATTTCAAAGCTTTCTGTTTTGGGTTGCAGCAAAAATTAAATAAGACACTGTATGCAAAGTGCTTCCTACTACTTTTAACTAATAGTATGTGCACAGTAAAAGGCAGAACAAATTTAGAAACAATATTGAATCTTGTTATTCTTTGGAAACTGGTGGGAAAATTAAGTTTTCCTTAAAATTACTGGTAAAATAATGCTGCTTTGTGCATCAATCCTTACTAAATACGCAGTAACCACTATCTACACACTGAAAAACCCCTGTCCTTTTCCTGCTTGTTCTTTTTTCCCCTTAACTTGACTCAATGTCTAACCTCAACTTTAGTAGAGATGACACTTTGATCATGACCTCTACCAACCTAATCATCACAAATGAAATATTATTTTAAATAGAAGGATAATATCCTACTATACTTCAAGTCATTTCTTTACAAAGAACTTTCTGACTAATTTACTACTTGTTATGCATAAACAAGCCACACTCTCCCTGACATAGTATTTTAATATATCTCATAGGATTAAAATAATAGGCAAACTTCACTACTAATGTTTACAGGTTAGGGATATAGCTTAGTGGTAGAGCACAGGCCCTGGGTTCAATTCTTAATACAAAAAGATAAAAGAAATAAAGAAAAAGGCCAGACAAGGTTGCATACAACTGTAGACCTAGTACTTGAGCAACTGACACAGGAGGATTGCAGGTTTGAAGATAGCCTTAGCAAATAGTCAAAGGAGGGCTGGACTTCAATCCCCAGTATTAAAAAAAAAAAAAAAATTAAACGAAAGAAAAATAAGTCAAAATTTTCTCCTTTCATACTTCTCTAAATTCAAAATTATAGAGTAGAACATCATATAATTGTTTCACCTACTAGATTAATATGTCTAAATTTTATAAGAAAGTCATTGAAGAAAGTCTCAGCACTAGTAGGAAGGAAGGAGTGCAGATAGGAACTAATTTGAAAATCAATGCAAGCCAGGTGGTAGCATATGTTTGTAATCCCAGCATTCAGGAGGCAGAGACCAGAGGATCGCAGTTCACGGACAGCCTCAGCTACTTAGCTAGCCTCTTTGCAACTCAGTGAGACCCTGTTTCAAAAATAGTCTTAAGCCAGGCGTGGTGGTGTACACTTGTAAGCCTAGTACTTGGGAGGCTGAGACAGGAGGATCGCACAGGTAAGAAGCCCACCTCAGCAACTTAGTGAGGTTCTTAGTAAGACCGTCTTTCCAAATAAAATATAAAATAGGTCTTGAAGTGTATCCTGGAGGTACAAAGCACCTGGGTTTCATTCCCTTCCCAGTATCACCAATAAATAAATAAATAAATATAAAGTGACTTAAAAACTAGGCCTGGGGCTGTAGCTCAGAGGTCAATACTTCTGGGTTCTATCCCCAGTACTGCAAAAAAAAAAAAAAAAAAAAAAAGGAAGAAAGGAAGAAAGAAGGAAAGAGAGAAAGAAAGAAAGAAAGAAAGAAAGAAAGAATAAAGAAAGAAAGAAAACCAATGCAATGAGAAAAGAACGTTTCACTTATGAAATAGCAGACTGCCTTAATATTTTTCAACTGAATATTGATAGATTAGCCAAAGTGTACTCAAATGGACATAAATAAATGTCTTGAAATATAAATAATCCTGAGGAAAAGCCTATACCATTAGAATGATAGTTTAACAAGGGAAAAGGGGCTGTTTTATGAAGGTATCTAAAAGCATTCTGCAAACCTCAACATAACTAAATATTTCTATTTTTATATATAACAAGAATAATCACTATATATCAGCAACAATTCTAGTCCTGTATGCATCATTCTACCTCCTAATTATAATTACCATAATGCTGAATCATCTAATGGCCTCTGCTTTCTAACAGCATGCAATGAAAGAGTGATTTCTGTTTCTGTGCAGGGAAAAAAACTTCTGGAATAGCAAAAAACAAAAAAGAAAAAGAAAAAAAAAAGAACGCCTAAAATGGTTAATATAAAAGAAACAAATGCAATATAAAATTGGTGAAATTAATTTTTCACAAAATTTGGGAAATTTACCAAAAAACATAAAAAATTTCAAGGAGTATTCATGAAAATAGCTAAACTTTGGCTACCAACAATGACCTTTGTGGCGTTTTGCCTTTCCCTATTCCTATTTCTCTCTCTGTAGTTATGTATTAGGTAACCTTAGAAGCCATTCTCACAATCATTGCTACACCTTTGAAAATCAGCAGACTAGAACAACCATGACCAAAAGCCCAGTTTCCACAGAATTATCTTCATCTTACCTGTCTGAGAGTTCCCTGAAATCCCTGAGCACAGTGCTTGTCTTTATCTAACCTAATTCAGAGCTTACTCAAAATGAATAACCATTTCCCTAAAACATTGTTTAAAAAATGACAAAATGACAAAAGTAAAACATACCTCATCAGATATCAGACGCCAATCCAAAGGCAAATATTAATCAAATGCACCTAACCACCTCAATAAACTCTACATCTTTGGACATGATCAATAATCTCTTTGTCTTATAGTCTTTAACAGGATACCTTTGGAGCATTTGTTAAGACTACATGATACATGGGCTAAAAAAAAAAAAACGTGATAAATTTACATTCACTATAAATATACGTGCATGTCATTATCATTGTCAATATTTGTAGTTGAAGAACTAATAAAATTCACCAGCCAATGATGATACATGTGGGGTAAGACACATCATCTGCAGTCAATAAGAGGTATGTGTCTTCATTTGTTATTTTCTCTTGTTTTGGTTGTAGTTTGCATCCCTTTTTCTTTGAGATTCTTTCTTTCTTTTTTTTGTTTCTTTGGAGGTGGGAAGGTAGGTATTAGGGCTTGAACTAAGAGACATTCTGCCTCTGAGCTAGACTTCCAGTTCTTTTACTTCTTATTTTGGAACAGGTCTCACTGTGTTGCTGAGAGTCTTGCTATGTTGCTGCCACTGGCCTTGCATCTGCCCTCCTCCTGTCTCAGCCTCTCAAGTCCTTAGATTACAATTGCATGCCATCACACTTGGCTTCCTTCTAGTTTTTTAATATAGAAGGCTAGGCTATTGATTTGAGAGTGCTCTGTTCTTTCACACAGGCACTTACAAGCATAAATTTCCCTCATAGAACTGCTTTAGCTTTATCTCATGGGTTTGAGTTCTTGCTTGCTTTAATATACTTTTATTTTCAAAAGTGAAAGCCAAGTCTCTAAATTTCAAAATATTCTATTTCACTTAGAGCTTATTCCAAAGGCTATTCATTTTGCTTTAATTTATGTAGAAAAAATCGACACTAATTCTTTTAGTAGAGGAACTTAAATTTTGCTGCAAAAATTACTGATGGCTTTATTTACTTTTTTCTGTAAATTTTCTATTTCATTCTTTTATACACAAAGGCAAAGTCCTATCATTTCCCAGGGTAGCAGGTCAAGAAAAGTATTTTGTATAGAAATGCAAAATAGGAAGTCAACATATTACGTATGTAACCATGAAAAACAATATATTAATATATTCTTTTTTATGGAACTTCTAGGTTCTGTGACTTTAGCTCTGATTTAGATTTTTAAAAATTGGCTATTTTGCCTCCAAGTTATATAGTAATGAATATTATAAAAGTAGGGTGGTATCTGTAGCCTAAAATCCCTTTTTATTTTGTTTAAAGATTCTCAAAATATAAGTTGAAAGTGATCTCATTTATTGTTTCCAAATGATGTTTTCTTCCCAGTTGTTCCATTCCTGACTTAGCAATGCATAATTAACATTTTATGTATCCCTTTTATTGTAAAAAACTAATCTTTTATTTCTATAATTTAAATTTATGTTCTGCCAACTGTCACTGTTAATTTAGATTTATTGTAATTTTTCTAAATTTTGCTATTAATCTATTTGTTTCCTCTACTTTTCATCATGATATTCTCTGAGGTCTGATTTTGACTTTGCTCAAATAAACATATTAACTTTTTATATTATTTTTATTTTTCCAGTAATAAATTGTGATTAGGGTCCAGTGGGATAGTATCTAGAGGGATAATTATGAATAGTCAAATTTATTTTCTTTATTCAATTCTATTTAGGCAGCTCTGTTTTGGAAAGATCTTAAAATCTAGAGTGAAACATGAAGATGTATCATCAGTCGTTACTTATGGTTTATAAAAATCATGGTTTCCTTTATTGTATGATGGGGAGAATAATATCAACCTCAAAATATTAGTATAAGAAATAAATAAGGCAACACACTTGGTGTGTAGAACATAGGGATACTTATAAATGGTAGTTGGTGGTCATTTTTAGCTGATCTATCATCAATTAGTGTCTTTGAAGCAGAGTAAAAGTTCCAAAGTATTTCTACTGAATGAAAACTGACCATGAACAAGAAATACCATGAAGGCAATTAGATCTGTATTTTGTAACCTGTGCAATACTTTGCTAATATTCTACCTTTAAAGGCAAGCTACAAGGTAGAAAACTAGATATTAACTATTTTCCCTGAATCTCTGTGTTGTTTTTTTTGGGGGGGGGGATTTGTTCATATTTCCCCAGAATAACTGTACTTATAATCAATGTAATCATTATTTTAGCTATTTCATTATGTAATTAGCTATTGGGATTGAAGTCTCCAGGGCTGTGATAAAAATCAGGAAAGCAAACATATTAGTCAAAAATGTCAAGGTCTAATTCTGCCATTATACTTTCTCTGCATTTATACTGTTAATAAGAAATTGACAGATTCATATTTTGGACCATAAAGCAACAGCACATATTTCAAAACCACTGGTTTGAAAAAAATCAAATTTTCTTGCAGCCAGCATTTCACTTGTTTTCCCAATGATCCTCTTATTTCCTTAAAATAAAAACAATCACATTATTATTACCTTATAACACACGTAGGGAAATTCAGAAAGAGGAGAAAATAAGTGAACTTAAGAGAATGTGTATTGGGAAAGGCAATCATGAGCAGCCTGGCCACCCTTCCCTAGTTGCAGAAGAGTGTGCCTCAGGGTAGGAACAGTTTCTTACAGGTAGATAACGAGTCTTCACAGCCTGAACTGAGCTTACAGTCTTCTTCAAAATATCTTACTCTGTTCAGGGTTCCACAAGCACTTTAACATGCTTAGGCATGTGCATTATGTGATACCTGGCCAAGCTTACTACTCTATCAGTTTCTGGCAAGTAGGAAAAGTGATCTTTCACCTGCAGCAAGAAGCATCTATGTATGCCTGCATGCGTTGCAAGGTAAAACCTTTTCCCTCTGGTGGATGTTCACTGCTAAAGAAATTCTTGCTTTGTATTGTCTCTGAGCAAAGCGAAAGTCCACCAATCCCGTGCCTGTACAAGTTATGATTTTCTTGGCAATTCCAGTACCTGCAAATAATTCAGGGGGTTGAAATCCTGGGACTTGGGCTTCTAGCAATGGGTACTGTTAGTCTTCTTCTTCTTCTTCTCCTTCTCCTTCTTCTTTCTTCTTTCTTCTTTCTTCTTTCTTCTTTCTTCTTTCTTCTTTCTTCTCCTTCTCCTTCTCCTTCTCCTTCTCCTTCTCCTTCTCCTCCTTCTTCTTCTTGTAGTACCTCTCCCCTAGAGGTGGCAAGGGGTGTCATTTGATGGACATTGTATAAATTGCCCTGTGAGTGATAATGGTCATTCTTGATGACCTTGTTGCTGTCATTATTTTTTATTGGTGCATTGTAATATACATAATTATGATGAAGTTCAAAGCAACAGAGATACATGCACACAGTACTTGTTGAGATTCCTCTTGTTCCCACTCAGCTCCATAACTCTTTCCATAAACAGTATTGAGTTTGACATGAATAATTTTGGTTACGTACACTTTACTTTTTCCAGTATAGTATTTCCTTTATCAAATCTCTCTCCTTCCACCTATCTCCCTTTCTTAAGACATCTCCATCAGTACACTAGGGGTTCTCTTCTGTCTGGAGTCACTTTTGTTTCCATTTTCTCTCTAGCTTCCATATATATGGAAAAATACCTAACCCTTCATTTTATTGTGACTAACCAATCTAACTTTACATAATATGCCCTAGTTCCATCCATTTTTCGGCAAATAAAATAATTTTGTTCTAATTTACAACTGAGTAGAATTCCAATGTTTGTATATCCCATAATTTTAATCCATTCACTGGCTGATGGATGCATTGTCTGGTTCTATAATTTGGCTACTGGGAATTTGTGCTGCTATGAACCTGGTTATGCATGTATCAGTATAATCGATCCTAGTTATAAATCCTCACGTTCATTCTTCATAACTTGGGGTATTATTGAGGAAGTTTTTACCAGTGCCTATATTTTGGAACACTGATCCTATGTCCTGTTATAGTAATTGCAAAGTCTGGTCTAATTTCCAGGTCTTTGTTCCATCTTGAATTGATTCTTGTGCACAGTAAGAGGATGGGTTTAAGTTTTCTAAAAATGGATAAACAAAGGTGCTAAAAACATACTCTGGAGAAAAAATAGCTTTTCAGCAAATGATGCTGGTAAAATTGATGTTTCATTATTAATCAGGGTATAATGGGTAATTTTTCCATGGCTTCTTTCTCTCATATAGCTTGTATTCCACATCCTGCTACCTATTGCTAGAGAAAGAGGACAGGCTTGTTTTTTCTGATGTTATTAACTGTGGTCTTTTTAAAGCACTACTCAATTTTATTTTTCCTTTAGGCATGTTGTTAAAGTACTATGTATGGTGATGAGTTTTAGTATTCTTACAATTTTGCTCCCCCTTCATTAAGGTGTTTGTGATGATTTATTCATATTTCATTAAGCCCATTATTTATTCCATTTCACAGATTCTATTCAATAATTTCCCATATGTGTCAAAATTATTCTGAATTTTATTCATTGTTTCCATTTTGAAAAATGGTACCTGAATCCTGACTAGTCCATTTATTTATTTGTCAATATGCTCAAGAAATCTTGATACATTGCTTCATTTTAAGTTTGTGGGCATCTGGCCTGAAGATCTTATATTTGTTACTTTATCATTTGGAAACTAATTTCAGAAATTCTGTGACATGTCCTTGAAATGTATTAAAGAACAAAATTGGAAATGACAGAATTGATTTTAGAAACCATAAAAATGTGTTTACTTTCCCTTTGTGAATGTCTTATATTCTAAATCAGTGTTACCAATAGAATTTTTCATGATGGCAGCAATATTCTATATCTCTGCTATTATGGTAGCTATTAGCCATATGTGGCAATTGAATATTTACAATGTAGTTATAAGCAGAACCTAAATTTTTAATTTTTCTTAATTTAATTTAAGTCCTAAATAACTAGCTGGGCACGTTGGTGAAAGACTGTGATCCCAGTACTTGGGAGGCTGAGATAGAAACATCACAGGTTTGAAGCCAGCCTCAGCAACTTAGCAACATCCTCAGCAGTTTAGTGAGATCCTGTTTCAAAATTTTAAAAATAAACAAATAAAATAGGGCTGGAAGATATAGCTCAAAGGTAGCAGGATCTTGGTTTCAATCATCAGTAACCCTAAAAATAATGATAATATCTGAATAGCCACATAGCAGTCTAGATTTTGTAATTATTTAAATCAGTAGTACAATGGAAGCAAAATAAAATTTGGAGTGATAAAGAACTAGGTTTACATTGAATAAAGACGGAATCTTCCCTGTTTTTTATAAAAGATAATTAGAATGCATTTCTCTCATAAATATGTTGTATAGTGCTAAATCAAATTAAATATGCAAACACAAGAAAAAGTAAGGCACTAAGTCAAAAACAATTTCTTTCCATTTCCTCCAGTGTAGAATTTTTCTAACAGGTTTATTATAAAATATTTCCCACTGGCCAATATGGGAGTCCTTCTACGACATAGATTCTTGTCTTTTCTGCAAAGTATATGTTGATAAGTATATATATTATTAGTATGCTAAGTATTCATCTAATAGTTCTTTGATAAATACAATCATGTTGATATTATGATATATGATATAATTCATTAGTTATCTCTTTCTCAGTGTGTGTGTGTGTGTGTGTGTGTGTGTGTGTGTGTGAGCGTACGTATGTATGAGTGTCTTTAGTCTTAGTGACACAAAGTTGAATAAGCAAAGAAAAAGGGTTAGCTGTTTCCCTTGTGCCTTTTAGTATTTTATTAGTCAGTTTCCTGTCAAAAAACTTCAGCCACTAGTGAAAACTGGCTGCGCACACAGGAAGTAATGAGGAAGAAAAGGATCTGTGAATTAACTCAGCCATTAGTATTTGCAATAAAGAGTAGCCACTTGTCCCTCCTACCCACAAAGATGATTAAAATGAGGAGGTATCAAAGCCTCTAAGATCAAAGACTGTCCACATAGATAGGACTAGAACTATAGAGAAGAGCCCTATGGTTAATATTAGGGATTTTTAGAAGATGTTCACATTTAGAAATGCTTCCAGGAGCAAAAGAATAAGAGAAAAGTGGCTTCCTCCATTCCTGCCATCTACCTTCCATCCATGTCTATTACTGACAGAGACTACCAAAAAGCCAGCTGTTAATGGAGCTTGGAAAGTGTAGTTTGAATATACTTAGCCTCAGTATTAAAAGGCAATTAAATTGGTTGTGGGGCTAAAATACAAAGGTTTATTACTGGGACATTGCCTCTGTAAGTGATGAAAACTTATAAAAGTCAGAGAATGGTTAGTTCACATGATAATCTCCATCCTCCGTGGATCTGTGTTTGGCTTTATTTTTAGAATATTTCATCCTCTTCACTTTTTAAAATATTATATTTATTTTACGAGTGTCTATTTTTATATTCTAACCATAAAATATTAGCCAATTTAGTTAGTATTATACTTCAGCTCATGGATGCTCTTTCAACTTTTATTTTCTTCTTGTTATTTTGTGGGGCTGGATTTGTTGACCTATCTACATGTTGATTTCCTCTGTCTGAACTGCATCACTAAGAGGCTCACTGAAGGTGTTTTCTTTTTTCTACATTGCCATATTTTTCCTTCTTTCCTTTTCTTTTTGAAATTTTGATATTGCCATAATATTTTACTTCTTATTTTGTTTTGTATTTGCTTTTCACCACAGCCTTTGAATTATTAATCATATTAATTCTAAATTTCTTGGAAAATAGGCTCAATATCTGTGTAACATCTGAATCTTATTTAGTTAATTATTATGTTTTTTTGTAAGACTTTGTTTCTTCTCATATGCTTTATCACTTTTGTTAGCTAAATCCAGACCTCTTGAGGTGGGGAAGCTCAGTGGTAGAGAGTTACTCAGTATGCAGGATGCTCTGTGTTTCATGCACAGCACCATGCATATAAAGTTAAAATCAACAAGTAGGCCTCTTGAATGGGACATTTGATGACTGTGATATTTTGACAGAAAATGGGCATAGATTTCTCTCTGTTTTGCTGTTAGTGGGGTGCTTTATTTATTTAGGAGTTGAATTGAGGTTGAAGTTGAGGCCAGATGTTTCTATGGTTACCCTCAGGGCACTACAACTTTCAGATTTCTATAATGACACATCAATGTGATAACTTTATTTCTAGAAGACTTTTCTCAATAACTACTCTGCCTTGATATTGAGTTCTTCCATTTCCATGGTTTCTAAGAGGTTTTTCCCCTTCCCCATTGCTAGTCTCACAATTTAAAAAAATTTTTATTCACTAAATCAATTACATGTAGTAGGTTCATTCTCTACAAATGATACTGCAAGAACCTCTTTGCTTCTTCTTCTTTTTATTTTTTTATTGTGTGCATATGTGTGTGTGTGTGTGTGTGTGTGTGTGTGTGTGAGAGAGAGGGGGGGGCACTGTCACCACACTGGGCATTACACCTAGGAGGACTCTACCTCTAAGATACACCTCTAGGCCTATTTTGTTTTGTTATTTTGAAACAAGTTCTCTCTAGGATGAAGAAACTCCCATTACTCCCATTACTTTTTTTATTTTTACTTTTTAAATTTTTTATTGGTGCATTATAGTTATACATCTTAATGGGGTACAAGATGGTAGAGGCATACATGCACACATCACTTATTTAGCCCTTCCCCAATTCTGACCCCGTTTCTTCCCCTTCCCTCTTTTTCATGTTTGGCTTAGTGACTGACTTTGCTATGTTTATGAGTATACGTCATTTACACTAGAGAATTTCCCTCTTCCACCCTCCCATCCCCCTTAGTTAAGTTGCCTTATTTACTCATCTATGATTTCTCCTTCTCCTCTAGAGTTTTTCCTATGACCTTTTTTTCTCCCAAGTTTCTGCATATTAGGTATAGGATCTGATTTCCTACTTTTTGTGACTGACAAATTTCACTTAGCATAATATTCTCCAGTTCCATCTATTTTCCCACAGATAATGTAATTTTATTTTTTATGGCTGAGTAAAATTTCACTGTGTACATATCCCATTATTTTGTAATTCATCCATCTGTTGATGGACATCTTGGCTGGTTCTATAGTTTGGCTATTGTGAATTGTGAAGCTATGAACATAGAAGCCAATATCACATTAATACTAAAACCAAATAAATACAGATCAAGAAAAACTATAGGCCTACCTATTTGATGAATGTAGAGGCAAAACTGCTAAACAGAATACTAGCAACACCCGTTCAAAACAACATCAAGAAAATCATACACCATGACCAAGCAGGGTTCACCCCAGGGATGAAAGGCTAGTTCAACATATAAAAACAATCCATGTAATTCATCACATAAACAGAACCAAAGACAAAAAAAGGCTGGTTTAGAACCTGCGCAATCCTCCTGTCTCCGCCTCCCAAGCGTGGAGATTACAAGCATGCGTCACCACACCTGGCTACAGAGTAGATTTCTATTTTGAGAAACTTTGAAATTGCAAATTTTCTAGAACTTCTATTCCTGTGTGTGTACCCATTTAACTGATATTATAAAATGCTTACTCCATACCAGGCACCAAGATACCAGGACTGATAGGAACCCTGAACTCAGAAACCTTAGCATCTTCCTGGAAATATCAATATCAAATAGTCTCATTGTAAATTATTTACAACCACCCATCCTTAATGTGTTTAATTCCACTTGCTTGGCATGCAAGTAAAACAAAGACATTATTTTTGTCCAGAGAATTTTTTTAGCCCTTCTTCAAAATTCCCATTGCTAGGTGCCTTACATTGTGTTTATAATACTAATTTATTATCTAATTTTAAGTTATTCAATACCATTTACCTCACTGTATGCTCATTAAGGCTATTTAACTTGGAATATCCATAGTTCCTGGAAAAAACAATAATGCTGTGAATTTAAAGTATAAAACTGTTAAGTGCATATGTTTTATCAGAAAGAGACTTTTCTTTTGGCTCTGTTTTCCTGCAGTTTTTATTGTTTTTATTCTTCATTACCAAGAAATTATAGAGTTGTCATGCTGCCTTGTAATTATTCACTAACATAATGTGGCACATGTTGGATTATTTTATTACATGTTATGAGAATAACAATAAAACCAAGCATGGTACATGATAAACAAACAAGTCCAGGAATTACTCCAAAGTCTTTTTTCTATCCTCTTTGTGAATGCATGCTGTAGTTGAGCATTTATGATAAATAGAACCTGTCTAATGTATTCTGACATTCTGTTATTTTTTTCTCTTGTGGTTATTTTGTTTAATTTTGCTTCCAGAAATTTATGGAAGATAGTGTTTCATTCAGCATTTTTACTGTTGTGACCCCAAATCCCTGATGACCACAACTTAGAAGAAGGAAGATTTATTTACTTACATATCTCAGGGTTTCAGTCTGTGTTAGGCAGGGTCACATCTGCAGAGCTCAGGGCAAGGTGGCAAGAAGCAGAGAGAGACAGGAAAGGGGATGAAAGGCATCAATATTGTCCCAAGGCCACATCCCCAGTGACATACTTCTAGCCACTTTCTACCTGCCTACCTTACCACCTAATAAATCCATTTATATATCAATGAGTTTATCCACTGATGATATTAGAACTCTCATAATTCAATTGTTTCAACTGTGAGCATTTTGAATCACCAATATATAAGCTTTTTGAGAAATATTTATATATAAACCATAGCAAATGGTGACTAAAATTATAAAATAAATGCTGAATACATTCTATATAAATAAATAAATATGCATTTATATATACATATATATGTATACACATGATGATAATGAATTTTAATTTTGGAACAACTCTCTTATTGATAATACTGGAGGGCACATTGAAGCTATTTTTTCCATCCAAGATCTTTTTGAAAAAATGTCAATGCATTATCACTGAAAATAACTTAAGAAAATTCTACAAAATCAAATAAAGCAGATGTATCATTTTCTCTTGAGAATTTGATTTTTAAAAAAATTTTTTAGTGTGTATGGGGAAAGAGAGAAAAAAAGGGAAGAAGAAAGAGAGAGATGTAGGGAGGGAGATTTATTTATTGGAGACTGAGCTCAGGGTTCCATATATATTAAGCAAACACTCTGCCACTGATTTGCATCCCAGTACAGTAATTTTATTTTAATGAATTGCATTTTCAAATTAGAAACCCAAACCTGTAAGAAGTTATGCTCTATTAGTGGATGGTTAAGTAATTATGTTATCATTGTTAAAAAGAGAAGAATGTGAATATCAAAATTGAGGACTCTTAGAAACCAACTAAGTCTTAGTGACAGCTCTGTTCTCTTCCATGTGTGAAATTAGACCTTAGTGGGCACAGTCAAGATCTTGGGGAAGATGAGATTTCTATAGAATCAAAGGTAGACTGGAAAATATATTAATTAGTGAGATGTAGTCAGTAATTCTGTTTCAGTTTTGGTTAAGTGCTAATGTTTTTTCTTTTTTCTACCTACTTTAACAAAAAGAAAATTCGAGTCATATACCTACACTGAACTCATTTTCCCAGATGTCTTCAAATATAACAACCACACATTTATCTACCAACATAATCACCCATAAATTAAAACAAATATTTTTTTACATAAATTATGGTACATTCTTTTACTCTTTTTCAAGATGCATTAAGCTGTCACTTTACTGAAGTTCAATATCATATATAGCTCTTAGACGATTTGCTAAATAGTATCTAAGCAAGGTATTCAGGTTGACTACATGTATTATGATCATGTAAAAGGGATGTATTAATTAAAATTAATCTGAGTTTACATTTAATATTTTACTTGGAAGCTAAGCATGGTGGTACAGCCTAACACAGGGGAACTGCAGGTCCAAGGCCTGCTTCAGAAATTACCAAGACCTATTTCAAAATAAAAAAAATAAATAAATAAGGTCTGGAGTGTTACTTAGAGGTAGAAAGTCCCCTGGTTTCAATCTCCAGGACTATAAATGGATAAATTAATTACATAAATTAAATAATATTTAGATTCATGCTATCCATGCTCCTATAATCAAAATATGGCTACTGGCATTTCTATGATAATAACATAGGAAAAATGACTTTTTGCAGAGAAAAACAACAATGCAAAATACTCAAGGGCCATCTTTAATTTAGCTCTGAGTTATATGAATGATTTTATCAGCAATTTTAGCCATAAATTCCTTAATAATATATCATGTCTGGGCAGATGAGCATTCAGAAATGGCGCGTGCGCGCGAACACACACACACACACACACACACACACACACACACAGGAATAGAAGTTCTAGAAAATTTGCAATTTCAAAGTTTCTCAAAATAGAAATCTACTCTGTAGCCGGGTGTGGTGGCGCATGCTTGTAATCTCCACGCTTGGGAGGCAGAGACAAGAGAATTACGCAGGTTCTAAACCAGCCACGCTGGCTTAAGAGACCCTCTTTCCAAATAAAAATATAAAATAGGTCTCAAGTGTAGCCCGGAGGTACAAGGGTTTCCAGGAACCCCAGTACCACCAAAGAAAGAAAGAAAGAAAGAGAGAGAGAGAGAGAAAGGAGGGAGGGAGGGAGGGAAGGAAGGAAGGAAGGAAAGAGGGAAGGAAGGAAAGAAGGAAAGAAAGAAATGTACTCTGCAGATAAAAATTTTAAGTTCATACATATACATACAAATACTTGAATATGTTGTTTATAAATTTAATAATATTAAGAAAGATGTATTAGATAATTATGACAAAAATAGTTCAATAAGTAAACAAAAAAATAACATGTAGATTCCAAGACAAAATAAACCCCAATTATTTAGGAGCTAGTAAATTTTGACTGCAGCACTCAATTCAGAAAGCCTCTAGCAACATAGATGTTTTTCACAGAATCCCTGTTTCTTCTGCCATTTGTTCTTATATACACTGACTCATATTTTTCACATAATTGTATGGAAATTATTTTGCAAAAAATCGATGTTCTGAATAGCCAAAATAATTTCTAAGTTTTAAATCAAGACATTGATTCTTGGCATTTGCTAGAATGGATGATGAAATTGTAAGCTGACCTAAGGGGCATCACAGGTGAGAGTCTTAATGCTGGAAGGTGCTGTCTTCAGACTTCCTGAGGTCAATTAGGCCCAGGACTTCCAGTGATCTCCAGCTCAAAACAAAAATCAACAACTGTCAACCTTGACCCAAGAAAGCTGAGACTTGAGTTCTGTCATCAAGCTTAGAGCAATGATTTGGGGGCATAAATCTGACAGTCATAACAGTACAGAGGAGCGAGGGTGGAGTAGCACTGCTATGCAAATCTGCAAGAAGTAGAGCAAAATGAAAATTAAAAATTGTTATGAATTTAAGACTGTGATAGAAAATCACTAAAGCAAGCATTGACCTTTGTATTGCCCTGCGCTGTGCAGCTGAGCACACAGAAAGAGTTAAGAGAGTTGAGGGAAGCCAAAGGGTTTGTATCAAAATAACCTCCCACATCTTTAGAAAATGTGCCAAAGGGCTAGAATGTAGCTAGGTGGTTTAGCAATGCCTGGCACCAAGGCCCTGGGGTCTATCCCTAGTACCTCAGCAAAGAAAGAAAGAAAATGACAACAAATCATAGAAATTAGGTTCTTCATATTGTTATATTTAAGTGATGTCTCCTTCTTAAAATTTATCAAATTCTAGTATCCTGTGGCAAGATAATGGACAGGCAACACTGTTTCACATGAATAATTAGTTTGTGTATTGTGTTTTTAGTTAATTATTGAATATACAGTGCAAAGTGGTGTTTTCATTATGCATTTAACTTTATTTACAATGAATTATTTTATAATTTTAGCTTGCAGTCTAATTTAGTCTGTAGATCAAATAGTAATGAAAAGGTTACTTTCATTATTCAAATTCAGAGAGATAGTATGGTACATTAGAAATTGCACTTGAGTCGTATTACTAGCATTATATACAAGACTAGCAGTGAATCAATTAAATTATAAGTCTATGTGAAAGTAATATTATGTATGTGGCAGAAAGTGAATGAAGCTACTTAAAAGATAATGTGTTTCCTTATTTGCAAATCAGGGATTTCTAAAGTTCTTTTAATGCTACCATTGACTTAATGTTTGTGGGGGGGAGTGTCATGTTTCTCTCTTTTTAGATTAGACTTTCTGTGCCTAGGAAATGATGGTGGCCCATGATTTTCCCATGAGTTTTAGACTTTGAATTAAATGCACAACTTTTCTTCTTCCAAAATCAAAGAAGCTTCTTATTTGATAACCTAAAGCTATACATGTGAACCCTGGCTGCTCATGGGAAAGATGTGAGGTTTTAGCAAGGACAAATGTGCAGGCCTCACTTCCAGAGAATTTTAAGAACTGATAAGGATTTGGGCAAAGTTGTGAGGTTTTAGATTGTTTAAGTTCCCCTAAATAATCTCAATATCTAGGGCACTTTCAAAAACCTTTGGTTCTGGGTCTAGGTGTGTCCAATGTATGTTGTCCATGAAGGCAGAGAAGAGAAGAATGTGTGCTTTGGTAAGGACAGATCAAATAGTACAAACTCCTGAGGTTTGGCATCCCTCCCCTTGCTTGCTATGTCAAGCTTGAAAACTTTAAAGGTGGAGATCTGAGCTGGGTGTGTTAGCACCGGCCTATAATCCCAATTTGGTAGGCTAAGAAAGGAGGATCTTTGGTTGGAGTCCAGCACATGGTAACTTAACAAGACCCTATTTCAAAACCAAGAATAAGCCCGGTGTGGTGGCATATGCTTATAATCCCCATGCTTGGGAGGAGGAGACAGGATAGCTCTGGTTTGAAGCCAGCCTCGCTGGCTTAAGAGACCTGTTTCTAAATAAAAATATAAAATAGGTCTGGGAGTGTAGCCTGGAGGTAGAAGGGTTTTCAGGAACCCCAGTACCACAAAAAATAAAAATAGAAAAGATTAAAAAAAAAAATCCAAGGCCGGGCGTGGTGGCATCTGTTTGTAATCCCCATGCTTAGGAGGCAGAAACAGGAGGATTACGCTGGTTAGAAACCAGCCTCTCTGGCTTAAGAGACCCTGTTTCCAAATAAAAATATAAAATAGGTCTGGGAGTGTAGCCCAGAGGTAGAAGGGTTTCCAGGAACCCTAGTACCACCAAAAACAAAACAAACAAACAAAAAATCCAAGAATAAAATACGGCTGAGGGTATAGCTCAGAGATAAAATGCCCTTGAATTTAATCCCCAGTGCCACCAAAAGTAAGTAAGTAAATAGAAAGAAACTGAGACTTAAGCCTTTTGGATCATATTTACTACGCCAACCCCTAGAAAGAGATGGCTTATGAGGGAAGAGGTGAAGTTATCAGGTGCTATGTCTAAAGGAGACTTGATGAAGGCACACCCAATGAAGTAGAAACCATGTCATTGAGAAGGTTCTAGAAAGTTGTTGAGAGTTGTTATTTGACACACTTAATGGTGAGCCAAAACTTTACAGAGTGACTGAGTTAGTATATCTGCTGTAAAAACAAGGGGACCAAGTATATCTATATCTCATGGCCCCTTTTCAGATGACTGGGTCTAGTGAGGAAGAAGTTTAGAAATCTGGGTTTTATAATCATGAGATCTACAAAATAACATAGTTGTGTTAGTAGAATCCAAATCACTGTAGTAAACAGTCACATACAACTATAGACCAACAAATGGCTTTTATGATGGCATGAACACAGTGACTTCCAGCATGAGTTCTAGGACCAGAGTTCAAATCCCTGCTGCCTTCAAGCTGTGGACCCAAGGATGTCACTATGGTTCTGTAGGTTCTATTTCCTCACTTATAAAATGGAAATATTAAAATTAAATAATTTCAGGGGCTGTTTGGAGGCTTAAGACAGAAAAAACATTTAGAGTGTAATAAGAAGTCAATATATGTCAGTAATTGTAATTATTTTGGGGACAGTACAGCTCTGTACAAAAAAAAAAAAAAAGTCCTGAGAACATTACCAGTAATTTAGCACTTGCTATGCTAAATAGCATATAACGCAGAGCCAGCGGGACAGACTCAGTATCAGGAGCTGTGAAGGGGTGACTTACCACCAGGCGCACTTCCATCTGTTGCTGTTGATTAAACATGCCTTTGGAATTAAAGTTGTCACACGCTAATTATAAAGCCGGCAATGGCTAATTCATGTGCCTTTGAAATATACTCCCAGAGTAGCAGGTAAACAGTGTTAGCAATTATAGCATCCCATTAATTCTGTAAAAAGTGATAATATTAGTTTGAATTAGGTGGTTAATAGTTCTCTTTTCCAGAAAAAGCAAAAATTGTGTTGGGGTTGAAAAACTTTCAATCTGCTACTAGATATAACATTTAAGCATAAGCATAAGGGGAAAATCCTAGAAGTTGAAGCAGGGAGCCCTTGGCAATCAGAAATGAGCCTAACTGAGCTTATCTTGATGGCTCAAGCCACCAAAAAGCTCAATATTTTTCAGGTTTCAAAGCTGTGATTCCCCAGAGGGTCAAATGGAGAATTCTTTTCACCTCCACATTTACTGGAGCCTCCCTGAATTTCACTGAGAGAATGCTTCAAGTCGGCTCCAATTAAGAGAATCGCAGGACTGCACAGGACAACCAGGCCAGCTGCTGAGCATGTGTCTCATTGTCTGGTGATGAATTCCTGAGTGTTTAGACTGGTAGAGAAGAAATTCTGTTCAAGAATAAAATAATCATGGAAGATTTTTTCCCCTCACTTATTAGCTGCTAAACATGCTTCTTTAGGAAAATTTTTATTTTTTTTGTCATCAGCCACATTTATTATATATTTACCGTCACATTTATACCACAAAGTTACAGAATCTTTAAAGTTTTCAGATCCTTTATACTGTTTTATTTAAAGCCTATTTGTTTTGGGGAAAAAATATCCTTTGTTTTACTAGAATATATTTCTTTTTCCTAAACATAAATGTATGAAGGTAAGATAAATATACTTAAAATAAATATATTCATTGGTTCTTTTAACGAATACTTAAAGGTTAAAATTCTGCTTGTAATTTGCATAGGCACCAGTGTATTCTTTTGAAATTTTATTTTAGATTCAATTTTATCACTGATAAAAAGAAGTAAGGGAAATAACATTTGACTCTAGCTACCATCCACTGCTTAAATTTACATTATTTAAAAAATATTTATGTTTTTTTTTATTCTCTTCCTAAAAAGAATGAAAACAAGGCTCTTAGAAGGTAAATTGCCTGACGTCTGTCTTTCTGCCTGCCTGCCTGCCTGCCTGTCTCTGTCTCTTTCTCTGTCTCGGGGTCTTTCTCTCTCTCTCTCACATAAACACACACACACACACACACACACACACACACACACACACACACATAGATTAACTCTAAAATGAGAAACTCTACTCTTCAGGACTCTATTGTTTATCTGTGTCAATGGATAAAAAAATAACAATAACAATAAATGACATAATGTAAAAATATGAGGTTTTGTGTAATCTAAGTAGTAGATTATAAATGCAGGTGGTTATAAATTAGAAACTTATTTCTTCCTTCTGGTTGATTTTTGGACATTAAATTTTATTAAAATAGTAAATACAATTGTTGAAAATAATTTTGGGAAAGATAGATTACAAAAGGTATAAAATAAAACAATAAAATTATTTGAAAGAAGAATGATGGAATTAAGATTATTGGAGTCAAAATAAAACTTAGTATTTTTTAATGTTTTTATCGATGCATTGTAGTCATACATAATAATGGGATAAAAGACTTGTGTAGTCATACATGCACACATTGCCCAGTTATCCCCTACCCAATCCCCACTCTATTCCCTCCCCATCCCTCCTTCCCATGCTTGGCTTAGTGATTGACTTTGATATGTGTGTTTAAGGACATCATGTGCTTCAGAGAGTTTTCCTCTTCCACTCTATCTCCGCAGTTAAGTCGCCTTATTTGCTCCTCTACAGGATTTTCTTCTTTATTAAGAGTTTCTCCTGTTACCCATTTCTCCCTAGCTTTTGCATAATAGGGAAAGCATCTGATTTCTTCTTACTTGTGACTGAGTAATCTCACTTAGGATAATATCCTCCAGTTCCATCCATTTCTCTGTAAATGATACAGTTGTGTTTTTCTTTATGGCTGAGTAAAATTCCACTCTCTCTATATCCCACAGTTTTTTAATCCATTCATCTGTTTATGGACATCTTGGCTGGTTCCATAGTTTGGCTATGGCGAATTGTGCAGCTATGAACATAGATACTATGCATTAGTTTGGTAGTTTGATTTCCTTTCTTTGAGGAAAGTTTGATAGTTTGATACCCAGAAGTGGTATTGCTGGATCAAATGGTAAATTTTTTCCCATCCTTCTGAGGATCCTCCATACTGTTTTCCAAAGTGGTTGCTCTAATTTGCAGTCCCACCAACAATGTTTTAAAGTTCCCACTTCCCCACATCCTTGCCAGCATTTGCTGTTGTCTGTGTTTTGAATGGTTGCCAGTGAATGGAATTAGGTGAAAACTTAGGGTAGTTTTGATTTGCATCTCTCTGATTGCCAGTGATGTTGAGCAATTTTTCATGCATTTAGTGGCCATTTGAATTTCTTCTTTTATGAAGTGTCTATTTTACTCACTTGCCCATTTTTAATTGGGTTATTTGCTTTATTTGTGCTGAGTTTCTTGAGTTTTCTGTATAGTCTAGATATTAGTCCTCTATCAAAGTAGTAGGTGGCAAAAATCTTCTCCCATTCTGTTGGCTCTTGATTGAGGTTCTTCACAGTTTCCTTTGCTGGACAGAAGCTCTTCAGTTTCAAGAAATCCCACGTATTGATTTGCCTTTTAGTTTGTTGTGCCTTTGGGGTCTTGTTGAGAAGTTTTTACCTGTTCCTATGCATTGCAGTGTTGGACCTATGCCCTCTTTAAGGAGCCTCAAGGTCTCTGGTCTAATTTCCAAGTATTTGATCTGTTTTGGTTTGACTCTTGTGCAGGATTATGAAGTTGGATTTATTTCTACTTTTCTGCACATGGTTAGCCAGTTTTGACAACACCATTTATTGAACAGACTATTTTTTTTCCAGCATATGTTTTTGGTCCCCTTGTCAAAAATCAATTGGCTATAAGTGTGTGGATTTGTTTCTGAGTCTTCCATTCTGCTCCATTGGTTTATGTATCTGTTTTTGTGCCAGTACCATGCTGTTGTTATTATAATGACTTTGTAGTATAAAGTCAGATATTGTGATTCCTCCTGCATGGTTTTTGTTGCTGAGAAATATTTTAGCTATTCTGTTTTGTTTTTATTTATTTATTTTTTTGTAGTTCCATATGAATTTAAGGACTGATTTTTCTGTGTCTGTGAGGAATGATCATGGTAATTTAATGTGTTGAATCTGTAGATCACTTTTGGAAGTATGGCCATTTTGATGATATTTATTCCCCCTATCCATGAACATGAAGGTATTTCCATCTTTAAGATCTTCTTCAGTTTCTTTCTTCAGTGTTTTATAATTTTCCTTGTAGAGGTCTTTTACCTCATTGGTTAAGTTTTGTGGGAAATTCTGAGTGGAAGTGTTTTCTGAATTTCTTTTTTAGTGAATTTATGGTTGGTGTACAGAAAGGCTTCTAATTTTTTAATATTGATTTTTTATCCAGACACATTTCTGATTTGCTGATAAGTTCTATAAGCATTTTGGTTGATTTTGTGGCTCTTCTAAGTGTAGTATTATTTCATCTGCATATAGTGAAATTTTGAGTTCTTCTTTTCCTATTTGTACTGCTTGAATGGACATCCTTGTCTTATTCTTTTTTTAGGGGCAATTCTCAGTTTTTCCCATTTAATATGACAATGGCTGTGGGATTATTGTATGGCTGTGGGATTGCCTTTATGATGTTGAGGTATGTGCCTTCTATTCTGATTTTTTGCAGTGCTTTTAGCATAAATGGATGTTGGCTTTTATCAAATGCTTTTTCAGCATTGATTGAAATGATCATGTAATTTTTGTCTTCGGTTCTGTTTATATGATGAATTACATGGATTGATTTTTGTATGTTAAATCAGCCTTGCATCCCTTAGATGAATCCTACCTGGTCATCTTGTATGATTTTCTTGATGTAGTTCAGAATGTGTGTTGCTAGTATTTTGTTTAACAGTTGTGCATCCAAGTTCATCAAAAATATAGTCCTGATATTTTTCTTCCTTGAATTGTCTTTATTTAATTTTTGGTATTATTGCAATGTTGGCTTCATAAAATGAATTTGAGAGAGTCCTGTTTTTTTCTTCTATTTCACAAAATTGATTGAGGCTTATCGGGATTAGCTCTTTTATAAAGGTTTTATAAAATTCATATTGGAAACCCTCTTGTCCTGGGCTTTTCTTTGATGGAAAGCTGTTTATTGCTGTTTCTATCTCTTTGATTGCTATTTGTTGGTTTAAATTTTCTATATCTTCTTGACTCAGTTTAGGAGGGTTGTATTTACCTAGAAAGTTGTCAAATTCTCCAGATTTTTCCGTTTTTCAAAGTAGTTTCTGATAATCCTCTTGATTTTTATCTCTTTGTAATTTCAGTTGATTCTCTCTCTCCTCATTTTAGTTAAGTTAGCAAGTGGTTTATCTATCTTATTAATTTTTTTTGAGAAATTAGTTTTGGTTGTTGATTTTCTGTATTTTTTATTCCCTTTTTCATTGATTTTAGCTCTGATTTTAATAATTTTCTGTCTTCTACTGGCTTTGGGGATAGATTGTTCCTAGTTTTCAAGGGCTATGAGGTGTGTCATTAGGTTATCTATTTGATTTTTTTGTTTTTGTTTTTCTTATGTGAGCACTCTCTCAGTGCTATAAATTTTTCTCTTAATACTGCCTTCAATGTGTCCCAGATGTTTTATATGTTGTATCACTATTTTTATTTGTTTCTAGAAATTTCTTAACTTTACCCCTTACTTTATCTATGATCCATTCTTCATTTAGAAGTGTGGTGTTCAGTCTCCACATGTTTATGTGGTTTCTCTGAGTCTTCTTATAGTTGATTTCTAATTTTGTTTCATTATGGTCTGAAAAGACACAGGGAAGTATGTCACATTTTCTGAATTTGCTAGTGCACACTTTGTAGCCCAAGATGTGATCTACATTGGATAAAGTTCCATTAAAAGGTGAGAAAAATGTGAACTTCTCTGTAGTTCAGTGGACTATTCTATATGTGTCTAACAGGTCCATTTGGTTTATGGTGTTCTTTTAAGTCTGAGGCATCTTTACTGACCTTTTGTCTAGAAAAGCAGTCTATTGGTGTGAGAGGAGTGTGGAAGTCTCCCAGCATTATTGTATTGGGATTTATATGTGACTTATTGTGACAAAGGGTTTTATTTTTTAATGAAAGTAACTGCACCTATGTTTGAAGCATAAATGTTGATTATCATTATTTCCTCTTGCTGTATTGTTCATTTTACCCATAAAAATGACCTTCTTTGTCTCTTCTATTAAACTTGGCCTTGATGTCTAACTTATTTGATATCATAGTTGCTACTCCTGCTTGTCTGTGAGTTTCATTGGCATAGATTACCTTGCTCCAACCCTTTATCTTAAGTTTGTTACTATCTTTACTTGTAAGGTGTGTTTCCTGCAAGCAGCAGATAGATGGGTTCTGTTTTTTAATCCATTTTACCACTTTAATGTCTTTTTATTGGGAAATTGAGTCCATTTACATCAGTGTGATTATTGAGAGATGATTTTTTAATTCCTAACATGTTGAGATTTTACTTCTCTTTGGAATAATGCTTGTTATTCTTTGTTTACTTGTCTGCTGGATGGAATTTTTGTTTCTCTGGTTTTGGCATGTATTGTTTATTTCTTCTTTGTACTTAATAGTTTTGAGTATTTTCTCTAGCACTGGTTTTGAAGATATAAACTTTTTCAACTTCTGTTTGTTGTGAAAGAATTTAGTTCACCATCTAATTTAGAGATTGTTTTGCTGAGTAAAATTTTTTTGGTTACAAGTTGTTTTCTTTCAGAGTTTGGAATATGTTACTCTAGGCCCTTCTGGCTTTTATGACTTGGTTTGGGAAATATGGAGTAATTCCAATTGGTGTGCCTCTGAATGTCACTTGGTCTTTTGTTTTTGTTGCCTTTAAGATTCTTTCATTGGCTACTACATTGTTCATTTTGACTATGATGTGGTGTGGGGAACCTTTCCTCTGATTTTTTTCTTATTTTTTAATTTTTTATTGCTACATTATATTCATACATCACATTGGGGTAAAAAACTTGTGTGAACATACATGTACACATCACCCATTTAGCCCCTACCCAGTTCCCAACCCATTCCCTCCCCATCCTTTCTTCCCATGCTTGGCATAGTGGTTGACTTCCATATGATTAAGTACATGTGTGTTTTAGAGAATTTCCTTCTTCCTCCCTCCCATACCCTCATTTAGGTTGTCTTGTTTGCTCCTCTATAGGATTTCCTTTTTCATCTAGAGTTCCCCCTATGACCCATTTGTCCTTAGCTTTCACATATTAGGGAAAGCATCTGATATTTTATTTTTTGTGATTGACGAATCTCGCTTAGCATAATGTCTTCCAGTTCCATCCATTTCCCTGAAAATGATGCAACTGAGTTTTTTTAATGGCTGAGTAAACTTCCATTGTGTACATATACCACAGTTTTGTGATCCATTCATCTGTTGATGGACATCTTGGCTGGTTCCATAGGTTAGCTATGGTGATTTGTGCAGCTATGAACATAGATACACATGCATTAGTTTTGAAGTTTGGTTTACTCTTTTGGGTAGATACCCAGAAGAGGTATTGCTGGATCAAATAGTAGATTTATTCCCATTCTTCTGAGCATTCTCCACATTGTTTTCCAAAGTGGTTGCACTAATTTGCAATCCCACCAACAATGTTTTAGAGTTCCCACTTCTCCACATCCTTGCCAGCATTTGTTGTAGTTTGTTTTGAATAATTGTCATTCTAGTTGGAGTTAGGTGAAATCTCAGGGTAGTTTTGATTTGCATCTCTCTGATTGCTAATAATGTTGAGCATTTTTTCATGCATTTATCACCCATTTAAATTTCTTTTTTCATGAAGTGTCTATTTAGTTCACTTGCACATTTTTTTATTGGATGATTAGTTTCTTGAGTTCTTGAGTTTCTTGAGTTCTCTGTATATTCTAGGTATTAGTCCTCTATCAGAGGTATAGGTGGCAAAAATCTTCTGCCATTCTGTTGGCTCTCAGTTGAGGTTCTTGGCAGTTTTCTTTACTGAACAGAAGCTCTTCAGTTTGATGCAATCCCACTTATTGATTCACCTTTTAATTTGTTGTGCCTTTGGGGTCTTATTGAGAAAGTGTTTATCTGTGCCTATGATTTGCAATGTTGGACCTATGCCCTCTTCAAGGAGCTTCAAGGTCTCTGTTTTAATTTCTAAGTCTTTGATCCATCTTGAGTTGACTCTTGTGCAGGGTGAGAAAGTGGGATTAATTTCCCATTTTCTGCATATGGTTAAACAGTTTTGCCAACACCATTTGTTTCCAGTATATGTTTTTGTCCCTTTTGTCAAAAATCAATTGCCTGAGCTTGTTTCTGGGTCTTCTATTCTGCTTCATTGGTCTATGTATTCGTTTTTGTGCCAGTGCCATGCTGTTTTTATTGCAATGGCTTTGTAATATAATTTAAAGTCAAGTATTGTGATTCCTCCTGCATGGTTTTTGTTGCTGAGAACTACTTTGGCTATTCTGAGCTTTTCATTATTTCAAATAAATTTTTCTTTTGTTCATTCTTTCTTTTTTTTTTTTTTTGGTGGTACTAGGGTTTCTGAAAACCCTTCTCTGGGTTACACTCCCAGACCTATTTTTATATAGTTTTTATTTGGAAACAGGCTCTCTTCAGCCAGCGCTGCTGGCCTCAAACTGCGCTATCCTCCTGTCTCCGCCTCCCAAGCGCGGGGAATACAAGTGTGCACCACCACACCTGGCTAAGGACTGATTTTTCTATGTCTGTGAGGAATTATCTTGGCAGCTTAATGGGTATTGCATTGAATCTGTGGATCACTTTTGGGAGAATGGCCATTTTATTTTATTTTACTTTTTATTTTTTGCATTTGCTTATTTATTTATTCATTTATTTTATTTTATATATTTTTTATTGGTGCATTGTGTTCAAACATCACCATAGAATACATGACTTGTGAGGGTATACAAGCACACATCATCCAATTAGTCCCTATCCCCGCCCCGTCCCATTCCCTCCCTTTCCCTTGATCCCATGCTTGATTTGGTGATTAACATTGATTCATTTGCTTACATATATCATGCATTTTGAAGAGATTCTATCTTTCCCCATCCCATCCCTTCTGATTGGTCACCTTAATTTCTCTTCCATCCCGGGCTCTGATCCCGGTCTCACTGGCCCCGGCACCGGCCTAACCATTCTGCAGGCTCCGATCCCAGACTTGGAGGCCCCAGCACTGGCCTTGACTCACAGCAGGCTCCAGTCCCAGTCTCACTGGCTCAGTCCACAGCCTAACCTCTTGGCAGGCTCCCATCCTGGCCTTGAAGGCCCCTGCAATGGTCTTGCCTCACAGTAGGCTCTGATCACGGCTTTGCTAGCTCAGGCATCGGCCTCATCCATCAGCAGGCTCCGATCCTGGCCTTGGAAGCCCCAGCACTGGCCTTCCTTCACAGCAGTCTCCGATCCCGGACTTGTTGGCCCCTGCACTGGCCTAACTCCTCAGCAGGCTCTGATCCTGGCCTCGGAGGCCCAAGCACTGGCTTTGCCTCATGGTAGACTCTGATCCCGGGCTCAATGGCCCTGGCATTGGCTTCACCCCTTGGTGGGCTCTGATCCCAGCCTTAGACGGAGGCCCCAGCCCAGGCCTTTCCTCACAGCAGGCTCCAAACCCAGCCTCCCTGGCCCTGGCATTGTCCTAGTTGCCCCGCAGATTCCTATCTTGATCTCAGAGTCCCCGGCACCGGCCTTGTTGTACATTAGGCTGTGGTCTCTGTCACTATGGGCTGGTCATCTACAGATGTTCCCTTTTTTTTTTCTTCTTCTTCTTCTTTTTTTTTTTTTTTGGTGGTAATTAGGTTCCTGGAAACCCCTCTATCTCCAGGCTACACTCCCGGAGACCTAGACCCAGACCTATCTCTCTCTCTCTCTCTCTCTGTATGTGTGTGTATATATGTGTATATATATATATGTATATATATGTATATATAATTTTTTTATTTTTGAAACAGCATCTCTTAAGCAAGGCTGGCCTTGAACCAGCATGATCCTCGTCTCTCTGCCTCCCAAACACGGGGTTTACAAGTGTGCACCACCACCGCCATGTTCTTCCTTTTTTTTCTTTTATTATGAAAAGCAGTAATTTTCTTTTGCAAAGCTGGTACCACAAATACCTAGTGCCAGTAAGTTTTTTCTTCCCTCCAGAGGCAGAGGAACATAGCTTCTCTTTGGGAAGTAGGCTCTGCAATTCCAAGTGGACCCTGGCCTCCCACTCTATGCAGAAGAGCACTGTGGCCATGAGCGCTGATGATTCCCAGAACACGCAACATGTAGTCCCACCCCAATTATGCGGGACTCCTTCTGATACCTCCCATACCCTTTTGGCACTTAGCATATTCCCCAGGCTTCTCAATCATGTGTAGCAGGTGTAGCAAGTCTACTATGGGGGGATTCTCTCAAAAGCTCAAGGTTGACTGAACTAGATCTGTCTGCCTTTCTTCTCTGGAGCCTGGTGCTGTGAGGAAAGTTGGTGCTGGCGCAGTGTCTTCCACCACAATGCGTGCTGGTTTCTTTTGTGGTCTCTGGTTGTTCTTCTAGTCTTCTTTTTTTCTGTCCCTTGTATTTACAACTCTCATTTCTCTCCTGATAGTGTTTTCTGGCTATGAAAAGTGCTGATTTTGTGGCAATAGAGATCGAGTGTTAGCAGGAATCATAAATACTGCTTTTCTTGTTTGGTTGCCATCTTTCCAGAAGTCCTTCTCTGATTTTGTCTAAAAGGGGTTCTGTAAGTTTTCTATACCTGTGTATAGATCTCTTGCTTTATGTTTGGAAAATTTTCTGATATTACTTCTTTGAAAAGATTATTGATCCCTCTGGTTTTACTTTCTTTTTCCTTCTCTATGCCAATTACTCTTAGGTTAGGTCTTTTAAAATGGTCCCATATTATTTCAATGTCCAGTTCCTGCTGTATAATTGTTTTTGCTTAGTTACAAACTATGTGTTCATTTTTGGAGTAGTCATCTTCTAGCAGCAAGATTCTGTTCTCCATGTAGTCTAATCAATTGATTATAATTTGAATAGATGACTTTACTTCAATCATTGCATCATTTATTTCTTTCATACTCTCTAAATTTTTTTCAGAAGTCTTGTATAATTTTTACAGTTACATTCCTGATTTGACCTTCTGGTGATCTCTGCCTTTCTGTGTTATCAGGTTCCTTTATTTGGAGATTTTTTGAGCTCATTGCTCCTGTGTTGTTTCTCCCTTTCATGGTTTCAGAAGTTTGTATAAGTTGCTTTTGATAGATTTCTCTTAGCCTCTTGGTGTCAGCTGGTATATCCAAGGGCATGTTATATTGTATTCAACAGTGAAGGTTGAGGAAGGAGGGAAATGAAGGAGAAAATAGAAAAATAGGATAAAGTCTCAGATAGGGTCAAATAAAATGAGAGTATGAGTTTGGTAAGGTATTATATACTAAAGATTAGAGATAGTAAAATTATAGTTATATTCTTGTAACCAATGTAGAGTTTCTGGATAGTGATGTGAAGTGGGTTTATTACAAGACAAGAAAGAAATAAAAGGAAGGGAAAAGATAGAAAAGGGATAGTGAGAAGAGCGTAGGGATGTACAAGAAAAGAAGCTTGGGAGAGGGTTTGGGAAGAGGGTAAAAACCTCAACAAAACAATAAACCAACCAGGTGTACACATTCACACACAAAAATAGAACAAAAAAATACCCCCAAAACAAATGTAAATGACTATTTAGCACATAGGTCCTCTGCAATCTCTCTCTGTGCAGATACTGAGTGTCACCAGCACCTTTCCCATTGTGAGTCTGGTTCTCTGATTATTTCCAGTCTATGCAGATTGACAGTATCAATGGGGCTGGATTTAGTATTAAGTGCAGGTTACTCTCCATGCTTTCCACAGATGTGGAATCTCATTCTCTTCCTGCCTCTGTTGGTGGTTTATGCCTCTGAGACCAAGCTCAATGTAGGAGTCCCTGTTCTCCACAGCTAGATCTGGGATAGTCTGACTTCTTCCATTCACCATGATTGGGAGGTCTGTGGTGGTCCCAGAGATTCTACCAGTTGGGTCTAGTGTTAAGCCTAAATTTCCCCCGTACTTTCCACTGATCAGAGCCTGAGTTTTTCTGAGCATTTGCTGTATCTAACAGCAGACTCCACTTCTATCTCCAGGTTGTATCGGAGAGGTCCGGACCCTTGGAGATTATTGTGGCTGCACAAGTCTCTGAGTGTACCCCACTGAGCAGGTTCCTGTGGGAATCATAACTTCCCTTATTGTGTTATTGAGCACTTCTCTGGATTCTTGGAGGATGTGGTAATCTCTGCCATCTTTAATTCTTCACTGGGTTGATTTTCAAAATCTCAGACCCAGAAAGTTTATTAAGGCTGCTCAAGTCCCTGGGGGTGCAGTGTTGGGAGATCTCCTGTGGAAACCATAGTTTCACTTACAATTTTGGTGCTTGCTTGTCTGGATTGCTGGAGGAAATGGTAAGCTTGGCTGCCACTGAAAAGATAGTGCCACTGTGGTGTCCTTGGCTGCGAGGCTGATGGTTTTCTTTTCTGGTGTTGCACTCTGCTCTGGATCTCTGGAGGGCATGGTGAGATCCACCACTGGAAGTTGTAGTAAGTCTTTATACAGGAAGAACCAATAAATTACAACCCATTGATTTTACAGCTACTCACTTTAGATCCTTGTTTTCCTTTTTGTCTCTGGAATGTGGTGCTGTGAAGCAAGACTGCACCTGGTGCAGCACCCACCACTAGGCAGGAAGGTTTCTTTTCTGCTCTCTTGTCAATCTTCTCATCTTTTTCTCTGTCTTTTGTATTTATCATTTTTATCCCTCTACTGATAGTACTTTCTGGCTTTGTAGAGCACTGATTTTGAGGCAATGGAGATTGAGTGTCAGCAGGACTCATAAGTGCTGCTTCTCTCCATTGTCATCTTCCTGGAAGTGCTGAGTAGGCATTTTCTATGAAATAAAAAAAATCTTACATGAAATTCTCATGTTACCTCATATGTGCCCAGTTCATTATGATTTATACCATCAAATCTAGCATTGGAGAGAGGATTAGTTAATATTAAAGTGTAAACACTTGTATATTGGCTATTGTGTTTCTTAAATTGCTTACCCCTATCTGCTTTGATGTGCATACTAATATTTCTGGATCTTCCTTAGCTTTAAATTCAATATTATTTTTTTCTTTAAAATATGGTTCCCTTGCTTATTAGCATTAAAATTTTAAAATTATTTCTTGGTTTGCTCCTTCATGGCAACTGAGTTGTTTTCCTTCAAGTTCTGGCTTAAAAAAATCCTACGTGTGGGAGGTTGAATTTGAATAATACATGTTGTATGCATATGTGGAAATACCATACTGACTCATTAATATGTATGGTTAATTTATTTTAATCAAAAGTAAAATACAAACAACAAGAAGAAGGAATCCTAGCAACCCTCTGACCAGTCTGACCTGGCTTTTATTATTTATTTATTTATTTGGGGGGGTTGTACTGGGGATGAAACTCTTCTACCTCTGGGCTACACTCCCAGATGTATTTTTATATTTTTTATTTGGAAACAAGATCTCTTAAGCCAGCAAGACTGGCTTTGAACCTGGATGATCCTCCTGTCTCCGCCTCCCAAATGCGGGGACTGACCTGGCTTTTATGATGCTAAATCTCATTTTAGTTCACTAAAGGATCCCTTCTCATCCAGAATTTTATTATAAAAGATCCAGACAGAACAAACCATGTAAGAGAGCTTTGAAAAACTATTAGGTGAAACACATATGCTAAAAATACAGCATTTTATCAATAGCAATTGAATTGACTTATTAGTGAAATGTAACATACCCAGATTTTAGAAAATTATGTAATGTTAAATTCCCAGAAATTTTCAACAAATACATTGCTTAAAGGTGAGGAAGAGCCAAACTGAAGGATAAAAATTGAGTTGGGGGTGTAGCATCCCTCTGGGTTTAATCCCCACCACACACACACACACACACACACACACACACACACACACAAACACAAATTAAAGATAGTTAAATATCAACAAGATCAACTAATGGTAGGTATTTGACATAAAATATATACCATTATTTAATTTTAGAATAACTTTGGTTTAACAGCAAAATAGAACACAAAGTACAGAGTTTCTATTCAATCCATTTCTCGCTCCACCACACAAAGCTGTGCCCACCATCAATATCACACACCATGATACAATTCTTCCAATCAGCAAGCCTACATAGACATATTTAAAATATATATTACTGAATCTGTCCATGGAGATAGGTGGCAATCCTCAAGGGAGAAAGGCTGAGGGCCCTGAGCTACTTAGACTTTTCAGGAAGATGGTGACTGAGGTAAGCAGCACATACCAGTCCTGCTAACATTCTATCTCCATTGTCTTCAAAACAGCATTCTTACAAAAGCCATAAAACACTACACCTTTAAAAAGAACAAAATTGACAGGAAAAAAATGGCTTAAATCTTCCCACATCATAGCTGTGAGCACCACAAAGGCACATTTTGCCTCATTGTACCCAACTCCAGGGTAAACAGGAAAACAACCAAGGACCTGAAGTAAGCAGCTGCAGATCATCAAAACTGTAAATTATCAGTTCCTCCTGTGCAAACACCGACTCCAACATACAGCAGTGGTGGTCAAGCTCACCACACCCTAAAGAGATCCAGACCAGTGCTCAACACCACAAGTAAAGAAAACTGTCCACCTTGCAGCAACCAGTGCAACAGCATTGCCATCTTGCCTCACTGCACCCAAGTCTAGGAACAAATGGGAAAACAACTGAGAACCAAAAGTTAGTGGCTGAAGACCATTAGAACAGTAAGCCATCAGTTCCTCCTGTGCAAACACGGGCTAAAACTTGCAGCAGTGACAACCAAGCTTACCTCAGCCCTCCAGAGATTCAGACCAATATTTAGCAACAATGCTCAATCTCCATCAGTAAGCAAAACTGCCACCCCTGAAGAGACCCCCAGCACGGTGCCCATAGGGACTCACTCAGCCGAGATAAACTCTGTGGGTCTGAGATTTTGCAGATCAACCTGGCAAAGGTGGAGTTGGAGTCTGCTGTTAGACATAGTAGGCTCAGACAGACTCAGGCTCCACATCAATAGATAGTGTGGAAGAAGACCTACATTTAACACTAGACCCAACTTGTAGGATCTCCAGATTCACCAAGACCACCCAATCATGGTTAATGGGTAGTAATTAGACTAGCCCATCCCTGTCTGTGCAGAAAAGAAACTCTTAGATTGAGTTTGGTCTCAGAGTCACCTGCCAACTACAGAGGCAGGGAGAGACCTAGACTCCACTGCTACAGCATCTCATGCAGATCTTGAGAAAGCTTGATCAGGGGACCCACAAAGGCATAGATCCCCCATGATGTATGTTTAGCATTTCCTTTTTCAAAAATTATTTTAGGATTATTTGGATCAATATGTGTAATTGGATTTTTATGTATAAGGATTATAACTAAAACTGATGGGCAGTGGCTTGTGAGAGACTCAGGCAGCAAAGATTTTTTTTCCCCCAAGGATAAAGTTTGGGCCAAAGATTAAGTTCAAACTGACCTTAGTTTGGGGCAATGTATAAGATTAAGTTCAAATTGGCCTTGCAAAGTGAGACATAGCATACTTTCTATGATTATTTAAAAATCTGGCACCCTGCCCTGAAGTCTGTAAAAAACTTTTCCTGTCCTTGGAGTTTCTGCTCACATGGCTATGCCTTTGCTTTCTGCCAAAAAAGAAAATATAAAAATTGTAACAAATCCTGAATAAAGTGGAGACGTTTGAACCTGGTCTCGTGTGACAGATCTTCTCTCATTCGACCTCGACTCTCCTCTCACCAACACATGAACCTTGACTCTTGCTAGGGCTGGACCCTGGCACTCCACATCTTTGGAAAGCTTGGACGGTAATCTACACCTAACACTAGATCCAGCCCCATTGATCCAGCCATCTGCATGAACAAAGAAAGACTTAGAAAACTAGGCTTGCAGCAGGAAAGGTACCTGGTGGCACTGAGTGTCTGCACACAGAGAGACTGCAGAGGCCCAGGCAGCAAAGCTATTTCTCAAATTAATTGGGGAAATAAAAATCTTCAACCACAAACCGACATTCAAGGAATTTCTGTCTTCCAAACTAGCACTAGAAAAATTACTCAAAGAGATTAACTGCAAAGAAGAAATTAGTAATACACTCCAGAACCAAAGAAACAAAAATTTCCACCAGGAAACAACTAAACAAATAAGAACAAATAGTATTTCAAACAGAAGTTAAATATCAATATGCTAGGAATTAAAAGTCACCTCTCAATAATTACACAGAATGTGAATAACCTCACCTCAACTACCCAATAAAAAGGCATAAAGTGGCAAGATGGATTATAAACCAGATTCCATTGATCTACCACCTGCAAGAAACACATCTTAAAATTAAAGATAGGAACAAACTTAAGATAAAGGGCTAAAGAACAATATCCCATGACAATGGAACTCAAAGACAAGCAAGAGTTGCAACTATGATATCAGACCAGTTAGACTTCAAGCCCAAGCTTATTAGAAGAGACAAAAAAGGTCAATTTTTACTGGTAAAAGGAACAATACAGCAAGAGGAAATAATGATAACCAACATTTATAACCAAAACACAGGTGCAGCTACTTTCATAAAATAAACTATTTGCTACATTAAGTCAAATATAAGTCTCAATACAATAATGCTGGGAGACTACAAATTTTTTAAGTTTGATTTTGTATTCAGACAGCATGCTAAATTTGTTGATCAGTTCTTTAAGTCTTTTGGTTGTGTTTTTTGGATCTTCTAAGTATATTATCATGCCATCAGCTTTTCTGAATAGAAAACAAATTCACTGGGGAAAAAATCCAGAAATCATTCCACTCAGAATATCCTCCCCAAAAATAAAATATTTAGGAATAAACATAACCAAGGAGGTCAAAGACCTCTACAAAGAGAATTATAAAACATTGAAAAGAGAAATCATAGAAGAACTTAGAATATGGAAATGGTTTTCATGTTCATGGATAGGCAGAATAAATGTAATCAAAACGTCCATACTTCCAAAAGTGATCTACAGATTCAATGCAATATCCATTAAATTACCAAGATTATTTCTTAACAACATAGAAAAAATCAGCTCTTAAATTCACGGGAACACCAAAAGCCAAGAATAGCCAAAGTAGTTCTCAGCAACAAAAACCATGCAGGAGGAATCACAATACCTGACTTTACACTATACTACAAAGTAATAGCAAAAAAACAGCATGATACTGGCACAAAAATAGATACATAGATCAATAGAGCAGTATAGAAGACTGAGAAACAAATCTACACACTTGTAGCCAATTGATTTTGGACAATGGGACCAAAAAATAAACTAAAAAAATGTATAGCCTGTTCAATAAATGGTGTTGGCAAAACTGGTTAACTGTGTACTGAAAAATGGAAATTAATCCCACTTTCTCACCTTGCAAAAATGTCAATTTAAGATGGATCAAAGACTTGAAAATTAAAACAGAGACCTTGAGGCTCCTTGAAGAGGACATAAGTCCAATAGTGCAACGCATATGCTCAGGTAAAAACTTCCTCAACAATACCCCAAAAGCACAAGAAACTAAAAGTGGTCAATATATGGGATTGCATTAAATTGAAGAGCTTCTGTACAGCAAAGAAAACTACCAAGAACCTCAACCAAGAGACAACAGAATGCAAAATGATTTTTGCCACCTACTCCTGCGATAGATGACTAATATCTAGAATATAAAGAGAACTTAAGAAACTCAACACTAAGAAAACAACCCAGTCAAAAAATGGGCAAGTGAACTAGATAGACACTTCATGAAAGTAAAAATTCTGGCCAATAAGTGCATGAAAAAATGCTAAATATCAATCAGAGAGATGCAAGTCAAAACTACCCTGAGATTTCACATAATTCCAACTAGAATGGCAATCATTTAAAACACAAACACCAACAAATGCTAACAAGGATGTGGGAATTCTAATACATTGTTGGTGTGAATGCAAATTAGTTCAACCACTTTGAGAAACTATATGGAGAATCCTAGGTAGAATGGAAACAACTATGATACACCATTACCACTTCTGGGTATCTGCCCAAAAGAATGGAAACCAAACTAATGCTTGTGTATCTATGTTCATAGCTGTGCAATTTACCATTTCCAAACTATGGAACCAGCCAAGATGTCCATCAACTGTTGAATGGGTCACAAAATTTGTGGGATATGTACACAATGGAATTTTACTCATCCATAAAGAAAAACACAATTATATCATTTACAGGAAAATGGATGGAACTGGAGGACATTAAGCTAAGTGAGATTAGTCAGTCACAGAAAATAAGAAATCAGATGCTCTCCCTAATATGCAAAAGATAGGGAGAAAATGGTTCATAAGTGGAACTCTAGATGAAGATGGGGATACAAATATAGATGAGCAAATAAGGTGACCTGAGGGGATGGAATGGAGAAGAGGGAAATTCTCTAACGTTCATGATGTATATTAACAAACATATCAAAGTCAATCACTAAGCCAAACGTGAAAAGAAGGGATGGGGAGTTAATTGGGTAAGGGCTAATTGAGTGATGTGTATATGTATGTCTCCACTATCTTTGTACCCCATTGAGATGTATAACTATAATGCACCAATAAAAAGTGTATATATATATATATATATATATATATATATATATATATTACTAATGCTAATTTACCTTTAATATATTAACTCAGTCTGAAAGAGAGACTGGGGTTTGATGCCATGCCCAGACAGTCACAAGCTAGCACCCATTCATCTTTCCTCCAACTGAAGCATATGAAGCCCATATACATATCCATATTCTCTAAATGTTTAAGATGATTAAAAACCACCAAAACAATATACAGGGGATGGATTCATTTAATTGTATGGGAGAACACATAGAGAAAATCTAATATTAATAATACATATTATTTAGCAGGATAGTTAGATTTTAATTATTTATTTATTTATATATTGTGGTTCTGGGGATGCTCAGGGGCATTTTACCTCTGAGCCACACCTGAGTCCTATTTTTTATTCTTTATTTTGAGACAGGGTCTCACTGAGTTGCATAGATACTCACTATGTAGCCGAGGCTGGCCACAGACTGTTACCTGTCTCAGCCTCCCAAATGCTGGGATCACAAATGTGCACCATTACACCTGGCTAGAATTTCTATTTATATAACCTCCATTTTTCATATAGCTTTTTATGATTAACTGTTTGATAATCTTGTTTGGAAAAACACACACAAATACTTTCTTATACACATACAATATGCATTTTATTATTTGTCCTACTAAGAAATCCCATTTCTAGTATATCAATTTAAATAGAATAAATATATCTGATCAAAATATTTGTTAGGCAAGAGTTCTAGAATCATAGAAACAGGTATTAAAGGAATCTTGAATATCAGAACCTAATTTTCTTAATTTTTTTCATTATTTCCAACCTCTCACACCAGTATGTGAATGTAAATGTATTCATGAGACAGGCTATTTAATTAATTACTAAAGCAAATGAATCCCTCTTGTTCTCTCTGCACTGTGACATTTTCTAAGAAATACACGTATTTGATATAGTCTGTCAGAATGGCTTTCCTGTTTGTGAGGTTCTTCTTCTTCCCTTAGAAAGCAATGATTTTATTTCAGCACATACACTGGAGAACAGCCATGATAACCTGATGGAAGAGTTTTAATTTCATAATGTGACTTCCACTTTGGGAAATAATAGAATACTACACAGTGATATAATGAAAATAGATCAGACTAATACTGGATGAGCTGAATATTGTTCAAGTTTCCCTTTATTCTGTTAAAAAAAAAAGTAAAAAAAATCAGATGGTCTCCCTAATATACAGAATCTAGGGAGAAAAGGGATCATAGGAGGGACTGTAAGTGAAGAAGGAGAAACCTTAGATTAGCAAATAAGGTTACCTAACTGAGAGTGATGGGGACAGAAAAGAGAAAACTCCCCAATGCACATAATGAACATTGACAAAAATATCAAAGTCAATTACTATGCTGAACACAAAAAATTGAGGTAGGAAGGAGAGAATGGGGTAGGAGTTGGAGAAGGTGTAAATTAATGATGTGTGCATGTATGCCTCTACCATCTTGTACCACATGAAGATATATGATTACAATATATCAACAAAATTAAGTTGGGAAACACTTTTTTTGCAGAAATGTACTTTTCTTAATGACATTGTTAGAAATGTTCTAAAGGTATATACATTCAAAGGAATATTTAAGGTATTTTCTCATTGCACAATTACTTTATTACTAAGTAGAAGGAATCAGGGATCTAGAACCCCAAAGAACTCTGTAAACAAACCTGTTCAAATCTGATCAGAGATGAGGCTATTCTTTGGCAGCAAACCAATAGAACCTGGCAAAAAGAAACAGGAAATAATCAACCTTTAATAGGAGTGTAAAAAAAAAAAAAGGTGATGAACTGGTGTGACATACAGATCTTGGCTTATTCTTTTCTCTTGACACCATCTGTTTCCTTATAGATATTTAAATGAGCACTTGTAATATTGTACCTGATGTTATTTTTGAGAATTATGCTGAGCTAAAAATATATGTGAAGGCGATCTTGGATTAATTAGAAATGATGGGCTTGTATGTGCAGGATTTGTTGTTGTTGTTATTACTGGAGATTGAACCTAGGCACATTTTACCCATTACTAGAGATTAAACCCAGGAGCATTTAACCTCCCTAACTTTATTAGGGTGTTACTAAGTTATTGAAACTAGCCTCAAACCTGTAATCCTTCTCTCTCAGTCTTTCAAGTACTGGAATTATAGGCATAGGACTGATAGAATACTTTTTAATGGTGATATTTTAACTTTTAAAATGTATTTGTGTGACAAAGAATACAAGATGAATGCAATAAGGGGATAGAAATACACTTTTTATACTTTATAAAGATGTGCATATTCATACTTCCAGAAGCAAACAAATCCATTAGCTTTAGCTTAAGTAATTTAAAAACTTAAATAAGGTCCATTAGCATTTTATTATTTTCACATAAGGAATTTGGACTCAGAATACAAGGTACCAAATGACTCTTGTGTTTGGTCAAGATGAAGTTTAGATTTTTCATTACTGACTAGCTATTTTTTCAATTATTTTCAATAGCTCTAGAAACTAATTCTCAAAGCCTACCTTTTATCTTGACAAATCTACATTTGTTGGTGATGCACATTAAGCAAGACACAAATGCACACTTTGGACTTTCTTGAGACATCCTGTATAACTCAGAAGTTCATACTAGTCCAGGTGGACTTTGAGATGTGCATCTTATGAGCTAGTAAAAAAAAAAAAAACCTCATAAATAAAAAATGGCAGCCTCGTGCTCAAAGGCTCTAGGTCCCAGGAGTAGATTGTGATCCCTGAGAAAGATGTGCTGTGTTCACTGGCAGTCTGTATCTGTTGATTCCCAGTGCTGGCTTAGAGCTCAGCACATAGAAGTGTTACCCTGAAAGATGTAAATTTCACTCACAGACTCCTTATTAGAACTCATAATAACTACATAAAGACTTCAGTTAATAATATTGATACCAGGATCAGACATAAATGTCAAATTTTGGGACTTTTAAGTACTTTTATTAAAGGGCAATGACTCACCTTTTAGGGCTCATCAAGATGCACAAATAAACATATTTGGTCTTCAGCTTCTCAGTTAAATTTGGAAATAATTTAATCTCATATCATTAGACCATAGCCCCCCTTACATTTATTATTGTTGGAAGATGTCTTCTGAAAGTTAATTTGTATGCATGCATGTGTGTTTGTGTGTTTTGCTGAGGATCACATCCAAAGCCTCTGTCATGCTAAACACATGCTCTACCACTGAATTACATCCCCAGTTTTATATTAAATTTATGTCTACTTCTTCCACAATTGGAAGAGATGTCAGGACCATATATCATGTCAGTGGATTTTTAAATTTTTTTTATGATCTCTTTAGATTTAAAATATCCATGAGGAACAACAGCTTCCATGGGACATCAAATATATTTATAATGTAAAGATCTATGTCTTGGTGCAAATTTCTCCCAATACATTGAATAACCATATTCACATCACGTAAATATTTTCTACTTTAAGGTGGAAAGACTGTTGCAATTATTTTAGGTCTTATTTTTTTAGCATATTAAAAAAAGTAATGACCTTAATCTTAGCTTTAATAGCAAATTCATATTGAATATAACAAATGCAAAGACCCTTCCAAATCTCAGACTCAAAAGCAGGAATAATTAAATTCAAGAATCAAAAGGTTAAAATTTGCCAGGCATGGTGGCGCACACTTGTAATCCCCGTGCTTGGGAAGTGGAGACAGGAGGATCACGCAGGTTCAAAGCCAGCCTCATTGGCTTAAGAGACCCTGTTTCCAAATAAAAATATAAAATATAGGTGTCTGGGAGTGTAGTCCGGAGGTAGAAGGGTTTCCAGGAACCACAGTACTACAAAAAATGTTTAAAATTAATAATCTATAATTCCTTTTTGTTTTTTAAATAGTTATATTTATTTAAGAAAACATATGTATTCTAATACTCTAATACATTTCTCAGAAGAAAGAAAAGCCATCTACACTGTATTATTGCATTTGAAAGTGGATTTAAACTCATAAAAAACAAAAAATAAGATTCTCAACAATGAAGAGTGGGGTAATTTAAGATATATGTGTAAAAGGGCACAACATTTAAACTAGACAGGAGAGATAACTTCAGGAGATGTACAAAAGGATGACCACAATTATCCACCACACATTATGTGCTTGATAAATGCTGAGATTTTAAATGTTAGCACCAACAAAAAAGAAATAAATGATGTAACACTTATGTAGGTTATGTGTGTTTGATACATATATAGCATATGTATCAAAATATAACATTGTATACATAAATATATAAAATTTATGTTTATCAATAAAAGTAAATTAATTTAAAGAACAGAAATGATAAAACTAATGAATGATTAATCCTGTAAAAGAGATTAGGACTTCCAATGTAATCAAGTGGTTTTTTTTAACCAATTTCACAGTGTCTATTTAAATGCCTTCAGCATTTGTACTCTTCTGTCAAGAAAACACATATATATATTTATGTTCTGACTACACCTATGGGAAATGTGTGACTATTTTTCTAGACTTGTGGATATTGAAAATGGCATTTCTTATTTCCCATTGCAATGCTTTCTCTGCATCCTGCAAGGGCTGGAGATTGCATTGACTCAAGAGGGCATGTAATCCTGGTACAGCACATATCGGGAAGGAAACTAAATTTCAGCCAGCTGTCTTTTTTGTTATGGGACTACAATCAACATATATAAATACAACAACAAAAATACAATCAAAACACAGTTGACTTTCATATGTTGACTTTTATATTCTGTAATCTTTCTGTATTTATTAGTTATAACAGTTTTATGTTATTTGTGACATCTTTAGAGTTTTCTGTATGTAAAATAATGTCATATGTCTGCCACCAGGGTACATACTTCCAATCTCAGTGTTTTGGAGGATGAAGCAGGAGGATCATAGGTTGGAGGTTAGCCTCAAGCAACTTAGCATGATCTTTAGTAACTTAGTGAGACTGTATTCCAAAATAAAAAGTTAAAAGGGCTCAGGGTGTAGCTCAACAGTAGAATACCCCTGGGTTCAATTCCTAGTAAAATCATCATCATCATAATCATCGTCATCATATCATCTGAAGGCAAAGACAATTTATCGTCTTCTTTTCTGATTTAGAAAACTTTTACACCACTTTGCCTAATTTCTCTAGCAGAACTTTCCATGCTATTTATTAGACAGGTAAGTAAAGACAACCTAAGTTTGTTCTTCATTGTAGAACATATGCTATTTTTCTTTCACTGTTGAGTATGATGTTAGCTGCAGTATTTTCTGCATGTGTTGAGCTACCTTAAATATTTTAAATAACCTTCTTATTTCACTTATTTAATCTAATCTGTTGGTATAAAATTATATATAGTAGTCTATAGTCTTTAAAAATTCTGCTATGTTGATAGTAATATCTTTACTTCTATTTCTGATATGGTATTTGCATCTTTAATTTTTCAGACCATTCTGCAGTAGACTTGTCAGTTCTATAATTTTTTTAAAATAATTAACTTTTGATTGCTTTGATTCTATATTCTTATATTTTGTGATAGTTTGTTCTTTCTATTATTTCAAAATCAAAGTTCAGTTGATTTGAAATATTTGTGTGTATATGGGAGAAGACTGGGGATTGTACCCAGGGGCATTCTATCTCTGAGCTATACTTCCAGATCTATTTTATTGTTTTTTTTTTTATTTTGAAACAGCATTTGTCTTTCTAAATTATTTTGTACTGGTCTCAAACCTGTAATCCTGCTGTCTCTATCTCAGCCTCTCAAGGTCAGGATTAAGGCATGTGTCACTGTGCCCAGCTGAAGTCTCTCTATAAAATTTAGAAGTTAGAGCTCTCAATTTTCTTCGTAGCTCTAAATTCAGTGCATCATATAAATTGAGGTGTTTTCTGTTTTATTTCATTAATTTCTGAATATTCTCTGATTTTCCTTGTGATTTTTACTTGAAACATCTATTGGTTGTTTCATAATGTGTTGGGTATTATCCATCTATTTGTGAATTTTTTTTTCATTCTCCTAATATTGATTTCTACTTTATTTTGTTGTCATCTGAGAAACGTGCTTGAGAGGCGGAGACAGGAGGATCCCACAGGTTTGAAGCCAGCTGCACTGGCTTAAGAGACCCTGTTTCCAAATAAAACAAAGTATAAAATAGGTCTGGGAGTGTAACCCAGAGATAGAAGGGTTTCCAGGAACCCCAGTACCACTAAAAAATAAAAATAAAATAAATAAGTAAATAAATTACTTGTAACAACAAACTTAAGTTTTGATATTTTGATTTATGTTTTCTATATATTTGATATTCATTTACTTTATTACTTTTTGTTTTAATTGCTTACTTTCAGTGAGTTATTTTCTTTTTGTCTTATTTACTTTAGTGTGTGAATTTTTATATCTTTATAGTGATTACCATTGGGATTAGAATTAATGCTCTAAATTTATAACAATGTAGTCTGAATTTACACAAACTTAATTTTAATAGTATTCAAAAGCTCCGCACATATATTTTCATCTCATTTATGTTATTGTTGTCAGAAACAGCAGCTTAATACATCGCATGCCCATTAACATATATTAGAAATGTTTTTATGCATTTGACTTTTCATTCTTCTAAAAAGTAAAAAAAGTATTATAAAACAAAACTGCAATCCTATTAGCTTTTATATTTACCTATGTAGTTATATGTACTGAAGTTAGTCAGCTATTACCTATCTTTCCTCTCACTGCAGTCTGTGCTGAGCTTCAGGAGCAGCAGAGAATCTTCCATTTTTTTGACTCAGCTGGGGCTATGGATATAACTTTCCAAATCTCCCAAAGTACACAGGAACTTTTGAATGTCCTAATTTCCCCAAAGTATTCTGTTTTTAAGCCATTGTTTATGAGGAGGTGCTGGCCCTTGAATTTACCTTTGTCACAGACACCACTCCTTCTTTATATGTTTTTCAATATTAAAATTTGTTTTACTGTTGCATTGTAATTATTTGTCATAAGGAAGTTCAGAGTGATAGAAACATATTTGCAAACAGCATGAGTTCTATGTTCCCCTTTGAACTCTTCCCCTCTATATACCCCTCCCAGTAGATAATATTTATATCTACATAGTTTCACATATGAAACAATGATATGAATTGCTTTTTTGACAAGATCTCCCCCTTCTTCTCTCCACCTCCTTCCCCAAATCTGTGTGTTGTTCTACTAGTATTCCTCCTTATTATCTGAAGTCCTTTTTGCTTTTCAGTTTTGTTCTAGCAAACAAATGACCCTTCAGTTTCTATAACTGGGTAATCTCATTTGGCATAATCTCAAATTCCATCCATTTTTTTTGCAAATGATGTAATCGTATTCTTTTATTATGACTGGTAGTGATCTTCCCAAAGGAATTAAAGTAAGATTACTATAGGAATACAAGCACATACATTTATGTTTTTTTTTTTTTTAGTGTGTGTGTGTGTGTGTGTGTGTGTGTGTGTGTGTGTGTTCCTGGAAATAGAACCCTGGGGGCATTCCTCTGAGCTGCAACCCCAGCCCCTTTTTTTTATTCTTAATTTGGAAACAGGGTCTCACAAAGTTGCAAAGGCCTCACTAAATAGCTGAGGCTGTCTGCAAACCATAATCCTACTGTCTCAGCCTTTCAGATGCTGGGAATACAAGTGTGCACCACTCCTGGCTCTACATTCATGTTTATAGCATCACAATTCATTATAGACAAACCATGGAGCCAGCCTATGTGTCCAACAACACATGACTCGATTATGATATTGCAGTATAAAGTCACAATGGGATTTTACCCTTCTACTTGAAAATGGACCACAAAAGTCTAGTGAACTGATTCAGATATCTCTCTTCTCTCTTAGTCTTGTAGAATAAAAATAAAACAAAATAAAAACACAATAAATAAAAATACATGATAGCACTCTATGTATTTCTAAATAAATACACAAAAATTTAGAAAAAATATAAAATTATTTTATTTATTTAATGTCTAAATCAAAAGAAATTTGATCATTTGTACTAATCAGGAGTTCTTTTTTATTCTCAATATTACTTCTCCAACATTTCAGAGGAAAACATCTTTCCTATTATAAGTACTAGAGTTTAATTTTCATAAAGTTATAAGCATGGAATATACTGTCTCCTGATCTAGTGTAAGTATTTAACTGTAGGATACTTCCACTTACTTATGAGAAAGTAGTACAAAAGAAAAAAAAGAAGGCCTTAGCTGATTTTCCGGTGATTGGGGTACGTATAAAGTGAAATTCACCAAGATTCTGCCCACTTTTGCCATGATAATGAATATTCTGTGCCTAATTTAGATGACTTGAGGAAGAAGTATTCAATTAATATCTGCTTTCTGTAGATTAGATTTCTCCCAGTTGAGTATAAAGACAAGATATGTCCATTCACCAAACTTCTGATTCACGTTATAAATGTGCATCATAAAATGTGGTTGCTTCCTGCCAAAAGTGTAGTTTGTTACTCAGCAGCAGACAACTGAAACAGTAGTCTAGAAATAAGCACATCACCTCACAGAGCTCAATAATTAATGTGTATAAACAATTTGGCATGGTTTCTAACAAGTAATAAATATTCTTTAATGTTAGGCCTTCATCCATCATGCTCCAAAAGGTCTGTCCACATTAATTCTACTAGACTTGATGTAATTTATGTCCATTTAAGAAATAGAAAGCCCAAGATCTACCTCTACCCAACCCCAACTATATCTCCAACAAGTGTCTACCACACTATGAACTTTTTGTCTTTTATTTAAAAAAATAAAATAAATTATATTACAACAATTGTTACACCATCTTTTATAGGAAGAGGTTTAGTATGCTGAAAGTCAAAAAAGACATATCCTGAATAAGTACATCTGTCATGGAACTTTATTGAAGATCATTGATTTTTTTTAAGAGAAATGCTAACCTACTTTGGACAGAGAGAGAGAGAGAGAGAGAGAGAGAGAGAGAGAGAGAGAGAGAGAAAGGGAGAGAGAACCCAGTATTTAATACATTTCAAACTTTCAAAAATAAAAGACTAATAATTTTGGTTTACAACTACTTAACTTTCAGAGAAATTATAATAAGCCTATTAAAAACATTTCCCTGGAAGTTTTAATCATATATTTTACTCTATTTTAAGAAAGAATATAATTTTTATAAATTTAAAACTCTTTATATTCCTGTTAATATTTAATGTGGACATAAGAACTGAGATACAGATAAGTTTGAAATACATAGTTTTGTTGAAGTTCACTTGGATATTGCCAATGAAAAAGCCCTCAAGGAAATGGTGGAATAAGTTATTGCTTCAGGAACATTTATTGGGTTTCTACAAAACTCCTGTCATAAAAAAGAACCATGTGCAGTAGAAGATAATCCATTCAACTTATTAAAGACATTGCCTTATTTATTGGACATTTTCTAAGTCTCTTATGAGTGGCACAGTGAAAAGTCCATATGTGGTTATACTTCCTAGAAATGTTTAATCTCATCAGTAAAGAAAAGACAGATGAAGCAATTAAAATAAATTCAAATTCAGCATAGAATTAAGAAATAAAATGTGGATGCCAGACCTCAGAAGAGCTGGATCCGGGTCGCAGGACTCTGGGCCCCGGGCTGGCCCACGCCAAACATGCCAGACCCCTGGAGAAACCGGGGCCGGTCGCAAGGCCCTGAGACCCGAGGGGAGGGGGGTCAGGCGGGGCATGCTGGAGCCGGGAAGAGCTGGGGCCTCCGTCGCAGGACTCTGGGCCCCAGGCTGGATCACGTGCAGCACGCCAGACCCCTGGAGAAACCGGGGCCCGGTCACAAGGCCCTGGGACCCGGGCGGGGGTAAGGTGGGGCACGCCGGACCCCTGGAAGAGCCAGGGCCCAGGTGGCAGGACTCTGGGTCCCAGGTGGAGTCGTGCGGAGCATGCTGGATCCCTGGGGAAACCGTGCTGGGGTCACAGAGCTACTGAGTGCCTGATCCCACAACCTCCTCAAACCACGCATACTGTCTTCTCTTATTAAAAAAAAAAAAAATATATATATATATATATATATATATATACACATATATATATGTATATCGGAGAGGGGTCAAGAAGGCTGTGGCAGATGCCAGGATACTGGAGATGCAGGCAAAACTTATCCAAATGAACTAGAACTTTCGGAAAAATTCCCCTGTAAGGGGAGAATTCTCCTCTTACATCACCTGTAAGGGGAGAATTTAGCAGAGACCTAGGAGAAAGGCTGTGTTGGAAGCAGTCTCCATGATGGCGGTGGAGAAGTGTATTCAAGAGAAGCAGAAATCGGATCCTACCAAACTTATTATTTGGAGAAATTACACCAAACGGTGAATGCTATCATCACACATGCTTAGGAACACTGAACAACATTCAGAGTGGAAAAAGAGCTTGGGAAGGATTTGAAATGGTGGAGGCAGTGGCAATGGCAGTGGCTAGTACTCAGGGGAGGCAGAGATCTGATGCATTACACCTGGAACCTTTGAAGTTATAACCCCAGAGGCAGAATGCTACCACCATGCACCCTTGAGAATGTGGAACAAATGGCTGGAGGAAGAGGGTGCTCAGATTGTAGCCTGCCAAGGGGTGAGGCCGGCAACGCACACAGCAAAGCTGGGATTGGAGCCTGCCATGAGGCAAAGCCAGTGCTGGAGCCTCCGAGGCCGGAATCTGAGCCTGCTGAGGGGTTAGGCTGGTGCTAGGGCCAGTGAGGCTGGGATTGGAGCCTGCCATGAGGCAAGGCCAGTGCTGGGGCCTCCGAGACCAGGATCAGAGCCTGCCGAAGGGTTAGGCTGGTGCCAGAGCCAGTGGTCGGGATTTGAGCCTGCCGTGAGGCAAGGTCGGTGCTGGGGCCCCCAAGGCCGGCATCAGAGCCTACCTGCTGAGGTGTTTGGCTGGTGCCAGGGACAATGGCCAGCATCTGAGCCAGTTGTGAGGCAAGGCAGGTGCTGGGGACTCTAGGCCGGGATCCAAGCCTTCCAAGGTGTTAGGCCAGTGCCGGGGCCAGCGAGACCAGCATCAGAGCCTGCCATGAGGCAAGGCCAGTGCTGGGGCCTCCAAGGCTGGGATCGGAGCCTGCTGAGGGGTCAGGCTGGTGCCGGGACCAGCGGCCGGCATTGGAGCCTTCTGTGAGGCAAGGCTGCTACTGAGGCCTCCGAGGCTAGGATCGAGCCTGCCGTGAGGCAAGGTCGGTGCTGGGGCCCCCAACACTGGCATCGGAGCCTGCCTGCTGAGGTGTTAGGCTGGTGCCAGGGACAATGGCCGGCATTGGAGCCAGCTGTTAGGAAAGGCCTGTGCTGTGGCCTCTGAGGCTGGAATCGGAGCCTGCTAAGGTGTTAGACCAGTGCTGGGGCCAGCGAGGCCGGCATTGGAGCCTGCCATGAGGCAAAACTGGTGCCGGTGCCTCCGAGGCCGGAATCGAGCCTGCAGAGGGGTTAGGCTGGTGCTAGGGCCAACGAGGCCTGGATCAGAGCCTGCCATGAGGCAAGACCAGTGCTGGGGCCTCCAAGGCTGGGATCAGAGCCTGCTAAGGGGTTAGGCTGGTGCCGGGGCCAGTGAGGCCTGGATCGGAGCCTGCTGTGAGGCAAGGCCAGTGCTGGGGCCTCCGAGACCAAGAGAGGAGTCTGTCTAGGGGTTACGCCGGTGCCAGGGTCAGCAAGGCTGGGACAGAACCTGCCTTGAGGCTAGGCCAGTGCTGGGGCCACCGAGGCCAGGATAGGAGCCAGCCGTGGGGTTAGGCTGGTATGGGGGCCATTGAGGCCAGATTCGGGGCCTCCCATGAGGCAAGGCTGCTGCTTGATCCAGCGAGGTCTGGATCAGTCCACCGGGTAGCCAGGCCACTACTGGGGCTGTCAAGAGTGGGATCGGTACTTGCAACATGGCATGCACAGAGAAATATTGCAGAAAATAAAAACTAGATGCTTCCCCTAATCAGCAATAACTAGGAGGAAAGGGGCAACAGGAAGAGGTCGAGTTATAGAAAGGGCCCTATAGTGAAGCAATTAAGGTGACCAATCAGAGGGTATGGAATAGGGGAGGATGGAGACTCTTTAAAACGCAGGAGGTACATAAACAAATGTATCAAAGTTAATCACCAAACAAGCATGGGATCAAGGGAGGGGGAGGGAATGGGATGGGGACTGGATGAGGGCTAATTGGATGATGTGTGCTTGTATATTGTCTCAAGTCTTGTATTCCAATGTGATATATGATTACAATGCACCAATAAAAATAAATTAAGAAATAAAATTTGTATAATTCAGCATGAAATTAAGGGTTTTGGAGGAAAAAGTTAGGGAAACAGAGAAAAGCAAATAGAATTTATTGTAAAGACTAAGTTGCACTTTCCATTCTAATTTTGTGGAGTTAAGTATTATATATTGTTAAAATATATGAAGGAACTTTATATCTAGTGTTGTTATTATTGTTATTATTATATGATTAAGAGTTTAGTTTTTTATAGAAATTGAGGATAGAATAGTGGCTACCAGAGACTAGGAAGACTAGGGGGAGGAAAGGAAGAAGGTTGATAAATGGTCCTTGAATTATAATCAGATAGAAGACATATTGTGTTTTATTACACAGTAAGGTGGCTACAGATAACAATACTGTATGGTATATTTTTAAAAAATCTAAAATAAAGGATCGTAAATATTTTTTCCAAAAAAAGATAAATATTTGAGAGTATAGATATGTTTATGCTGATTCAACATTATATAATACATATATGTATTAAAACATAATATAGTACCCTATAAATATGTGCAATTTGTATGTGTCATTTAAAGTTGACTTAAAAAATAAACGACAGGGTAACAGGAGAAACTCTAGTTGAAGGAGATCCTACAGAAGAGCAAATAAGGTGAACTAACTGAGGGGATGGGAGGTTGGAAGAGGGAAACTCTCTAAAGCACATGATATACTTAAACACACATATCAAAGTCAATCACTAAGCCAAGCATGGGAAAGAGGGATGGGGAGGGAATGGGTTGGGGATTGGGTAAGGGCTAAATGGTGATGTGTGCATGTATGTCTACATAAGTCTTACATTGCACCAATAAAAAAAAATATAAACCAGTCACAAAAATAAAAAATAGATAAAAATAAACTACACTCATAAAAGAGTCTTAATAAGATAAAATTATCTCTATTCTCTGTGCTTCTTAATCAGTTGTGTGTGATGAGGGCGAGGGGGTGGGGGTACTAGGGATCAAACACAGAACTTTGTATCTCTGAGCTACATCCCCAGCCCTTTCAATATTTTTGTTTTGAAATGGGGTCTCCCTGGGTTACTGAGAGTCTTGCTAAATTGCTGAGGCCAGTGCTGACACTAAAATAATCTTGATAAGCCTTCCAAGTGCTGGGATTATAGGCATACCTCACCTCACACCCTCACACTCTGGGCTTCTAATAGATCCTAATACCTATACATAACTTAGAATTTTATGTTAAGAAAATAATATGCTTTTGTATATTTCTCATTCACTTTATCATGTGTCTTTGGAAAATATAAGAACCATGTTTTCCATGAAACACAATAATTTAAAACAAAAAAAATCTCAAGTGGTTAAGGACAACCTCAAAAAATGTGCTTACATTCAAAGGCATAATTAGCACTTAAATACAGTTTTGGGGACACCAATGTCCATGAAATATGCTGCTGCCAAAACAAACTAAATATATATGTGCATAGCTAAAATATCCATTCCTAACCTCTTGCCTATAAACCATGTGCATCTAATGTATTCATCTGGGAGACAACAAAAAATAATAGACTTTAAGGACCATCTCAGTGGAAAGCCAAGGATGGTTGATTAAGTATTACTAGAAGTAAACAAAAGGAAGAACTAAGACTTTTTTAACCTTGCAAAAGAGAAGACGTGCACAGAATTTATAACAATTATAGAACAGAAAAACCATAACTCACTCACAAAAACAGATTAAGACTAGGGTCACAGAAAACATAGGACAGCCTGAGAGACACATGTACTTCCATGAATCAAGCACATGGTGTTATCTATGTTCAAAAACATCACCAGCCCTGAGTAAGTACGTTTTTAGAAAGAGGAAAATATTTTAGTTTAATCTTTGACATATGTGTTTCCTCTCTCAGATCAGTGGGAGACCAACAATTGCATTGGGACCCCCAACTGTGTCGGTAATATCTTCAGATGTCCCCTCCTCAGGCATCGGCCTCATTTTCTGAGTTGTTCCATGCTGCTTCTGGGAGCCAAATAATTAGTAGCATGGAATCAAGACAGAGGAGGTCACTCAATCTGTGTAGTATGCTTGGAAATACTGATTTCTAAAGTCTTTCAGTGGCATAATTATAAATTAAAACACTCAAGGCAGACTATATATATATATATATATATATATATATATATATATATACATAATCCCATATTCTCCCCCCTCCCCATCTCTTTTTAAAGAAGTTTTTTTTTTTTTAAAAAAATAAGTCAATAAATCAAGCCAGGTGTGGTGGCGCACACTTGTAATCCACGTGCTTGGGAGGCTGAGACAGGAGGATCGCGCAGGTTCGAAGCCAGCCTCAGCTACTTAGTGAGGATTTCAGCAACTTAGTGAGACACTGTTTCCAAATAAAATATAAAAAAGTCTGGGAGTATAGCCTGGAAGTAGAAAGCCTCTGGGTTCCACCCCCAATACCACCAAAACACACACACACACACACACACACACACACACACATACACACACAATTTTTAGGGCTGCTTCTCAACCTGCAGAAATTTTAAGTAAGTGAAGATTGTAGTTATACTTTGACAGTAACTCCAGTTCTGAATCTGTTAGTTTCTTATGGTTGATTTTCATAGGTTAATGCCTGTACAAAATTTAGGTGGAAAGATTCTGTGGTTTTGAAAATAACAATTTTGTGTTCAATCATTCTAATACATCCTCTTGGTATGAAAATAAACTAAGTTATGCAATGAGAGTCAAAAGGATGAGGAAAGACTGTCTCTGCATAAAGACCTACCTTCATGTCCACATAAGTGGGACAGGGGATACATAGACCCACATTCTGATGTTTCTAATTAATCAGAGATACTTGGCTTGAAGACTTAATAACTATTATAACAGAGCTTGAGTTTTTTATCCTTAATCGATACGGTAAATCTTCAAGTCTAATTACCATTGACTTGTTTCAAGGTAAAATGACAGATGTGACAGCTCTTCATGTAATCTTATATTTGCCTCTCAAAGAACTGCTATATGAAATATAAGAAAGTCTGTAAGTACATATTATTAAAGGGCCATAGAATGATAAGATATTAGAGTCATAGAGAAATCTGGAATGATGTTTCTTTTTTTCATTCAAAAGGTCCTAACACTGTGCTGAAGAGTGATTTGAAGATTTGCAATACATATCTCATCAGGGTTCTCACTCTTCAGCCGACACAGGGACAGGGAAAGGGAAAGTCAGTAAGTATATTAACAGTTCAATGAAGGAAAACATTTCAGTGAGTTATAAATCCACTGAAGAAAATGAAAAGGATGAAAGGATAGAGAAAAGGGAGGAAGAGTGGATGTTCCAACTCGTGTTTAGTGCAGGAATCTCCTGAATAGTATTTCCGAAGTGATTATTTTGCTTTTTCTTTCATACCTTCTGCTCCCTCAACTTTGTCGGTGGAAAGATACCTCATACTCCCTACTTTTGGACCCCAGTGCTTTTTATCACTAAAGATATAACACATTATTACAGTCATTTTCTGCACGTTTTTTCTCCCAGAGACTATAATAATGTCCTTAACAGTAGAATCAGCCATATATGACTCATTTCTATATGCTATATTCCTAGAAAAGTCTTATTATAAACTATGAAGTTAACACAAATGTTTAAAGGATGAAAGAGACATTAGCCAGACATTCTGTTTTATGCACACTCTATTTTATAGAATATTTGGCATCCCTTTGTGGCTAGTAATACTCCCTGAGAAGCACACTAAGGAATCCCTTTAAAAATGCTATTATGTCTTTCTTCATGCCCCCCCATGCCCAATAACATGCACTCTTTTTTTTTTTCTTTTTGGTGGTATTACTGGGGTTCCTGGAAACCCTTCTACCTCTGGGGTACACTCCCAGACCCATTTTCATACTTTTTATTTGGAAACAGGGTCTCTTAAGCCAGCGAGGCTGGCTTCTAACCTGAGCAATCCTCCTGTCTCAGCCTCCCAAGTGTGGGGGTTACAAGCGTGTGCCACCACGCCTGGCAACATGCACTCTTTTTTAAAACAAAAAGCCTCTAATGCTTTATTCTGATGTTTAAGTTTATACCATTCTTGTCAACATTCTCATAATTAAATCTAGTTTTCACTACTTTCTTCAAGAATTTTTTAAAATTTTTTAATATTCAGCCATGTTCTGAGCATTCCAAAGTCAGGAGACAAAATTATGCCTTATTGCTAGCAACAGTGGTTGTCTTTAATGTTATGCTAAGGACCTGAAAATAAAATAAAAATTAAAAAATTACAATAAAGCAATTTGCAGTTGTGATATAATGAAATTAAAAATATGTTTTTTCTTTTGAAGTCATTTAGTAACCCTCCTTTGTTTTATGTTTCATAGAAATGAAAATAGAGCTCGGCATGGTAGCACATGCCTATAATCCCAGTATTTGGGAGACTGATACAGGGGGATCATAGATGAGACCCTGCTTTAAACAAAATTAAAAGCGGGCTGGAAATAGAGCTCAAAGATAGAATGTCCTGTATTTAATCTCTAATACCATAAAAATTAAAAATTTAGACTCAGTAAATTTGGGATCTTAATAAGTAATACAAAGTTTATAAAGTTTGTATATGTAGTATCATTAGTATCATCTTCTAATTGTTCTGCTTCTCTTGAATACTTACTAACGTGAAGTGTATTAGAGATTTTAAGCCAGACTTGATGGTATATGCCTGTAGACCTAGTAATCCTAGTATTTGGAAGGCTGAGGTGGAAAAATCATAGATTTGAAATCAGCTTCAGTGCTTCAGTGACTTAGTTAGAACCTCAACAACTTAGCAAGACCCTGTTTCAAAATAAAAAATAAAAAGGGCTGAATATGTGACTCAGAGGTAGAATGCTCCTGGGTTCAGTCCCCAGGACCAAGTGGGAAAGAGAAAGTGAGGGAGAGAGAGAGAGAGAGAGAGAGAGAGAGAGAGAGAGAGAGAGAGAGGTCTGTTGTGCAATTATAGCAGAGAAGGCCAAATATAAAACTCTCTTTGAAACTGATCACTACTTATCCTAGATAGTAAATTTTATTTTTATTTTTAATAATTTTTTATTGGTGCATTGTAGACATACATCTTAATCGAGTAAAAAACTTGTTGAGATATATATGCACACATTACCCAATTCCTAACTCCTTCCCTACCCTTCCCTCCTACCCATGCTTTACTTCCTGATTGACTTTGATATGTTTAAGTACATCATGTGCTGTAAAGAGTTTCCCTCTTTCCCCCTCCCATCCCCTCAGATAGGTCACCTTAATTGCTCTTCTATAGGATCCCTTCTTCATCTAGAGTTCCTCCTCTTACCCATTTCTCCCTAGTTTTCCCACATTAGGAAAAGAGCATCTGATTACTTATTCTTTGTGACATTTCACTGTAAATGCCATAATTTTGTTCTCCCTTATGACTGGGCAAAATTCCATTGTGTACATATCCCATAGTTTTGTTTTGTTTTGTTTTTTATAATTAACTTTGGATTTTATTTATTTATTTGGTGGTACTAGGGGTGGAACCCAGAGGCTTTCTACCTCCGGGCTATACTCCCAGACCTATTTTATATTTTATTTGGAAACAGGGTCTTGCTAATAGCCGAGGCTGGCTTCGAACCTGTGCGACCCTCCTGTCTCAGCCTCCCAAGCGCAGGAATTACAAGTGGGTGCCACCACACCCAGCTAACTTTGGATTTTAAAGGATTAATATAAATGAATTGAGATCAGAAAATATACCTTAACAAGATTACAACTTTCTTTAAAAATGTACATGAAGACATTCTATTTGTTCAATATTTTATAAATGTTAATATAGAATTGATTTCTTATATTTTATGTTAACAGAATAATTCATTGGAGTGCATAAAGGTATTACTTTATGCATTTTAAAAATGGATTATAGGGTAAATATTAGGATATATTGAAATTCTATAAGTCATACTCAGTTTTCATTTGTAATTGCCCTGTGCTAGAAATAATTTCTCTTATATTCTTAAGGACAATTTATTCATTTGCTACCCTGCCCTTTTTTGTTCTCCAGTAGCATGGTGTATCTTTTTCCATCCTTTCACTTTCAGTTTGTGAGTGTCTTTGGCTGTTACATGAGTTTCTTGCAAACAGCATATATTTGAGTTATGTTTTTTGATCCACATTGCCAATCTATGTCTTTTGATTGGTGAGTTAAGTCCTCTGATGTTAAGAGATATTATTGAAATATGATTTTTGTTTTCTGTCATTTTATATTGTAATCTGTTTGGTAGCTTTTTCTTTCTTCCTTACTTAGAAGCCCCTCTAATCACTTTCCTCTCTTCTCTGGTTCTGAAGTCAGCTTCTTTTTTCTTCTTTATGGTTTATTTCTTTAAGTATTTTATCTAGTGTTGACTTTGAATTCATAATTTTTTTGAGATTTTGTTTATCTTGAAACACTTTAATTTTACCGTCGACTTTGAATAGTAGTTTTGCTGGATAGAGCAGCTTCGGCTGGAAGTTATTTTCTTCCAATGTCTGGATCACGTCATACCAGTCTCTTCTGGCATTCATGACCTGGGTTGTATAGCCTGGGGTGAATCTTATTGTTTTGCCTCTGTATGTCACCTGACCTTTTGTTCTCACTGATTTTAAGACCTTTTCTTTGGCCTCTGTGTTAGTCATTTTGAATATTATGTTGTGTGGGGAGGTCCTTTTTTGATCTTGTCTTAATGGTGTTCTGTATGTCTCTTGAACACAAAGATCTATCTCTCGTTCCATGTTTGGGAAATTCTCCAAAATTATTTCTGTGAAGAGATTACGGATGCCCCTGATCTGTACCTCTATCCCTTCTTCAATGCCTTTTATCTATAAGTTAGGGCATTTCATGTTGTCCCAAATTTGCTGTATGTTTAGGTTTTGTTGCTGTAATGAGTTCTGCATACTATTGACTGTGTTTTCAGTGTTGGATGAACTGTCTTCTAACAGTGATATTCTACTTTCCATTTCATCTAATCTTCCAGAATTTCTTTCTATTGCTGACTTCATTTCATTTATTGACTCTTTCATTTCATTCCAAACCTCTTTCTGATCTATTTTAGTATTTCTAACTCATCTTTTATATCCTCTAAACTTGTTTTAAATCCTTTCATCATATTGTAGATCAAGATTTGGAACTCCCCTTCCTGCATTTCTTGTAGGTCAGTATTCATGATTTCTGTCATTTCTCCATTTTTCCTAGTTCTCATATTTTCAGAGTCTCAGGTCTGCTTTTCTGCTGTCTTCCCATCATTAGTGGGTATTATTTTTAGCCCAGTCTTTGTATTGGGACTTTAGAAAAGACTTATCCCCCCAGGAAAAAAAAAAAAAAAAAAAAAACTTATCCCCCCAGAAAACCAAAACAAACCCAAAGACCCCAAAAGTAAAACAAACAATACCAAACCACTATAGTAAAAAATAAAACATAAAAGGATAGAAAAATAGTAAAAAAAAAAAAAAAAAAAAGCAGTCCTAGTATGTTGCTGATATATGGTGAATCTTGTATTTGCTTGGAGTGTCCCCTTGTGGCCCAATGCAGGTATCATACCTTAAGAGCTCTTCTTTGATCCCGGAGTTGAGTTGGCCCACTTTGCCCACACTGGCACTCACATATATCGTACTCACTGTGTGCTCGCAGGGTCCATGGCTCCTCTGAATTCATGCTGGCAGTCCAATCTGTGGCTCTGAAGCTCTGGCAGCTCTCCCATATCCTGCTTACTTTTTGCTCCCACGGTGAGCAGGTCCACTTCCCAGTCCCTGCTGATCTCCAGGCGGGTCTGCGGGGCTGCCTTTGTTGAGTGCCACTCAGGAGCTCCAGTTCACTAGCAACTTCAGGTATTGGAAGTCTCTGGTCACTTTCAGACTTTAGAGCTTCTCTGGGAATGTTAAAGACCCAAAAGTTCCATTTGGACCTGTGGCGCTGAGGCCGACTGCACCTGTGCCTGCACTCTGCTGGTCATGGAGTCTTCAGCTCACTATCTACTTTCTTTGTGTGTTGTGGTAAATCTTGCACTTCAGTTGCTGGATTTTTTTCTGCCTTACTCCTCAAGTCTGTTTTGGATCGTACATTTAATTTTTTCTTTATTAAGACACTTCTGTCTTAGTAATTGAACTTAATTTGCTTCAGCTAGTGAGGAACGCTACATCTCTCCATCGCCATCTTGGAAAAACTATCCCATAGTTTTGAAATCTACTTATTCATTGAAGGACATCATGGCTGGTTCCACAGTTTGGCAATGATGAACTGTGCAGGTATTAACATGGTTGCTCATGCATTAGTTTGGTATTTTGGTTTTCATTCTTTTTGGTAGATACACAGAGGTGGTATTGCTGGATCCTATGGTAAGTTTGTCTTCCTTCTTCTGAGCATCTTTCATACTGTTTTCCAAAATGGTTGAACCAACTTGCAATCCCACCAACAATATATTAAGAGCTTCTATTTCTTCACATTCAATCAATTACAGTTTATTTCTTCCTTGGAAGTCCTTCTTTTAATTTCCACATTTATTTCCACTTACTGAAATCCTGAAAGCCAGAAGGTAACTTTGACAAAATGATCCACTCACAACTGATTTTTTTAAATAGAGGTCATTTGACTCTGGGAATCAGCTGAGAGATGAGGTGAGGTAGCAGCAGCTTCCAGTGCTTCCTGGCCACACAGTTGCAGGGACCTGCTGACCCTTTGTTGTAGAGCAGTTCCTGGTTCCAAACCTGCCACATGACAGGTTTCAGGCCCAGATTTGCTGGCTCCATACTCTGCTCACCTCACAGCAGGCTCTGGTCCGCACCACCATGAAAAGTATGTCTACATGGTTCTCATTTTTTCTTTCATTTTTTTTTTTTTAAGTAGGAAAAAACAGTATGTGTCATTTGCAGAAGCTGGGAGCCCGATTCACCAGCAGCAATGGATTTTATCTCCTCACCGAAAGCATAGACCCACAGCTCACCATAGAGAGCAAGATCCACTGCTCTAAGCACAACCTGACCCCTAGCACAGCTCAGAAAAACATGGCGGCCATGAGCGCTGAGGTCTCCCCAGAAGCCCAGTGCAGCAAGCTGGTCTGGCCATTTGGGCGGGGCTCCCTCCGACTAGCCCTGGGCATTTTTCTTACAATGTATGTTGTCCAGAATTTCTGAGCATGTGTGGCAGGAGAAGTCTACTTTTGACTTTTGAGGAGATTTCTTCAAAAATTCAAGATGGATTGGATGGATGTCTGCCTCTCCTGAATATTCTTTGCTGCCGCTACTGTCATCTTGGTCCATTTCCGCAAAACTTTTTCTTATGTTGCCCAGAGTTCCTGAGCATGTGGGGCAGGAGCAGTCTACTTTTGGGTATATTTCTTCAAAAATTCAAGGTGGATTTGATTGAATCTGTCTGCCTCTCCTGAATGCTGGCAACCGCCACCACCTTCTTGGTCTCTCCTAGAGTATGTTGTTGTTAGGAATTCCTGTGCACGTGTGGAAGGAACAGTCTACTTTCTGATCTCTTCTGGGATGTCCCTCCAAGAATCACTTTTCTTGCAGTGGTGGGCACCACGTCTGTCTTGCCTCTAATTTGGCCATTTACCACTCTCTTTTCTATATTTCAAATAGAAATTCATGACTGGAAATGTCTCCATATGTTGTCCCAATCAGCTATTAAGACAAAATCTGTTGTCCAGGGTTTCAGAGGAATGCATGTCCTATTTTTCCTCTGCCAACCATAACCACTATGGCTGTGGTAGCTGCCATATTCTTCCCTCTTCAATATTTTTAAATAAAAGCAAACAGTATGTGTCTTTTGCAGAAGTTTGTGGCCAGAGTATTTAGCAGAATGGATTATGTCTCTCTGCAAAGAGCGGAGGTCCACAGCTTCACCACGGAGAGTGGGTTCTGCTGCTTCTAGTGCACTCCAGCTCTCTTCATGGCGCAGAGGAGCACTGCAGCCAGAAACCCCTTTGTCTCCAGGGAAGCATGGTATGGCACGGTGGATGACCAAGCTATGCAGGGCTTCCTCTGATACACCTCAAACCTTTTTTTTTTTTTTTACATGGTATATTGTCCAGAGTTCCTGGGCCTGTGGGGCAGGTACAGTTTACTTTCAGTGAGATTTTCTCAAAATTTCAGGGTGGATTAGATTAAATTTTTCATCTTATCCCACATACTAGCCACCACCACCTCCATCTTGATTCCCCTCCCAAGCATTTTTCTTACATAGTATGTTGTCCAGAACTCTTGAGCATGTGGGGCAGAAGCAGTCCATTTTTGGGAAATTTTCTTCAACAGTTCAAGGCAGATTGGATTGGATCTGTCTGCCTCTCCCAAATACTGGCCACCACCACCATCTTTGTCCATCTCTTTCTTATATTTTAGGTAGGAATTCATGGCTGGAAATGTTTTTGTATGTTGTCCCAATCAAATATTAAACCAAAATCTGTTGTAGGGGATTTCTCAGAGGAATACATGTCCTATTCGGCCAATGGCAACTGTCACCCCTGCAGCCACAGAGGCCACCATCTTCCACGCCTCTCCTAGATAGTAAATTTTAAAAAATATAAATCTACATATATTTGTGTGTATAAGAATGTAAAAAAATTAATGACAATCTTAAGAATATAAAAGATACAGACCTATTGTCCTTAATATTTCCATTTATATCATCAGTTTGGCTTCTTTAAAAATCACTTGACCATGGAGTTGGAGAGTAGACTGCTGGAAATTCAATGAAGTAGCAGTCCCGCTTGAAGCTAGTGAGATACACATGACCCATTTTTGTAGTGAAGTAACATGACTAAGTTAAGGATAACATATCTAATGCCACGAGGGCAGGCACAAGAAGGGCGTAAAGGCTGAAGTCTCCAAGCTCACATTGTCCGTGACTTTTGTCCAAAAGCTTTCCCTCAGCTGAAGCTCGTGGCTTCCAGTGTCATCACTTTTACAAGCTGATTAAATATGGGAGATGATATGCTTATTCCATGGATTTGACAGTTTAGTTTGGGGTATAAGTCAAAAGTACTCTGTGACTACACTAAAGCATCATTCAGGAGTGCCAGAAAGATAGCAGTGAGGGGGAAATGTGAGGAATTATGACTGTTCATCTGGCCAGGAGCTTTGGGTATAAATTAAATGGCCTGAGATGTATGTGTGTATGCACATATCTGTGTGTGTGTGACATAGATAAACACACATGTACCTACACACAGAATTATGCATAGTGATAAATGGCTTTATTTATAGAAAGCTTAAAAACTCAGGGTCAGAGAAGTTTGGGGAAGGGACATGTAATGGGTTGGACCTCTGGGGATTTGGTAAAAAATCTGTGTCACATGTTAACATGTACCAAAAAACATAGCCTGTAGTTGAGGTTCTAAAAAGCTAATAAACAGAGTAGCTTTACCAAGTGATGCAGCTAACCTCTGATATTAGCCACATCATTGCTGAAAAAACAGGTGAATGAAGAATGAAAATCTGGTGGCAGGCATGAATCCCATAGCCAGGGCTTCCACTATCTGAGGCTAATCTGGCTGTCTCTACTCCCAGATGTCTAATCCACAAACGTCAGAGATCCCTTAAGGATACCAAGCATTCATTTAGAATCAAGCCGATTACATTGATTCCTTTCACCCACCATGGAAGAGGCAACAATGAATCTTGAGTGATCAGTGTCCATTCCAAGTATGAATTTTTCTTTTCTATTTTCATGGCTTCAGAAGTCAGCACCAATATCCAAAGGCTGGCAGATATTTAATACCAAGGGGCCTGCTTTACAGCTAGAAGGTACAGTAGAAGAAACATGACTGTGTGATCCATATCTTTTTCTGTGCTATCCTAAAGCTGTCAGGCTGAATGAGATGTGGATGAGACTTTGAAGGTGTGGTTGAGAACTCAGAGATGATTTCTTGCAGAAATGGATGCTATCCCCCAGAACTCAGTATTTCTCTAAGTAAATAAGATGATACTGGAGACAAAATAGATGTGCAAATAGACCAAAATGGGTAAATGAAGGTGTCTCTGTCAACTGCTACTTCCAGTAATTCTCTTAGGGAATATGTGCTTTTTTTGCCCCACACTTCTGAGCTCCATGATTTTAGAAATCCTAGTTTCCTAAAGATATTTTTTCCATAAATCCTAGTTTCCTAAAGATATTTTTTCCAACAAAGGAATACCATTGAACCTTAAGCCATGGTTACCATTCTGAAACACAGGGCTCCTTATTTGAAGAAACTATCCAGTGTGGAAAGGAATCCACACCTTGGTATTAACCTTAATCATCAGAAGATAGAACTGTGCTTCCCAGTGTGTGCAGGTGGGTTATAGAGAATGCTTTTGAAGAATCTTTGACATCCAAATGATACATTTTAGTACATCCTAGTACTCCTTTGCTTTGTTCCCATGATACATGGACAAATTTAGCATCCATGGTTTAAGAATTCATGGTGACCAGGAGTTTACACTTCAAATAGATGTGGTTTTGTAACACCTTAAATTTCTAGCTAATGTTAAAGATAATTAATATTGGTAGAAATATATATATATATATATATATATATATATATATATATATATATATATAGTTAAATATAAGCAAAAGACTAAAAAACTCTAAAACTGCACTTCTTTACTTCAGACAAAATAGTAAATATATATGCATGTAAATATATGTAAACATATATGTATGTGTGTGTATGTGTTAAAGTGGGAGATTTGTTCATTGAGGTTAACTTTCAGTAGCTGGGGAGACAAATCTTCCTATAAAACAGGTTCTGGGAGGGCATCTCTGTGTCTAATGTATCAGACAATGGGGTAAGAAACTTTTTATTAGCTTTGACATTTGGCAGGTATTGCACAAATGGAGTCAAACTATCGCAAATTTTGTTTTCTCTCATGGAAAATAAAAAAAATGCTAACAGAATCTAATATTTTGGTTGTTTTCTGAATAAAATAAGAGGTGCGTGCCATGTCTGTTTCATAGGTTTGAGTTGGTTGTTACTTCATACAAGTAAGGATGTTAATTTGGTCATTAATACTAAAGCAATTACAGTTAACTATAATTCACTAGTTAGAAAAGTTGAAAGAGAGAGAGAAAGTCATACATTTCTGTTTTCCAGAAATATCAACTTGTCAAGTGTACAAGAGCCAATTAGGCTGAAAGGTGATTTAATGTTTAAGTTTGGGAGTTCATAGATATTCCTGACCCACCACTAACTGGAAAATCTTTAAAATACATTTCTCAAAACTTTTAATGGAAATTTTAACAGTGTAGGTCTGAGGAGGTATCTAGGAGATATGACTTAAATATCAAGGAATGTACCATGTTTAGGTACTACTGCTTTAAGGGAATAAATGATTTGATCCCAATTAAAAGTCTGACTTCTACCTTTTCGCTTGTAAATTCTGTATTTAATGAGTGTGTTACACCCAATACTCCTCAAATTTCCTTTTTATTCTACATTTTACTAGCTTCATGTGAAAAATCTCTACATACTTTTATCTTATCTTTAGTGATAATGAGCATTGTTTTATACCTCATTGATCTTCATCAATTTCCATAAATGAAAACTAACATATATGTGTTTTTATTATTAACTTTGAAACAGGCTTTCTAAGTTGATGACAGTCTCACTAAATTTGTGAGGCTAGTCTCAAACCTGTGATCCTCCTGTCTCAGCCTCTCAAGTACTGAAATTACAGGTGTGTGCCACTGTACCTAGATATCAAACCCACCTTTTTAATATATACTTTTATTGGTGTATTACAGTCTCACATCACAAATGACCCTTTTTCATAGTCACAGTGATGTATATGCACACAGAACTTGGTGCATTCTCGGCTCTTTCTCCATTCTCCCTTCCCCATCAGGATATTGAGATTGGCACTGGTATTCTCACAGAGGTACCTAATGTCAAAGGAAGTTCCTCCTTCACTGAGCCTCCCTTTTCCCCTAAACCACCTCCCTGGCTTCATTGAAGTTTCTCCTCCTGTATCTGATGTCTTTCTGGTATTCCTATTACTCCTTAGTTTCCTTATAGAAGAGAAAACACATGACCTTTCACTTTACATGATTCGTTAATCTTACTTAGCATAATGAAAAAAGAGTTACATAGTCAGGTGCAGTGGCATATGCCTATAAACCCAATACATGGCAGGTTGAGATAGGAGAATTGCAGGTTCAAGGATAGCCTCAGCTATGTAGTAAGACTCTCAGCAACCTAGGAAGATTTGTTTAAAAAAAAAAGAACAAAATAATTTAAAAGGTCTGGGAGAATAGCTTAGAGGTAGAATGCCCATGGTTCAATTTACAGAATGGCAAAAATAAGTAAATAAATAATAAAAAGTAAAAAGAGCTACATAATTCTACATACTAACATCTACCTTTTTTACCTACTATCAAACTTCCATTAATATTTAATAATTTTATTTTCCTATAATTTCTATAGGAACATTTTTTTTTTTTCTTCTGGTACTTGGGTTCCTGGAAGCCCTTCTACTTCCGAGCTACACTCCCAGACCTATTTTATATTTTTATTTGGAAACAGGGTCTCTTAAGCCAGCGTGGCTGGCTTTGAACTTGCGTGATCCTCCTGTCTCCACCTCCCAAGTGCGGGGATTAAAAGCGTGTGCCACCACACCTGGCTCTATAGGAATATTTTTTTTAGAAATTCCACTACTTCTTTTTTTTTTTTTTTTTTTTTGGTGGTAATGGGGGTGGAACCCAGAGGCTTTCTACCTCCAGACTCTACTCCCAGACCTATTTTATATTTTATTTGGAAGCAGGGTCTCACTAAGTTGCTGAGAGCCTCACTAAGTAGCTGAGACTGGCTTCGAACCTCTGCAATCCTCCTGTCTCAGCCTCCCAAGCGTGGGGATTACAAGCATGTGCTACCACGCCCGGTGAAATCCCACTACTTATGATCAGCCTTCCATGACCACAAATAGCTAACTCTAAGAAACTATCTTGCTATTTTATAAACTACCAACAAGCTAGTGAAAATATGTTGTTGTTGTTATTGTTATTATTTATTATTATTATTATTTTTATTTTTTTATTATCCTGGAGACTAATCCCAGGACATTCTACTTCTGAGGAATACCCTCAGCAATAGAACAGTAGTTTGATTTTGATTTTGAAACACGGTTTAAGTTTTTCAGGGTCTAAGTAAGTTGTTGAGGCTGGCCTTGAAACTGTATTCTTTCTCAGTCACTCAAGGGTGGGTAGTACAAGTGTGTACCTCCCAATGGTAGTTTTCACCTGATACAAATATATTAATTGGTTATCAAAGAAATCTAGGTGGGAGGTAAACTAAGACAAAGCATAAAGGTTTTCCTTCCAAAATCCATCCAAGTATTTCATGAAAGCACTAATTTCTAATTCCCCAAACTCAATTAATTTGAACACATTTTGAATATCATTTTATGGTCCATTTTTCTCAAATGTATATGAACATACAGTTAGGACAGTGAAAATACACCATATATATATATATATATATATATATATATATATACACACACATACATAATATATATTGTACAATTATAGTTATATATCATATATAACTAGAGTGATATATATATATATATATACATATATATATATATGGAGAGAGAATGACTAAAAATCATAATCTAAATTATTTGTGCAAAGCACTCTAAATATTACAAATACTTTCAAATTTGAAACTAATATAAACTCAATTTTTAATCTGTATCAGTGAAGGGAAGACTGCCTTTTTGTCCAAAACAAGGGCATATGCAAATAGAGAGGCTGTAAGAAAATTCAAGCAATTTTACAGCATTTTTTTAGTCCAATATCACTTGTAATTATTATTATTATTTTTTTTTGCAGGTCTGGGGATGGAACCCAGAAGCATTCTACCTCCAAGCTACACCTGCTGCCCTATTTGTTATTCTTTATTTTGAAACAGGGTCACACTAAGTTGCAAAGGGCCTCACTAAGTAGCTGAGGCTGTCTGCGAACCACCATCCTCCTTTCTCAGCCTCCTGAAAGCTGAGATTACAAGTGTGTGCCACCGTGCCTGGCTCACTTGTGACTTTTCAAATACAGAGTTCTATGTATAGTATTTTGGATTTTCTTTTTTTTTTTTCTTTTTCTTTTTTCTTTTTTGGTGGTACTGGGGTTCCTGGAAGCCCTTCTACCTCTGGGCTACACTCCCAGACCTATTTTTATTTTTGGAAACAGGGTCTCTTAAGCCAGCGCTGCTGGCTTCGAACCTGCTTGATCCTCCTATCTCTGCCTCCCAAGCGTGGAGATTACAAGCGTGCGCCACCACACCTGGCTGGACTTTCTGATTAATATAGTTTAAGCTAATTGAGTCTCATGCAGTGATTTCTCAATAATACTACTAAAGTATTAAGACAAATTTTTCCCTTGCCTCATTACCATTTACCAGTTTCTGTGTATCCAAGATTGAAGTCTTTCCATCTGAAGCAAGCTACCACTCATATCAATACAAATAACATGTTTTAAGAACATTTCGCTAGTTTATTTTTGTATTTAAAAAGACCAAATATTTGATTTAATAATCTTTTCTTCCAAAATCAGTTGTTATATATAGACACAAAGACAAATGTGACTAATCTAGTGTGTGTGTGTGTGGGGGGGTGTACTGGGACTTGAACCCAGAGGCATTCTACTTCTGAGCTATACTCTTAGCCCTATTTTATTTTTTATTTGGAAACAGGGTCTCAGAGTGTCGCTAAGTTAAAATGCACTGAACTCCAGCTATTCACCTGTCTGAACCTCCCAAGTAGTGATAAATCTAATTTTATGAAGAGAAAAGCTGATAAACTGGACAGAGCTGTGGTTTTTAGATTATCACCTGTGGTGCCATTAACACCAGTTCCAACATTTACAAGATGTACTCACTTCATGTAGTCCCCTTAACCTGTAGAACTTATATCTCTATCTTCAGATGGAGGTTTCAATGCATGTCTAGCAGGGAGGTGATGGAAATTGAATGAGAAGTATATAAAGTGCTTAGCACAGCTCGTGGAAAAGTGAATGAAGCTATTGAACTATTGTGTGGGCTTTATTAGTGGGTCATAGATGATAAGCACCTTCAGGTAATAGAGTTGGTGCCACATGTTCAGTATGAAGTAAGGCAAAGCAAGAAAAGCCATACCAGAGAAAGGAATAAGCATGTTTATGAACTGAATGCTTATAAGGAAAAGTATGCTGATTCTACTACAAAGGATTTTGAACTAACTGACATTTATATGCTCATTTGTTCATGGATCTCCCCAACGGAAATTATTATTGGTTAGTAAAAGAGAATAGAACAAAGTGGATCTAGGCAGAAGTCTTAAGGAATAATAATTTATTGTCTAGGGAAAGAGTATAAATCTTTAGATTAAAAAAAGATGAGGAAGCCATCTTTAAAGGGGGATAAAATTCCAGGAGAATACTTTTAAGGAAGCAAGAAAAATTATTCAGAAAAATTGTGAATAACAGTGTTGAATATGCTGAGAAATGGTGAAGCCAGAGGGAAGATAAAATGCAGTAGTTTTGTTTTTTAGGGGGATAAATAACTGAAATTGGAGCAATCTATATAGAGAAGAAGCCTATAATAGAATGTAGCTGGGCACTGTTAGTTGAGAACCAGTAGGCAATGGCTAGTAAAGGATAAAGAAAGAATGAGAAAAAAAAAAAAAAAACATAAGAGAATCAGGTACACTTTGAATTGAGAAGGAGAAGGAGCCCAGTCCCAAAAGTTGATGAAGAGCATTCTGAAGCCAATTGTAGGATAATAGGAGAGATATAGCATAGCCATAAACTATGAAAGCTAGTATCTATTAAGTATTTTTATGTAAATGTACTATGTAAATGTACACACTCTTAGATCCACATTAAGTAGACTCTCTAACATTCACAATACTTTTATAGAGCAGGCTTTTAAATTATCTTCATGTTATAAACACGATACCACCAAAAAAGTGGCAGAACCCATTTGAACCTGGGCAGCTGAGTGCTGAGTACCATGGAACCTTTTTTTTTTTTTTTTTTTTTTTTTTTTTTTTGCGGTACTAGTGATGGAATCCAGGGGCATTCTACCAGCCCTATTTCTTATTGTTTAATTTGAAACAGGGTCTCACTGAGATTCAAAGGGCCTCACTAAGTAGCTGAGGGTATTCCCAAACTGCAATCTTCTTGTCTCAGCCTCCCAAATTCTGGGATTACAAGCATGTGCCAGCATGCCCATCTTGGAACCATTCTTAAGATAGCAGCAAAAACAGCAAAGGCATCAGCAAACTGCCAAATGATAATCGTGTACAAGGTTGGATTTTTCTTGTTTATAAGAAGTGGGTAGACAAATTATAATATTTCCAAATGTTAGAAGTACTGCTATGTATCAATTTGGACTAAGCCCAATATCTCTCTCAAGCACCTTATATGTGGAAAGATAAACAGCCTTGTATGAATATTGGAGTTTATGAAAAGCTGGAGTGAAACCATGGGAGAGATACTGCTTCCTTGCTTCTCTCTTGTCCCTAAATATTATCAAGATATTTTTACTATTAACATGCTATAGTTTATATTAAAATACTAAGTACTAATAAAAACTGATTATTAAGTGAAAAAATGAAAAGGGGACCTGAAGACATTTCCTCAAAGAAATGTCAACTGGCCAACAAACACATGAGCATCAGCAGACACCAGGGAAAAATAATTCAAAACTACAATGAAGTATTGCTTTATATCCAATGGGAGGACTGGAGTTAAAAGGAAAAAAAAATAAAATAATAAGAATTGGCAAAAACATGGTGAAAATAGAACCCTGGTACATTGGGGGTACAGATGTAAAATGATTTAGCTGTATAGAAAACCATTTGGTGATTCTTTGAAAGTTAAGTATTTCATTACTGTATGTCCTGGGAATTATGCTCTTAAGTACATACAGCAATGAATTGAAAATAAATATTTAAAAAGTACATTTACACACATATTTTTAGCAGCACAAAATCACAAGAGCCAAAAAAGTACTAAATGTCCAAATATCTACCAGTGGATTAATGGATAGATAATGGTATGTAGATATAATGGAATGAGGTGTTTATACAACTTGCAATATAGATGAACCTCACAAGTATGCTAAGTGGTTAAAGTTAGATACAAACTGGCTTAAACATTGTAGGAGTTCATTCATATGAAATACTAATGATAGATAAATCCACAGAACAAGAATATAGTTTGGTGATTGATTAGAGATGAGGGTAGGGGAAATATGGAGCAACTACTTCCTAGGAATGGATTTTTCATCTGGAGTGACTAAAATATTTAGAACTATAAAGAGGAGGTGATAGCACAATGTTATAAATTCACTAGATCCCTCTGCCTTTAATAACATACTTTAAATCATATTAAAATTTCTCATAATTTTATCTCAATAGATTATAAAACACCTATAAATTTCTCTGGATTTAAAAGCTCCTTTTAACAATGAACATGGATAGATCTAGTATCTACCACTCACATTGTTAATTGGCTACACTGCTAATCTTATGAGATGGTATAGGTTCTATTAAATTATAGCAATTACAGCAGGGAGACATGGAAGAGGTAGTATTTTTTATTGTGGGATTTTTATAAAGGGGTCACTGAGTAGGCTATTGATCACCCAAGTGGCCCATAAACATAGGGATATTCAGGATCACAGAAAATAAGTAAAGAATATGAGTGGGTACTAACACAGGAGAAGATAACTTAATTCAAATTTCCCCATAGTTTTATTAAGCTTTTCCTACTTGTGAATAAATGAGATTCTGCACGTATTAACTCTCCTTAGTAAGGATATCTTGATATCTATCTGTCCCATACTACGAGTCCTAGAGATATGATCTTAAGCTCTGCTGTGTGTGTGTGTGTGTGTGTGTGTGTGTGTGTGTGTGTGTCTGTCTGTCTGTCTGTCTGTCTGTCTGTGTTTAAATAATTTTGAAAGCTTCATTGACTCTTCACTTAAAGACTGGAAGGTAACATATTGTATCAGTGAAATATATAGCATGCTCACTTTTGATCTTGTTTGTGATTTTTTTTCTCCCATTACACACACTATAGCATGTTTTACATGGTCTCTTTTTGCTAACTTTAGTTCCCTGATGCTAGTTGTCATTTTTCATCTTAAATATTGAACATGACTTTTTAATTGGAATTTTCTGGCAGGTGGCTCAATCCAGTGGGGAAAGAGTATTTTCCCATTTGTTTAAAGGAATGGATTTTTATTAGCATACTTATGGGGAAATGTTTTACATTTGCAGCATATCAATAAAATATAAATTGACTTCCACTGGGATATTTCACTCTGACTCTCATAGTGGTTCCCATTAGTACAGAATTGGGATAGGGCCACAGTTTTTTATATCTGTGAAAAAATATCAAACTTGGTACAATAACTCTTCTATTAGCTTTAGTTGAAAATAAAGAGATTTCTTCCAAGATTTATTGGGGAAAGAAAGAATCAGATGCTGAAATTAAATTTATTATAGAATTCATAGGACAAAATATTACTGCACCAAGCTAGATATATGATGAAAATGTCTTTTGGTAGCTAATCTTATTTGTAGCTTAATCAAGTTAAAATCCATTTGTTTTTATAAATATATAAGTACAGTGATATAATTCTCAAAATTTAATGACAAGGGTTGTGTTATATTAATCTTGCATTTCTGGAATCTAGCATAGTGTTTAGTTCATTCCTGGATACTTAGGTAATAAATATAGCAATCACCAAATGAGCTGAATGAGAGATATAGATATATCAATAATCAAATGAACTGAATGAAGAAACTCTAGAGTAACCTCTCTGTTTTTTATCTGTTATTGTTATCAAGGTAAACTTCAAGCTTTGTAATTTTGCATTGTCTTCCACTTGAAGCACATTTAAAATGTGAATAATTCTGTTACTGACCATCTATAACTTCATTCATGCTAAAGCTTGCATTTTAAGTCCCTCAAAAGTTATGTGGAGCCGGGCATGGTGACACACACTTGTAATTCCAGCATTCTGGAGGCTGAGAGGGGAGGATCACAGTTCATGGACAGCCTCAGCTACATAGTGAGGCCCTCTGCAACTTAGTGAGACCCTGTTTCAAAATAAAGAATAAAAAGTAGGGCAGGAGGTATAGCTCGGAGGGAGAATGTCCCTGGGCTTCATCCCAGACCCCCCCCCACACACACACACACAAAAGAAGAAGTCCATGTCATAAAGACTTGAACTCTAGCCTGTGACACTTTTGAGAGATGATTGAACTTCAAGAGGTAAAGCTTTGTGGGAGGGTTCCAAGTCATGGTAACCTAAGGTGAGCAGCTTTGTTCTCCCATCTGCCATGATGTGCTGCTTCACCTCAATCAATGGGGCAACTAGTCTGAACAAAGTAAGTACCTCAGATACTGGTTATGATGATGGAATCTGACTCACACAATGCACTTTACATCTCTACTCTATTTGTTTCTAGTTCCCATGTCAAACCTTCCTACTCAAGTCTCCTCATTGCTCTCTGTCTAGTTTAGTTGGGGGCATTTTTCCATTTAGCTCATCTATTCAGAAGATATATATTAATATATTTATATGAAAGGGAACTTAGGACAGAAACTCTATATTGGAAACAGCTTTTGTGACTAAATGTTCTCTGGGTAATGAATACCTAATTCTAAGGTTTAAGATCCTTAAGTGATCACTGCATGATAATAATTAAAAATATAATTTTTGTTATTTTTATGTCAGTGTACATAGACTATCATTAGTATCTGTATACTCTGTTGAAATAGTATTAATCAATATCTTTTACAAACATACAAAAGTCTGTGTATAAAAGAGGTGACTTTAATTTCCACTTGATTAGATTACTAAAAGGTGAACATGTGACCATCTATCATGAGTGGATGATAAGAACTTAGTAAAATTTACTATTTTCCAGGCATAGTGGCACACACTTATAATATCAGTACTTAGAAGGCTGAGACAGAAGAATCTGGATTCGCGGCCAGCATCAGTTACTTAGTGAGACCTTCCACAACTTAGTAAGACCCTGTTTCAAAAAAAAAAAAAAAAATCGAGCTGAGGGTATAGTTGGGATGTAGAATGCCCCAGGGTTCAATCTCCAGCACCACAAAAAATTACTATTAATATCTCCCCTTCACAATCTTACTTATAGTAGGTATCAGAAATACATAAAATTTGTTTATTATTATGAGCAGTATATTAATATTACAAAAATCCCAAAGGGGAGTATATGTTTCTTCTCAATGTAATCAAATTTTAGATTCGTTTTTTTTTCTTTAAATTTTTCCCCCTGAGACTTCTTTACATTTCTTTTTAAATCATATTTATAATTTTTAGTGCATTGCAATTATACATCACAATGAGGGTCAATGTGAAACAAACATACATGCACACAGCACTTGCTCTACTTCCCTTCATATCCCACCCCTCCTGCTTCTCCCTCTCACCATGGGCTAAGGAAACTGGTGGTCTCACACACACACACACACACACACACACACACACACACACACACACACACAATAATACAAAAGCATTATTTGATATGTTTTCTTCCTCAACCCTTTCTTTTCTCTTTTCCAGCTCTCTTCTATAATTTCTCTCCACTATTCTACTGTTCTCTCTCATTTATTAAATCTTTTCACATTCTTAAAAATATTGAGAATTTCAAAGCATTTCTATTCTTGTGGGTTACAACTAGCAATATTTAATGAACAAAACATTAAATATAAGTGAAAGCTTTCATGTATCTTATTTATTAAAATGATAAACTCATTATATATTGAAATAAAATGCTTTTCATGAAATATGGCTTTTAAAAGGTACTGTGAGAGTATTATGCTAGGTGAGATCAGCCAGTCTCAGAAAGTCCAGCATACAAGAGTTTTCATATGTTTTCTTTTACATGTGGACATCAAAAGAGAGTTAAAATAAATGAGAGAGACCAGTAGAATAGTGAAAGGGGATGGAGGAGAGAGGTGAGGAGTGGAAAAGGAGGCTTGCGGGAGGAAAGAGTTGAAATGATGTTATGTCCATAAGGTTTCATCACTTCAAGCTCATTAACATGTACAGGGAAAGAAGGGAGGGGGATGGGATGCAGAAGGGAATGACACATGCATGTATGTTTGTATCACTTTGAGCCTCACTATGATGTATAATTACAATGCACCAATAAAAGTATAAAAACACTGAAGGAAATCAAAGGTATTTTGGGAAGTAGCATTTGATTTAAAATATTTAGGCATTTAATAGCTATTACTGTATTTTATTCTGTACCAACTTATTTTATCACATAGATTGTGATATCACATAGCAGGGTAACAGAAACTTGGACCAAGTTTCTATTTTGAGTTTTCTAGATCTAAAGCATTCCACATATGTTGGTAACTCCTTATTCAGAAATTGTCTTGCCCTGAGAGAATGACAGATGTGGAGTCCAACTGTGCTCTCCAAGCCCTTACTGCGAGGACACGTTGGCCTGTGACACATATCTTTACTTTAGTGATGAACTATAGTGTATACATTTTTTTTTTACCAAAAAAAATGTGTTTTTGCAAGCACTTCCACTCTGTGTGCTGTGAGTGCTCTTTCGCAATTGAACCCTATCTACTGGCCATTGTCAGTGTAACTGATTCCAGCTCACTTTCCTGTCCCTCTTTAGTGAACTCTGACAGTGTGTACAATGCTGCACAATTGACATCTAATTGTATTGAGTATTTTGTTATCTTTAAATTGGTTCCTAAGTGTGGATCTTTGTTTTTCCATTTAATTATAAACTCTTTGAAGTACAGACTATAGTTCTTTTTTAAGCCACATATTATCTTGCATAAACTGGGTTCCCCAGTACATGCTTTATTTTTGGAGTACTGGGGATTGAACCCTGGGGCACTGAACTTGTGATCCTCATCCTCAGTCTCAGCTTCCTAAGTACTGGAATTATGTGCATGTACCACCACACCTGACTGTAAACTCTTTTTGAATAAAATTGAGACCAATTTATTTCATAAAAGCAAATGACTCATTTATATACCATAGAACAAGGCATTCACAATAACCATGGTGCTTGATAGGCAACTGATCACCATAATTTTGGTTAATATTACAGTGTCTGCAGTCTTCTCCATCACTGAGTTTTTGGAATTATTTTAAGAAATTGTCAGTAAAGGAAATATGTTTAGGTATGTAATGGTCTCATTTGCTTTCAGTAACTAAGATAGCTTTATCAATAATTTTAATCATATAACCCACTCATACTAAGATTGATGATAGAGTCCTTGAACACTTGTTCATACAAAATTAAAGACTTTTGTGCAGGATATAGCACCTTGGAAAATCAGTAATCAGAATTTAGCATAGGCCTAAGGAAATAATAATGGCTATTTTTTCAAATGATTCTATCCTTATCACATTTGTTTTCTAATACCAGGGATGGAACTCAGGGGTATTCTACCTCCAAGTGTCACCCCCAGCCTTATTTTTTATTCTTTCTAATTTCTAAACAGGGTCTCACTCAGTTGCAAAGGGCCCCGCTTAGTAGCTGAGGCTGTCCATGAACCCCGATCCTCTGGTCTCAGCCTCCCTAATACCTACCTAATTACAAGCATTTGCTACCACACCCAGCTCTTATTAGCTTTTTTAAAGACTTCATTAAATCAGGTATGGTGGTGCATGCTGGTGATCAAAGTAACTCAGGAGGCCAAGGAACGAGGATCTCAAGTTCAAGGACAATGTGGGCAACTTAGTGAGATCATGTCTCAAGAAAAAAAAAAAAGAGAGAGAGAGAGAGAGAGAGAGAGAGAAGGAAAAAGAAAAAAAGTAAAAATGGCCTGGTATGGTGGTGCATGCTTGTAATACCAGCATTCACGAAGTTGAGACCGAAGGATTGTGGTTTGTGACCCTTCACCTCTCAGCGATACTCTGTTTCAAAAAATTAAAAGACCAAAATGTAGGGCTGAGAGTGTAACTCAGAGGAACAATGCCCCTGGGTTCCATCCCTAGTACCTCAACAAATAAATAAATAAACAAACAAACAAACAAATAAATAAATAAATAAATGTAAAAATGGCTGAGGATGTAGCTCAGTGGTATCATACTCCTAGGTTCAATCCCCAGTACTTTAAAAAAAAAAACTTCATTAATGTAAAGAAGAAAAATAAAATTTTATCATAAAATTATCATAATTTTGAACTTAGCTCTTGACGTGGTGGTGGTGCATGCCTGTAATCTCAGTTCATGAGATGCCAGGACAGGAGGATCAAGGACAGCTGCAGCAATATAGGTTACTCTCAGGAGCCTAGGGAGACCCTATTTTAAAAAATACAGGGCAGAGAGTGTAGGTTGGAGGTAGAATATCCCTAGGCTCAAGCTCCAGTACTTTATTTTTAAAAAGTGCAATGCCAGGCGTGGTGGCGCATGCTTGTTATCCCAGTGCTTGGGAGGCAGAGACAGGAGGATTGCAGGTTTGAAGCCAGCCTCGCTGGCTTAGGAGACCCTGTTTCCAAACAAAAATATAAAAAGTAGGTCTGGGACCATAGCCCGGAGGTAGAAGGGCTTCCAGGAACCCCAGTACCACACACACACACACACACACACACACACACACACACACACAACCACAAACACACACACACACACACAAAAGTGCAAACAGACTAATCAATTTGGGCAAGCATAATGGTGAAGCCCTTCTGCTCTAATCCTTAAAGAAAGAGTAATGTAAAGTAATCTGATGTTATCTACTTTTTTCTATTGCCCAATTTCTTTGTTCTCACCTACAAAATCCTAGCATCTCTTATGTTCATTGTGAGCTCTTATTTTTCCACTAGAATGAGATGTTGCTCTGATTCATGAATTTAAATAGAGCAAAAAAGATCTTAAGGCTGAATTTATTATAACTTCGTCTTTTGACAGTTGCAATAAATTCTAGTTCTCGAAAAGGTACTTTGAAGCCTCTGTAGCCACACTTTGACAACTTCAGGGGTTCTCAAGGTATGATCCTTGAATCGTCAGCCCAGGGTGTGATTCTGAGACCTATAGCCTCTTAAATAGCTCCTGACCCTTTGTCTACATCAAAGTCTCTATGGAAGCTTTTAAAAAATGCTGTTGTTACCCACAGAGATGATTTAATTGGCCTAAGTTGAAATTAGGCAACATTGATTTAGAAAAGTTCCCTAGGTTATCCTAATGTACAGTCACAGTTAAAAAACCACCATCCCAGATAATTTGTTGACCATTCAAAACTTTAGTTATGAGCTGGGCGTGGTGACGAACACTTGTAATCCCAGCGCTTGGGATGCTGAGACAGGAGGATTGCACAGGTTCGAAGCCAGTCTTGCCTGGTTTAAGAGACCCTGTTTCCAAATAAATATATATATGAAAAAATAGATCTGGGAGTGTAGCCCGGAGGTAAAAGTTCCCTGGGTTCCATTCCCAGTACCACCAAGAAAAAAAAAAAAAAAGTTAGTTATAAGGCTGTTGTATAACCTCTAGCAGAGTTTCAAAAGGTCAGGATTCTTTTAATATGTTCCTTATATTCCAATTTACTTTTTTAAAAAAATTATTTCAGTGCTGAAGATTGAACTTAGGGCCTGGCCCATGCTGGGTAAGCACTCTAGTACTGAGTCACATTCTCTTTGGCCCTTTTTAATTTTGATTTGAGATAGGGTCTTCCTAAATTGCCCAGGGTGAACTCAAATTTGTGATTCTTCTCTCTCAGCCTCTGGAGTCGATAGGATTATAGGCGTGCAGTGCCACTCCAGCTAGACTATGGCATTCTTCGTACAGTTCCACTGAACTATAGTTACAAAGCAATGAAATTCCTCCTTCATAAGTTTATATTTTGATGAGATTTCATGAATATATACACAATGGAACTACAATTATATTAAGATCATCTCCACAGTTTCCTCCTTTCTCTTTGTGATCATTGTCCTACCTTTTTTTCCAGCCCCTATAAATCACTTATCTGATTTTTTCCATACAGTTTTACCTTTCCTAAAATGTCATAAAAATGCAAGCATATGTTATAGTCTTTAGTATGTTGCCTTCTTTCACTTCTTTTCCTTCGGATTATGATTTTGAAATTCATCATGTCACTGCATGTAACAATAGCTTTTTCTTTCTTATTTATGAGTATAACGCTTCAATGGGCATACCACAATTTGCTTATCCATCCACCAGTTGATGACCATTAGGGATATGTCCTGTTGGACCCTGTCAGGAATAAAGCTGCTATAAAAATTTACCTTCGTGTGGCATAGATCTTCACAGCTCTTGGATTTGTGTTTATGAGTGTGACTAAGGAGTTGTAGGTGAGGTAATGCTTCATTTTATGAATTACTGCCACCTTGCCTTCAAAGAAACCAATGATTTTCATTCTCATCAGAAATATATAAGAACCCCCAATTTTTTATACCCTCCTCAATACTTTGTATTTTTCATATTATTTTATTTGGTTGTTTTTACCATTCTAATAGGTATGTAGTGGTACTGAGGCAGGGCAGAGGACCTGGGAACAGGAAAGGTTAAAAGTACCTATCTGAATAAAGAACAAAAACAGAAAAAGTTAATAAAATATAAGGGTGACAATGTCCAGGCAAGGATTATGGACAACAAAACAAATCTCATGTTTTCTTCTAAAAGTTTTATATAATTTCATATTTTTAGTTGATTTTTACAAGCTGTATAAATATGAATTGAAATTCTTTTTAGTTTTTCTTACATATAAAAACACAAATGAAGCTGGGCGTGGTGGCACACATTGTAATCCCCGCACTTGTGAGGCAGAGACAGGAGGATCATGCTGATTCGAAGCCATCCTCACTGGCTTAAGAGACCTGTTTTCAAATAAAAATATAAAATGGGTCTGGGCCCTGTGGTCCAGGCCCCTGGCCCCGACCCTGGGCGGGTGGGTAGGCGTTGGTGGGGCACCCCTAGGCGAACCCCTTTCCACCCGGAAGGACCCTGTAAAAAAGGAAAAGAAAAAGAAAAAAGGAAAATATCAGAGAGGGGTCAAGGAGGTGGCGGATGCCAGGATACTGGAGATGCAGACAACTTATCCAAATGAACTGGAATTATTGGAAAAATTCCCCGCTAAGGAGGACTGCTTCTTCTCTACATTGTTAAAAATCTTGGACATCACCTGTAAGGAGAGAGACTTTAGCGGAGATCAAGGAGACAGGCAGTGCTGAAAGTGGTCTCCACGTTGGCGGTGGAGACTTGTATTCAGGAGAAGTAGAAATCGGAGCTTACAAACCTTATTATTATTATATTTTTTTTTGAGAAATTACACCAAAGGGTGAATGCTACCGTCTCACATGCTTAGGAAGACTGGACAACATTCAGAGTGGAAAAAGAGATTGGGAAAGATTTGAAATGGTGGAGGCAGTGGCAATGGCAGTGGCCAGTATTCAGGGGAGGCAGAGATCTGATGCATTAAACCTGGAACCTTTGAAGTAATGACCCCAGAGGCAGAATGCTACCACCATGCACCCTCAAGAACGTGGGACAAATGGTTGGGCGAAGAGGGTGCTCAGATTAGAGCCTGCCGAGGTGTGAGGCCGGCGACGGACACAGCAAAGCTGGGATTGGAGCCTGTCGTGAGGCAAGGCCGGTGCTGGGGCCTCCGAGGCCGGGATCGGAGCCTGCCGAGGGGTTAGGCTGATACCAGGGACAATGGCCGGCATCAGAGCCAGCTGTGAGGCAAGGCCACTATTCGGGCCTCCGAGGCCAGGATCAGAGCCTGCCGAGGGGTTAGGGCAGTGCTGGGGCCAATGACCGGCATCGGAGCCAGCTGTGATGCAAGGCTGGTGCTGGGGCCTCTGAGGCCGGGGCCAGAGCCTGCTGAGGGGTTAGGCCTGTGCTGGGGCCACTGGCCAGCATCAGAGCCTTCCGTGAGGTAAGGCCACTATTGAGGTTTCTGAGGCCGGGATTGGAGCCTGCCGAGGGGTTAGGCTGGTGCTGGGGCCTATGAGGCCAGATCGGAGCCTGCCGAGCAGTTAGGACGGTGCCAAGGCCAACGGCTGGCATCAGAGCCTTCCGTGAGGCAAGGCCGGTGCTGGGGCCTCTGAGGCTGGGATCGGAGCCTGCTGTGAGACAAGGCTGGTACTGGGGCCTCCAAGGCCTGGATCGGAGCCTGCCGAGGGGTTAGGCCGGTGCTGGGGCCAGCGAGGCCGGGATCGGAGCCTTCCATGAGGCAAGGCCGGTGCTGGGGCCTCTGAGGCTGGGATTGGAGCCTGCTGTGAGACAAGGCTGGTACTGGGGCCTCCGAGGCCTGGATCGGAGCCTGCCGAGGGGTTAGGCCGGTGCTGGGGCCAGCGAGGCCGGGATCGGAGCCTTCCATGAGGCAAGGCCGGTGCTGTGGCCTCTGAGGCCGGGATTGGAGCCTGCTGTGAGACAAGGCTGGTACTGGGGCCTCCGAGGCCTGGATCGGAGCCTGCCGAGGAGTTAGGCCAGTGCTGGGGCCAGCGAGGCCGGGATCGGAGCCTTCCATGAGGCAAGGCCGGTGCTGGGGCCTCTGAGGCCGGGATTGGAGCCTGCTGTGAGACAAGGCTGGTACTGGGGCCTCCGAGGCCTGGATCGGAGCCTGCCGAGGGGTTAGGCCGGTGCCGGGGCCAGCAAGTCTGGGATCAGAGCCTGCCTTGAGGCAAGGCCAGTGCTTGGGCCTCCAAGGCCAGGATCGGAGCCTGCTGAGGGTTTAGGCCGGTGCCATGACCAGCAGCCTGCATTGGAGCCTGCCGTGAAGCAAGGCCGGTGCCAGGGCCTCCGAGGCAGGGATAGGAGTCTGCCAAGGGGTTAAGCCAGTGCCAGGACCAGCGGCCAGCATCGGAGCCTTCCGTGAGACAAGGCCGCTATTGAGGCCTCTGAGCCCGGGATCGGAGCCTGCCGAGGGGTTAGGCCGGTGCTGGGGCCAGCGATGCCGGGATCGGAGCCTGCCATGAGACAAGGCCAGTGCTGGGGCCTCCGAGGCTGGGATCAGAGCCTGCTGAGGGGTTAGGCCAGTGCCTGGGCCACTGGCCAGCATCAGAATCTTCCATGAGGCAAGGCCGCTATTGAGGCCTCTGAGGCTGGGATCGGAGCCTGCCGAGGGGTTAGGCCAGTGCTCGGGCCAGTGAGTCCAGGATCGGAGCCTGCCATGAGGCAAGGCTGCTATTGAGGCCTCTGAGGCCGGGATCGGAGCCTGCCAAGGGGTTAGGCCAGTGCTAGAGCTAGCGAGGACGGCATTGGAGCCTGCCGTGAGACAAGGCTGGTGCTGGGGCCTCCGAGGCCGGGATCAGAGCCTGCTGAGGGGTTAGGCTGGTGCCGGGACCAGCAGTCTGAATTGGAGCCTGCTGCGAGGCAAGGCCGCTACTGAGGCCTCCGAGGCCAGGATTGGAGTCTGCCGAGGGGTTAGGCCAATGCTGGGGCCACTGGCTGGCATCGGAGTCTTCCGTGAGGCAAGGCCACTATTGAGGCCTCTGAGGCCAGAATCGGAGCCTGCCGAGGGGTTAGGCCAATGCCGGGGCCAGTGAGGCCAGGATCGGAGCCTGCTGTGAGGCAAGGACGGTGCTGGGGCCTCCGAGGCCGGGATCAGAGCCTACTGAGGGGTTAGGCCAGTGCTGGGGCCAGCAAGGCTGGAATCGGAGCCTGCTGCAAGACAAGGCCGGTTCTGGGGCCTACGAGGCTGGGATCAGAGCCTGCTGAGGGGTTAGGCCGGTGCCGGGGCCACTGGCCAGCATCGGAGTCTTCCGTGAGGCAAGGCCGCTATTGAGGCCTCTGAGGCTGGGATCAGAGCCTGCCGAGGGGTTAGGCCAGTGCCGGGGCCAGCGGCCGGCATCGGAGCCTTCTGTGAAGCAAGGCTGCAATTGAGGCCTCCGAGGCCTGGATTGGAGCCTGCCGAGGGGTTAGGCCGATGCCAGGGCCATCGGCTAGCATCGGAGCCTGCCATGAGAAAGGCCAGTGTTGGGGCCTCCGATGCCAGGATCGGAGCCAGATTAGAGGTTAGGCCAGTGTTGGGGCTAGCGAGACCAGAATCAGAGCCTCCTACGAGGCAAGGCTGCTGCTTGAGCCAGCAAGGTCTGGATCAGTCCACCGGGTAGCCAGGCCACAACTGGGGCCGTCAAGAGTGGGATCGGTATTTGCAACGCGGCATGCACAGAGAACTATAGCATAAAATTAAAACCAGATGCTTCCCCTAATCAGCAATAACTAGGAGGAAAGGGGCAACAGGAAGTGGTCAAGCTATAGAAAGGGCCCTATAGTGAAGCAATTAAGGTGACCAATCAGAGGGTATGGAATAAGGGAGGATGAAGCCTCTTTAAAAAGCAGGAGATACATAAACATATGTATCAAAGTTAATCACCAATCAAGCATGGGATCAAGGGAGGGGGAAGGAATGGGATGGGGACTGGATGAGGGCTAATTGAATGATGTGTGCTTGTATATCCTCTCAAGTCTTGTATTCCAATGTGACTTAAAAAAATAAAAAAATTAAAATTAATAAAAAAATAAAAATAAAAATTTCAATAAATAAATAAATAAATAAATAAATAAATAAATAAAATGGGTCTGGGAATGTAGCCCGGAGGTAGAAGGGTTTTCAGAAACCCCAGCAATACCAAAAAAAAAAAAAAACCAATAAAACAAAAAACAAATTATCTAAAATATCTTGTTGACATCCATATCAGAATAAGTTGGCAATATACATGTGAACCTGTTTCTCAATTTCATATTCTCTTCCTCTCTTATGATCTTATGGTAAAATTTGTTCTGTTTCTACTCGACCCTCTTATTTTTATATAAATTTTAAGTAGAGTGTCCTTTACCTGTTTCTGTCTCGAGTGTAGGTCTTCTATATAATGTTACTAATTTGTTCTTTGTTCTATACTGTTCTATTGTATAACCAGGGAAGAATGTTGAAGCTTCTGGTGGTGCATGAATTGTATATTTCTCCTTTTTATTAATTATTTCTTGTTTCTTGTATTTTGAAACTCTCCTGTTTGGTGTGTGTGTGTGTGTGTGTGTGTGTGTGTGTGTGTTATTAGGGTTCAATCCCAGGAGTATTCTAGCTCTGAACCTTTCAAAACCTTATTTCAATTTATTTATTTATTTATTTATTTATTTATTTATTTATTTAGAAACAAACTCTTACTCAGTTCCTGATAGCCTTGCTAAGTTGCTAAGGTTGGCCTCAAAACTATCACCCTCTTGTCTCAGTCTCCCAAAAACTGAAATTACAGTTGTGTGCCACCACACCTGGCTGGCTAAGATTGTTACATCTGATTCAGTTAGCCTTTTTGTCCTTTTCTCAGTATGTTTCATCCTTTATAACCCTGGTACTTTACTTTATTTTGAAGTCTATTTAATAATAAGTGAAGACTTATTTTGAATAATGTTTATTTGGTATAGTGTTTCTGCTTATTAATTTTAACCTGTTTTTATATTTGAAATGAGTGTTTACCTTGTCAAATCTAAAATTTTCTGAATTTATTTGAATAATTTAGATGTTTGTAGTTATTTATATATTTAGATTCAAATATACCATCATGTAGTTCCATTTGTCTCCTTTGTTCTTTTATATTTTTCTCTATTTTCCAATTTTCTTCTTTTATTGGGAATCTGTTATTGATTTTATTTTAACATCACTACTGGTATGGGAATTTTATGTTTTGTTGTTATTTTAAAATGGTTGCTCTATGCTTTATAATATGTGTGTGTGTGTGTGTGTGTGTGTGTATCATATATCACATATCACAGTCTACCTTTAACTCATATTTTTAATCTTTAATATTTGAAACAGTGTAAGCATCTTATAATATTTGAAACAGTGTAAGCATCTTATAACAATATATTACTATTTACTTCCTTATTTATCTTTTGTTCTTTTTCTCACACATTCAATATACCTGTATTATAAATTGTTACCATATTGTTATATTGCTACTATGTTTGCTTTGAATAATCTTTAAAACCATTCAAGCCAGGTGTGGTGGCGCACGCTTGTAATCCCCGCTTGGGAGGCAGAGACAGGAGGATCGCACAGGTTCGAAGCCAGCCTCACTGGCTTAAGAGACCCTGTTTCCAAATAAAAATATAAAATAGGTCTGGGAGTGTAGCCCAGAGAAGGGTTTCCAGGAACCCCAGTACCACCAAAAAAAATCCAAGATAATAATATAAAAATTAAAAATTATATATTAGCCTTTATTTTTACTATAACTAGTACTCATAATTTTCTTCACATTTTGCTTAATTTCCATTTATTATCATATTCCTTGTGCATAAAAACATTTTGATAGGAATGAAATCTCTCAGTTCTCGTTTGTCTGGGAATGTCATTATTTCATCTTTATTTATGAAAGATACTTTTTATCTATTTAGAATACTGCATTGATAAACTATTTTCTTAAGAATTTAAAGATATTATTCCATCTTCTTCTGACACTTTTTCTGACAGGAAGGCTTCTGAGATTCTTAATTTAGTCCTTTACACAGTGTTTCTTTTTGCTCACTTATAGCTATATCAAGATTTCCTTTTTGTTTTGTTTTCTCTACTTGGCTGTGATATATATATATATATATATATATATATATATATATATATATATATAATTAATAAAAATTGTACATATTTGGGGTGTCCCTTGTGATATTTCAGTACATGTGTACTGAATATGTGTATGATGTTCAAGTCATGATAAATATATGTATATCCTAAAATATTGCTTCTTTGTGGTAAAAGCACTCAAAATCATTGTTCTAACTTTTATCTGTGTATATTTTTAGTATGCTTTTGTAACCATTATAACTCATTCTTTAAACCTCTTGGATAAGTACATCATTGATACTATTAATTTAGAAAAATTAATAGCATGTGTGTGTGTGTGTGTGTGTTCCTTATGCACGCTAGGCAAGAAATCTGAGCTACACCCCAGCCCCATTGTCATTAACTATTTATTTTGCCCCATCTATAATGATACAAACTAATTCATGAGTCTCAAAACTTTGGTTAGTGTCTAACATCTTGATATTAACAAATTAAAACATTATACAAAGTACCATAAAAGTAAAGAGAAAAAAGAAAAAATTAAACTGAATAAGGAAATATATAAGACGCTCCTCTGATATTAAAAAATCAAGAGATATTTTCATCCTTTTTTTTTTGGTGGTACTGGGGGTGGAACCCAGAGGCTTTCTACCTCCGGGCTATACTCCCAGACCCATTTTATATTTTATTTGGAAACAGGGTCTCACTAAGTTACTGAAAGCCTCACTAAGTAGCTGAGGCTGGCTTCGAACCTGCGTGATCCTCCTGTCTCAGCGTCCCAAGTGTACGCCACCACGCCCGGCTCTTTTCATCCTTGTATTGAAATACATAACTTTATGAGGGTTTTCAGACAAAAATTGTTTTTTTTTTGCCTAAATTTACAATTTTCATGTTTCAACTTTTGCCTGTAATAGCACTCTCTGTTAACCAGACACTTCCTGTGATTCTGTCTTCTAAATATATAAAACACCTGCTTCTCATAGAGTCCTTGATTAATGGACACTCAATTTAATTTTAGGATATCCAGAGAACTTAATGATACCATATCATTCTGGCCTTTCTTCCACCAGCAAGGAGCCCTTTCCACTGCTGAAGTCTTTGCCTTCTCTCTTGGCTGCAGCTTCAGAGCCTTTGTATTTCTTTCTTCTATTGTCATCCCTTCTGCTGAACCACTGATATAAATTTGATAAAGGCACTGAGTCGTCCACTTTATTCTCTACCTTAGAACTCACCACACTTGTAAAATGAATCTGAACAGTTGAGGGAAGAGAAGGAAGAATATGACAGAAAATTCATGTCCTATAATTTACTATCCTTGCCCAGATTGTCTTCTTCTTCCTTCTACTCCTCCTTTCCTTCTCCTCCTTTTCCTGATTCTTTTTGGAATAAGGAATTGAACCTAGGAACATTTTGCCTCTGCTCTACATTCCCAGTCCTATTTTATTTTCTTATTCTGAAGCAGGGTCTCTTGAAGACCCTGAGGCTGGCCACAAACTCTGATCCTCATGTCTCAGATTCCCCTTTCTTTCAGCTCTTAGCAACAAACACAGTTTGTGTCTTTTTACTGACTAAATTATTGTCATTGGAGGAGATCATTAAAAATAAGAGTATTTGCCAGGCGTGGTGGCGCACGCTTGTAATCCCTGCGCTTGGGAGGCCGAGGCAGGAGGATCGAGGCCAGCCGCGCTGGCTTAAGAGACCCTGTTTCAAAAATACAGAAAATAGGTCTGGGAGTGTAGCCCAGAGGTAGAAGGGCTTCCAGGAACCCCAGTACCACCAAAAAAAAAAAAAAAAAAAGAGTATTTAATAAAGCTGGCAGTATGACTCAGATTTGTAATCCCAGTACTTGGGAGGATGAAGCAGATGGATTGCAGGTTCACAACCAGCCTCAACAACTTAGTAAGGCCTCTGCAACTTAGTGAGACTCTGTTAAAAAAAAAAAAATTTGAACTGAGGATGTAGCTCAAAGGTATAATTTCCCTATGTTCAATTCCTAGTATAATAAAAAAGAAAGAAAAAAATTAATAAAAATAGTCCATAAAAAATCACATCTCCATATTGACTTTGAAGCACTTTCTCCTCCATTTATCTCTTTTCCCATAATAAATGTATAAAGTAAGCAGGCGAGATGTTATTACTTTAAGGAAAACAACATTTGTGTTTCAGAGTTATAGGGAATTAGGTGTGTCCCAGACATAACACAATGTTCTGCAAATCAAGCACCTCAGGCTACATATAATCACCAAAGATTTGCTTTTTGTGCTCTTATGAAAAGAAAAAGAAATGGGGTGTGACAAGGAAAATTGTATTTTCAGGCTCAGGATCAGAAGATTTAGGCTCCTATCTCTGTGTAGTCATTTACTATCTGACTCAACGAAGTCACCTTATTCCTTTATTTTCTTTTTTCATCTATAATAAGACAATGATGGTGATTACACTGACAGCCTCGCTGGCTATGGGAAAAGAACTTGAGAAGTCACAATAAAATTATCCCTCCACTTTTATACCCATAGCATCTGCCGATCTCCATGGTGTAAATAATACCAGTTCATAGTTAACATGGCAATTTAACCAAACAATAAGGGGTGATGAGATTTAAGCATTTTACTTTTATAATGCATTTTTTACTGTAAGATAATGTAATTTATTTTTTTAAATAGCAAATTTAACAACTAGCTATAAAATTCCTGAAAACCAAATAATCATCTTCTAAAGCCAGTCGTATCCAACTTCACCTCAGACCCTTTTGGAACACTATGATTGTCTTTGCTTTTCTCTGGTCCTGGTGAAAGAATTATTCTTCAAAGTTCTGCGTTCTCTTCCTTTCTAAAAGCTCCATTTGCAAGCAGTTTCCCCATGTGAATCTATGATCTTGAATTTCATTTCGACTTGGCCTGGGGGTGGGTGCTCTTTGCCATCAGCTCTTTTTGTCTTGGAGTTGCAGAATGCCAGGCTTCCAGATCACTGACACTGCTTTCTCTTAGATTTGGTTATGGATAAACCTGAGCAAAATCACACAACTTATGAGTGGTATGGCAGGGGCCCACTAAGCAACCCAGAGCCCAGAAGAAAAAGGAGATCTCTCCTTCTGTTGCTTTTTTCCAATTTGTAGCCTCGTTCCCCTCAAAGTGTCTACTCTAATGCCACTTCGGAGTTATTTTCAGTCTCCTGACATCTTTCATGGCCAACAATGTCCCTTTTCACAGTGAATAATCCATGATAATTAATATTGACATCCAGGAAGTTAGACCAAGATGAAGTGTGTTGCTCTGGATTAGCCGTATGTGTTTCTTAATAGCTTGAGAAAAAAACTCCAGAGCATACAATAAATAAGCACTAGAGATAAATAAAAATGGTAGCAAGTTGCTAGGATACCTTCCTGGGCACTTGTTTTATTATAGTGTCTGTAAGTCTAAAATAAACAAGGACAATAGCTACCTCAAAGAAATACAAAGTGTGTGCTAGAAAGTATCAAAAAAGGGGAAAAAAAGGTAATCACCGAAGGGAGACTTTGCTTTGTAGCACACATTAAGTTTGAAGAAATGCTTATTCTTTTTATCTAGTTTTTCAAAGGCTTGAAAAAGTAGCAGCAGTCATGACAATCTGTAATTACAGCAGTAGATAAGATAAAATTGTCATATTATTGCTTCCTTGTTCTTTGTGTATTCTCAAGGGTCAGAGAAGGCTTTTTCACAGAAATGATCTATAACTACCAGAGTTTCTTTAGGTTGAATATACACGAGACCAAGGCTACTCATCAAATCAGTCAGCTCAAAAGAAGAATACACATTCATTAAGCCTGCTTTTAGAGCCATAAACAAACCTGTTTTCTTTATTTCTTTGTAGCTTTTATAAATTTTAATCCTATCATGAAGCAGAAATATTTTTAAATTATTCTAATATGCCCCAAAGTATCAAGGTTACACATCTAACAGAAGAAAAGTCTTTTGCAAAATGTCAAAGTATCTTTGGCAGGTAGGCCATTTAGTTAACATTATTATAACTGAAAATTCATCCAGTAATTGCCCCAGTTTGCAAAATCAAATAAGTGGAACAAGTCTTAAAGAAGAAGAAACCTTATTGACTTACTAGTAAATCAGAAAAATCAGTGAATATATGTTTGAGAAAGAAAAAAAAATCCCTGATTCTCCCCAGAGGAAAAAATGACCCTTTTTTTAAGAGTCCTTGATGGGTACAGCAGCTGTGCTTATCAGAAAGACATAATTCATGTCCATGTTTTCTTGTCTTCATGATATATACAATGTCTCCAAATACGAGGGCACCAGTTCTTCAATTCTGTGGACATCAGACTCATAAGAGCATAAAGCTATTCTTTAATAGGGGGATACAAAAAGAGGAGAGGAGAGGAGAGGAAAAAAAGAGGGAAGAAAAAAAAATGTCAGCTTTTAAATGGGCCATCTTTCAGCTGCCAAAGTCAAAAGCTTTGAAATGGGCCTGTTATCTTAACACTGGCACTTGGGGATCATGGTCTGATAGGTTAGGTGTTAACCATGAAACATCAAGAACAAGAAATATTTTCAGGAAAATTTCTGTTTATAATAATGGGCAGAGTAAAGATAAAACCGGAAAGTCAAATCTGTCAGTGCTGACGAGGTGATTTCAAGGGCCTGGACATTGGGTAGGCTAAAAATTCAACACTTGTTTAACAGAGATATGAAAATAAAAATGGAGTGCAAGAGAAATAGTCAGCTAAGGAACACACCCATTTTCTTCTCATTTATACAACAGCTTCAGTTTCTTCTGATCTGTACTGCAGGTTGGCCAGATATAAAAGCAAATTAAATATGCTTTCCATAGAAAAACACACAACATTTTGCAGAAGGCATTATTTAAAAAGCATATAAATCAACAACTGGTATTTGATGCAATCATTAAGATGTTTGGAGAAAACTCAAAGTCAGTTAGGGATGGTACTGATGCATTCCACAAAAAATGGCATTTTGAGTGGGTCTTCTTAATTAGAAAAAAAAGCAGGACCTACCTACATATGTTATTTTTTTTTTAAAAATAATTCATTGTATAATTTTTTTTTATTGGTGCACTATATCCATACATCATAGTGGGATACAAACTTTTGTAGGCATACATGCACACATTGCCCAGTCAGCCCCCACCCGATCCCCACCCCATTCTCTCCCCATCCCCCCCCCTCCCATGCTTGGCTTAGTGGTTGACATCTAGTATTATAGCAATTTATCAAAAATTAAAAATGATAATCTCACATAACAGTTTCATTTGTCTGATACCAAGCTTTTGATTACTTAAAGATAACATTTCAATATTTCTTTTTACTTTCTTTCTTACCAGAGAATATTTTTTTCTATTTTTTTAGGTGAAACTATCATATATTTATATATTTATTTTTCAGAAAAAAAAATCTATCCTAATATGGAATATGGACTCTAGATACCCAAAACGATCTTGAAAAAGAACAAAGCTAGAAGATATATATTTTCTGATTTCAAACCATATAAAGCTACAATAATTGAAACAGTGTAGTACTGTTCTAAAAGCAGGTACACAAACCATTGGAGTTAAATACAAGCCTAGAGCTAAATTCTTCCCTATATTGTCAAGATATTTTTGACAAGGTTTCCACGAACATTTGGTGGTAGAAATAATAATCTTTTAACTAAATATTGTTGAAAAATAATAATTGCATGGAAAAGAATAAAATTGGACCCTTACCTAATCCCATATACAAATATTAACTCAAAATAGATAAAAGACCTAAATATAAATCTTAAGACTATAAACTTTTAGGAGAAAATCTGGGTCATTAAACCTCACAACATTGAAATTGGCAGTGATTTCTTGAATATGATTTCAATGGCACAGGCAACAAAAGAGTATACAAACTCCCTAAAAAAAAATATATATATATATATATATATATATATATATATATATATATATATGTATATATTATATCCAAAGACAATGTAAACAGAGTTAAAAGTTACTAATAGAATGGGATAAAATATTTCCAAATGCTATATCTGAAGGTATATTAATATTCCAACTAGAAATCCTAAAAATTAACAACAATAAAGGCAAACAATACCATTTAGAGATAGGTAAAAGACTAACATAAATAATGAATCTCCACAGATAACCAATCTTAGTTGTCTGTTGGATGGAAAACCTTGTTTCTCTGGTTCTGGTGTGTGTTACCTATTTCTTCTTTGTAGTTAATCTCTTTGAGTATTTTCTCTAGTGCTGGTTTTGAAGACATAAATTCCTTCAGTTTCTGTTTGTCATGGAAGCTTCTTATTTCTCCATCTAATTTGATAGAAAGTTTTGCTGGGTAGGAAATTTTTGGCTGAAAGTTGTTTGCTTTCAGAGTTTGGAATATGTTACTCCAATCCTTTCTGGCTCTCATGACTTGGTTTGGGAAGTCTGGAGTGATTCTAATTGGTTTGCCTCTGAATGTCACTTGGCCCTTTGTTTATGTTGCCTTTAAGATTCTCTGCTTGGCTTCCACATTGGTCATTTTGACAATTATGTGGTGTGGGGATCCTCTTCTCCGATCCTGTCTAAAGAGAGTTCTATAAGTTTCCTGGACCTGTGTATCAACCTCTTGCTCTATGTTTGGAAAATTTTCTGCTATTATTTCCTTGAAGAGATTGTTGATCCCTTTGGTTTCACTTTCTTTTCCCTCCTCTATTTCAAATATTCTTAGGTTAGCTCTCTTAAAATGGGCCCATATTTCTTCAATATCAGATTCCTGCTGTCGGATATTTTTTTCTAGATTAGAAACTATGCGTTCACTTTTTGGAATGATCATCTTCTAAGAGCGAGATTCTGTTCTCCATGTGGTCTAATCGGTTGTTTGTGCTTTGAATTGAGGCCTTTACTTCATTAATTGCATCCTTTATCTCTTTTTGGCTCTCTCTGACTTCTTTTCGAAGCACCTCTATTATTTCTACCGTTATTTTCCTGATTTGATCCTCTAGAAATCTCTGATTTTCTGTTTTATCGGGTTCTGATGTTGTGGGGTTGTGGGCATTCATTGCTCCAGTATTATTCCTCTTTCCCATGATTTCGGTAGTTTGTGCCTTCTCTGGGTTCTTCCCTTGGGTCACTATGACTTCATTTAAGGTGCTCTGAATCTCAAGTCAGTAGTGTCTCAGACCCCACTATTCCTTTACTGGGTTGTATCACAGAGTCTCCGACCCAGAGTGTCGATAGAGGCTGCTTTAGACTGTGGGGGGTGCCAGGTTGCACGTTCTCCTATGGTGTGATATCTCTGCCACCGCCACTCCCCCACTGGGTCAAGTCCCAGGGAGTACAGTACTGGGATTTCTCCTCTGTGGCTCGCAATTTGACTCACTGTTTTTGAGTACGCAGATGTAGCTGTGCTGGACTCGGCGAATTCTCTGCTGCTGCCGCCGGTGGCAATATGGCACCGCTGCTACGCCCTCGGCTGTGAGGCTGGCATATTTCTTCTTGGTTTTGAGTTCCACTCTGAATCCCTGCTACGTGTGCTGAGCTCAGCCACTGGAAGCTTTAGATGCTCCCTGCGCCGAGAAATCCCGCCTGGCTATTCCGCAGCGGCTCACCTTGGCTTGCTGTAGCCGTCCGGTGGACTCTCCGCTGCCGCAGGCAGTATGGCGCTGCTGCCGCGGCCTCGGGCGTGAGGCCGGTGTATCTCCTCTGTGGCTCTGAGCTCTGTTCTCAGTCTCCTTTCTCTCTGGAGCCTGGTGATTTTTTTTGTTTCTCTGGTGATGTTGTTTTCTGGCTATGAAAGGCGCTGATTTTGTGGTAATGGAGATTGGTTGTTAGCGGGGCTCTTAAGCCCCACTTTTCTAGGTCGCCATCTTCTACATATGTTATTAAATAGAGAAATGGAGCACCTTCCAGAAATCTCAGTTATGAATCATTGTTTTTTTTGTGATACAGAGAAAATGTTAAATCAAATATATATATATATATATATATATATATATATATATATATATATATATATATACATACACATACATATACATATACATATAATATATATCCATTTTTTTTCTTTTAAGGCAAATGACAACCTAACCTTAAGTGCTTCACAGCTTTCTAACCATTTTTCCCCTGTGACTTCTATTTTGATTTTCAGGGCTGGCAATGAATTCTGAGAGAAAAATTCCACTGCCAAACCCTTTGGGCTTACTTTTGCTAACTAATTATTAGTTTAGAGAAGGCTATAGAATTATTTTATTTTTCCTTCTTCATGAATTAATGGAGGACTGCATTCTATGTTCCTTTCAGCTATAATATTTTTTTTCCCTGGACTGACCTAATAGTGTCAGTGTTGAACTATTCTTACTGTTGTCACAAAGTATCAGGCATTTGCTACATGCATACATTTTTTTTTTTGCAAAATAATATAAGACAGAGAGAAGGTCATAATGCAAATCAGAGGTTAAAGGATCAAAAGAGCTTCCAGATTCTAAAACATGGTGCTTCTCACATGTGACTCTGGAAAATAATATGATACAAATTCTGGCCAAATCCTGCTCTTGGCTAAATGAAGTTCTCCGTAGCTCAGGTTTACAGAATCAATGCTGTTTTATTTTCCATGGCTGATGCTGTAAGAGGAAACATCAGTATTCTCTTTTATTAAAGATTATTCCCATCCATAAATTTTGGTTGCATACAAATTGTTGTAATAGCCTACCATCTTCTTTTTCCTCTTGCAATCCTTCTTCTACTTTTTGTTCTGCCAGTCCTAATTCCTCCACAGTGCGAGAAGTGAGAAAGAAGTATAGGAGATGTAGGAATTATCTCTATACTTTTCTTGTCAATAGTCCTTCACTCTCAGTAATAATATAGCTTTTTAGGAGCAAATAATGCCACTTTTTCTATATTTTACCCAATATATTTTGTCTGCAGAACCCAGTCTTTAAAGAACTCTCTGATTGTTTGACCTCTGTACAATATGAATATTATGGGTTTTATTTAAAATGCTATTTTAATCCTTATTTTCAAATAAAATGATGTTTGTTGGAGAAAGTTTACAGATGTTAAATATACAGGTTAAAATTAGGTAGGATAAAAGGAAACTGACATTCTTCTCCTATTGCTTTGAACATAGGTTCATGAAACCCAAGAAAACTTACTGATGGGAGGTTTGATATAAGACCTTCCTATTAGAACGCTATGGTAATAAATAAATTAAATCTATGAAAGAATTTTAAAAGCTCAGTTATTACTAACAGCTATTACTGATATATAATTTACATTGCATATACTTAATAAAAGCTATATTGAGGTATAATTCAAATTATAGATAATTCTCTAATTTAAAATGTCCAATTCAGTGGTAGTAAGAATACTCAGAGTTGTCCAACTTATCCTGATTGTAGACCATTCTCATTAAACATTAAAGAGCATCATGCCCACTAGCTGTTTTCCTAAGCCCATTCGTCGTCTCAGCCCCAGGGAAAAATAAACATGTTTTCTGTCATTTATTTTGTTATTGGTGCATTGTAATTATACATCTTAATGGGGTCCAAGATGATAGAGGCATACATCATTTAGCCCTTTCCCAATTCCCACCCCATTCCCTTCCCCTCCCTCCTCATGTTCATCTTAGTGATTGATATGGTTTTGTTGTTGTTGTTGTTTGTTTCTTTGTTTTTGGTGGTACTGGGGTTCCTGGAAGCCCTTCTACCTCTGGGCTACACTCCCAGACCTATTTTTATTTTTGGAAACAGGGTCTCTTAAGCCACCACGGCTCCTTCGAACCTAAGCGATCCTCCTTTCTCAGCCTCCCAAGCGTGGGGATTACAAGTGTGCGCCACCACACCTGGCTGATTGGTATGTTTTTGTATGTACATCGTGTGCATTAGGGAGTTTCCCGTTTTCTCCCTCCAGTCACCTTGTTAGGTCACCTTATTTGTTCATCTAAGGTTTTTTCTTCCTCACCCAGAGTTCCTCCTGTGACCCATTTTTCTCCCGGGCTTCCACATATTAGGAAGAGTATTGGCTATTTTACTTTTTGTGATTGACTAGTCTCACTTAGCATAATATTCTCTAGTTCCATCCATTTCTTCACAAATGACATAATTTTGTTCTTCTTTATAGCCGAGTAAAATTTAATTCTGTACATATCCCTTAATTTTGTAATCTATTCATCTATTGATAGACATCTGGACTGATTCCATAGTTTTGCAATTGTGAATTGTGCTGCTATGAACACAGGTACAATTGCACTGTGTAGTTTGCTTTCCATTCTTTGGGTAGATACCCAGAAGTGGTATTGATGGATCATATAATAAGTTTATTCATACTGTTTTAAAAAGTGGTTGAACTACTTTACATCCCACCAACAATGTATTAGAGTTCCTATTTCACAGTCTCACCAGCACTGATTTTTGTTTATGGTTTTAATGATTGCCATTCTAATTAAGGTTAGGTGAAATCTCAGGTAGTTTGATTTACATCTCTCTGATTGCTAATGATATTGAACATTTTTCCATACATTCATTGGTCATTTGAATTTTTTCTTTAGCTAAGTTTCTATTTAGTTCACTTGCTCATATTTTTATTCAGTTATTTGTTTTTTAGCTCTGAGTTTCTTAAGTTCTCTGTATATTATAGACAATAGTCCTCTATTGAAAGAGTGGTTGGCAAAAATTGTCTAGCATTCTCAACTACGTTGGCTATTCTGGCATTTTGTTCTTCCAAATAAACTTGAGGACTGATTTTATTTACATTTTTATTTATTTATTTATTTATTTATTTATTTATTTATTCATCTATCTATCTATCTATCTATATGTCTATATATCTATTTATTTATTATTGGTGCATTATAGTTATACATCTTTTTTATTTTTATGTGAAACATATTGAAAATGGCATACATTCAGACTATGCTTGGTACCCCCCCCCCCACTTCCCTTTCCCCCATTCTCATCAGTGAGTGAACTTGAATTAGACATGAGACTGTGAAGTTATAAGAGGAGGGCATAGACTCAACACTCCAACATATAGGCACAGGCAGTAACTTTCTCAACAAGACCTCCAAAGCACAAAAAATTAAAGCAAGAATTAACAAGTGGTATGGAATCAAACTAAAAATTTTCTTCTCATCAAAGGAAACCATCAAGAACCTAAAGAAAAAGCCTACAGAATGGGAGAAGATCTTTACCAGCCACCACTCAGATGGAGTGCTAATATCCAGAATATACAAAGAGCTCAAAATACTCTACACTAGCAAAACAAACAACCCAATCAAGAAATGGGCAAATGAAATGAATAGACATTTCATAAAAGAAGAGATACAAATGGCCAATAGATACATGAAAAGATGTTCAACATCATTAACCATCAGGGAGATAGAAATCAAAACTATGCTAAGATTCCATTTAACCCCAATCAGAGTGGCAAGCATAAAGAACTCAAATAACAACAAATGCTGGTGAGGATGTGGGGAAAGAGGAACTCTCTTACACTGTTGGTGGGAGTGCAAACTAGTTCAGACACTATGGAGATCAGTGTGGAGATTCCTTAGAAAACTGGGAATAGATGCACCATATGATCCGGCTATACCTCTCCTAGATATTTGTCCAAATGGGTTGAAATCAGAGAACTATAGTAACAGATGCATACCCATGTTCATAGCAGCACAATTTGTAATAGCCAAAATATGGAACCAACCTAGGTCTCCATCAACAGATGAATGGATTGCAAAATTATGGGATATACACACAATAGAATTCCACACAGTTATAAAGAAGAACAAAATCGTGTCATTTGCAAGAAGATGGAAATACCTGGAGAACATTATGTTAAGTGAGATTAGCCAAGTACAAAAAGAGAAGGAACTTATATTTTATCTAAGGACTGATTTTTGTATGTCTTTGAGGAATAACCTTGATATTTTAATGGGTATTACATTGATTCTGTATATCACTTTGGGAAGAATGGACCGTTCTGTTGGCTGTTGAGGTTTTTGTAGGTTCCTTTGCTGCACAGAAACTCTTCAGTTTAATGCAGTCCTACTTATTGATCCTTCTTTTATTTTTTTGTGCCTTTCAGGTCTTGTTGAGAACACATTTACCTGTGCATATATATTTATATAAGTGTTGGTGCTATGCCCACTTCAAGGAGCTGCAAGGTCTCTCCTCTAATTTCCAACTCTTTGATACATCATGAATTGACTCTTGTGCATGGTGAGAAAATGGGGTTTATTTCAATTTTCTATGTATGATTAACCAGTTTTGCCAATACTGTTGAAGAGGCTATATTTTTTCAAGCGTATGTTTTGGCCCCTTTTGTCAAAAGTCAGTTAGCTCTAAGTGTGCAGATTTGTTTCTGAGTCTTCTACTCTGCTTTTGGTCTATGCTACTCTTTTTGTGCCAATACCATACTCTTTTTATTACTATAGCTTTGTAGTATAGTTTGAAGTCAGGTATTGTGATGCCTCTTGCATGATTCTTGTTGCTGAGAACTACTTTGGATATTCTGGGTATTTTGTTACAAATGAATTTAAAAACTTATTTTTCTATGTCTTTGAGGAATAACCTTGGTATTTTAATGGGTATCATATTAAATCTGTATATCACTTTGGGAAGAATGGCTATTTTGATGATGTTCATTCTTTCTCTCCAAGAACACAGAATATCTGTCTTCTAAAGTTGTCTTCCTTAATTTTTTCAAAGTTTTAGAATTTTCTTTGAAGAGGTCTAGGGTCCTGTTTGTCACCTCTATATATTATATTATAGGGAGTCATCTCAGAGGTGTGAGAAGAACAGTTTGTGACCTATGCATTTTTAAATCTTAATGTGTGGGATGTGGGTGTTTCCTTCTCTCAGCTGTGGTTAGTTCATTCTTAGTGTATGGCCGTCCTGGCAGTTCACCTCTCTGATACAATCTCATGGGTAGAGATTTACAGGTGTGAGCTGGTACATACAAGGACAAGTTGTTTTGTATTTAATTGTGAAGGTTGGGTGGATGGGGAGGAGCCAGAGTGATCGGTACAGAAATTGGCTACAGTAGAGGATATGATTGAGTAAAATGAAAGAATGAGTGTGGTAAGGTAATATAGGGTAGAGATGAGAAATTGTGAATATATAGGATGATTCTAGTAGTCAATGTAGAGTATTTAGATACAGTGATATGAAATGAATTTAATATAAGACAAAAGGCAAAAATATTGGAGGGAACAGAGTAGATAGGGAAGACAGAGGAATCTGGTAAAAGGCATTGTGAAGAGAGCAAACAAAGGCAGGAAATAACAAAACAACCAACCAAACAATACAAACACCTGCAAATATACAAGTACAAAGTCAACTTGGCCTCTGCAGTCCTCCTGGGTCTCTGTGGACACTTTCATCTGTTTAATGTCTACTCGATATGGTAGGTTCTTGAACATGTTCCAAACATTCTCATTTGCTCATTAACCTATAGTAGTGATGTCAGTTTGCAGCTCCACTTTTGGGTCTCCTTTAATATGTAGGACTCTAAGCTGGTCTCCCTCTCTGTTTTGCAGGTGCCAAGCAACACTGGTGTCTCTCCTGCTGCACACAAGGGTCTCTGACCTCTCCACATGGCCTGTCCCTATTCCTCTCTCTGTCTATAAAGGTGGTAGGTGTCACTGGAAATGGATGCCATGTAAACATGGGGCTCTGTACTTTCTGGATGCCCTGAGGCTATATCTCTCTCTTTCTCTCTGCCTACACAGGGGATGGTTTTCCAGTGTAATAACAGGGTGACCACCAGTGGCCTTGTGCAGGTGCTGTGCCCTGGGCACTATGGGCCTCTCCTGCACCTCTGCTGTCTTTGGCAGCATCTTTCAACCCAAACTCCTCAGGAGTTGACTACAATGTTTCAGACTCCCTCAAGGCTACTGCTTGCTACACAAATCCCTGCAGCTGCATTGGGAGGTCTCCCACTGAGACACTCAGCTGACTTACAGTGGAGCACTGCTCTGGGTCTCTCTGGCTGGGCATCCGGGCTTTTGGATCTCTGTGGAACCAGGATTGAGTTGTTGACTGCTTATTATGCTAAATATCTGCCACTCCTTACTCCACATCAAGTCCTAGGCTTCTTTGCCAGGGGTCTCTGGAGGCCACAGTGTTGGCATCCATGGTACAGCATGGACAGGCCAAGATGGTATAGCCAGCAGCTGTCTGTGGCATTACCCAGGTGAGGCAGCGCAGGGCTTTTTGCATGTGTGCTTTTATTGGTGCATTTCAGTCTCACATCATAATGTAAATCATGTTGACAATGACATATATGCACATGCTCTTAGTGCCCCCCTCCCTATTTTCCTCCTTCCTTATACAGAGTACCCAGATTGATGTTGTAATATATTCACATGTATGCAAATTGTCTATGGTACCATCCCCTGTTCTGTCTTCTGGATTTTCTTCAACTTTTCATTGTTTTGTTAAACTTTTTTTTTTTTTTTTTTTTGCTTTTTTTTTTTTTTTTTGCTTTTTTGTCTCTTGTCAAGGAGCTTTACAGAGACTGAAATGTACTCAGCATCTCTCAATCACCATCTTGTCAAATCTATTTTCTATCTCTTTACATTTATCTGCTCATTTGCTCAGAAGATTAGAAGACTGACCAGAGAGAAGAAAAAAAAAAAAAAAACCCAACTGCCTGGCGAGTGCTGCACCAGCGCATGCTCTGTACATCTTGAGTGATTTTAAATAGATGGACTCATACGATGATGTTTTGTGTATGTGCATACAAACTAACCTCTTTTTCTTACTATGTTTTCAAAGTGAGTTTATATTCTATAAATTCTGAGTTATTTCTAATCTGCCTTTCTGTTCATCCTTCGCATGTTGATAAGAAGATATTTCTAAACTACCAGTCTCTTATTACACATCTTTACTAACTGACTGTGGTCCACTAACTACAGGAAAAAATACAGTTTTCTTAGCACTTCAGACCAGGGCTACTTGTGCTGTTGTTGTTTGTGTGCTTAATCATATTAGCCATTTTTAGTGAATAATTGAGTAATGCTACCTATATTCATAGTGCTGTTCAATCTCTACAATGCTTTTCTCCTGGAAAAACTAAAATTTTTTGTCCATGGAACAGCAACTTTCCATTCCCAACCCTCTCCAACCCCTGTCTACATCATTTTACTTTCTTTTTCTAATAATATGACAGTTATAGATACCTTATATAACTCTATTTATGCTATAGTTGGCTTTTTATTACCATTGGATTATTTTACATAACATTTTCAAGGCTTGTGCATGTTTTATTATAGTATATGTTGAATTTCTTTATTTTTTAAGATAGTAATATTCTGCTGTATGTATATTACTCAATTTGCTTATCCATTCACCTTTCAGTGTATACTTGGAACTTTTTTCCATTTTATAGCTATTAAAGATAATATTGCTTTGTATATTAATGTACATATTTCTTTAAAAACCTGGTTTTGGTTCTTTTACACACATATGTATATTTCAAATATATAGATTTATTTATATATATATATATATATATATATATATATATATATATATACTGACCCAGCATGGTGACATATACCTGTAATCCTAGTACTTGGAAGCCTGGAAGGCTGAGACAGGAGGATCACAGGTTTGAGTATAGACGCAGCTATGTGGTGAGACTCTTAGAAACCTAGAAAGGCCCTAATTCAAAACAAAATTTAAAAGGGACATGGGTGTAGCTCGTTCATTCCCCAGGACACAAAAAAGAAGTATAATTGCTGGATATTTTGTATATTCTAGATATTAGTTCTCTCTCAAAGAAGTAAATGACAAAGCTCCCATTCTCTAGTCTCTCTTTTTATACCCTTGGTGATTTCATTTGATGAACAGAAACTTTTTCATTTAATGCCATCCCATTTATTTATTCTTGTTTTAGTTTTCTGAGCTTTAATAAAAGCCAAATTGTGGAGCCAAACTAGGTGGCCATCAACAGGTGACTGGATCACAAAAGTATGGGATATACACACTGGAAATCTACTTAACAATAAAGAACACACATGTCATTTTTTTCCTAGGAAAATGGATGGATTTGAAGAACATTAATTGAGATTAGCCAGTCACAGAGGGTGAGAAGTTATGTTTTCACTCATAAGCAGAAGCTAGTGAATAATAGGACACAAGAAATACTTAGATAATGAAAAAAAAAAAAACACCAGTGGAGTAAGGGGGATGGTCTCTATAGGAGAGTTGTGGAGAGAGGGAGAAATAATGAAAGACTTGGTCCACTGACATTATGTATATATTTGGGAATATCAATGCCAGTTTCAGTATCCTGTGTGGGGAAGGGAGGGAGGTAGCCAGGGGAAAGGTCACCAAGTGCTGTGTGCATGTATTACAATATTTCTATGAACTACATTTTGATGTGAGGCTGTAATGCACCAATAAAAGTATAAAAATAATAAATACAAATGGTAAATTTAATTTCTCATTTGCATTAAAAATAAGAGACAATAAACAAATAACTGATGTTTAATCATTTAACTTCAAGATTTGAAAATCACAATACCATTATTAGGTGTGGTATAGTAAAGTCAGCACTTTTAGTATAGCATAGCATCAGTCAAAACATAAAATTATAAAATCTATTTGTAAAGAAATTTCAAAACTTACAAAAATTGGCAAGCATAAGGCAGTGATTTTAATTTAATTAATTTATCCTAAATAACTCATTCAATGCACACAATATGCACATTATGATTTTAATAGGCCATAAGTATATATGTTTTACATATTCTGACAATGATGCATAGTTATATAAACCATACTATTTTGGAATTGATGATTTAATTCATATGCTTTTACTGGGTTAAGATGAAAAATTTCCATTTAAGTGAAGGCACTTTGTCTTCTGAATTTATGTTTCCTGGATCCTACCATAGTATTTGGCATATGATTACACATAGGATAATAACAAGTGGGAATTATTAATGATTTAAGCATGTGGAAGGGGAGCATGTTAAGTACACAAGCATGTACTCCAGAACTGATTTATACCTCCAGGCCCTGGATTATTATTGAGTGAAATGATATCTATACATTTTGTATTAGTTTTAAAAAATATTTTCACATGCATTTTTCTATTACATTTTTTATGTGTGTGGTACTGGAGATGGAACCCAGGGGCTTTCTACCCCCAGGCTACATTCCCAGACCCATTTTTTAATATTTATTTGAAAACAGGGTCTCACTAAGTAACTAAGGCTGGCCTCGAACCTATGCTATCCTCCTGTCGCAGCCTCCCAAGTTCTGGGATTATAAGCGTGCGCCACCACGCCGGCTTTCTATTACATTTTGAGGGAATTTGTAAAGTGGAGACAGTACCAAGGCTGTATTTCAGACAACAGGTTTGAATTTCACTCTCCCTCTTACTGTCTGTAAAGCCTTTCAACTTCAAAGATATATTTTGAGCCTATTCACTTTTTAATTATTTGACTAAAGAAAATAGTAGACTTTACATGCTTACTTGGATTCCATAAAAAAATACATTCAGTATTCTGAATCTGACTCTAGAACTGAATTTCTTGATTCTAAGTATTTCTTTAATCTTCCAAAATACCCAATAGCTGTTGTTACTAACTATAGAGTACTTGTTGAGTTATACAAAGTTTTTTAGGGTACTGACTATAATCAAGTAGGCATGCAGTACTTTGAGTTGAATATAATATAGAAAAACTCAAACAGTGATTTGAATTTTCTGATTTGATAATATAAAAACAAAGGTACAGTGGGGTGGGAATTGGGCAAGGGCTACTTGGGAGATGTGTGCATGTATGTCTCCACCATCTTTTATCCCATTAAAATCTATGACTACAATGCACCGATAAAAAATTAAAAAATTAAATAAAATTTAATTATAAAAACCAAAGGTACAGATAAATTACTTAACTTGCCAAACTTTCTATAGTTGCTTATTTTATTTCCAATTTAACATGCTAATTAAACTAATGTAAGTACATGGCAAAACAAAAGTGTGTAGCACTTCACAAATTTTCATTGTAATTACATCTTTCTGAAAAATGGTTAAATGTCATTACCGAGACCTGTTATGAAAAAATTCCCCTTTTCTTTTGCTTTTCTTCCTTTAGTTTTTCTTCTATATCATTCCATCCTGAAGTTAAAAAGCAGGATGCCTGAAGAAAAAAATCTCTCCAATGTTCTCTATAATCACTCCAAGATACAATGAAATAGCAAGGAGTTGGTGAAAATATCATGCAAATCTGACATGAGTTTCTTGTGTTATTCGACAATTTTCAACTCTCTCTTTTTTGGAATCTGGAGTAATTTACTTTGAGAGAATGACTGTCTTCATTCTTTGGCTTTTTCAAAGTTTGAAACACTCTGAGACCTTTTATTAACTAAGCCAAAGCCATTCACCTTTGAGACCTGTTTTATAGTTTTGTAAAAGTTGTCCTTTCCTCTGATGGGGCACAACTGTCATCAGTGGAAGTGGTGAGACACACTGAGCACTGCTCTGTCCTGGAACGATTATGTTCCCCAAGCAGTTTCCTTGTGACAAATAAATGTCTGTGAGGGTTGTGGCTGCTGAACATTGAAACTAGAAAGCAGCTGCTGATGTCCTAACATCCATTGCTGCTTTTCCACTTGCCAGTGAAACTCACTGTGAAGAACCAAAGAGAACCAAAGAACTGGGCAGAATATCAATGGTGCCACTGAGGTTCTTATTTTTGGTGAGTTCAATCCAAACAAGTCAAACAAATATCAGTGAAACATATTATGTCTGCTCATAGTATCTTCTTTTTTTTTATTAGCGGTGCATTGTAGTTATGCATCTGAATGGGGTACAAGATAGTAGAGGCATACATGCACACATCACTCATTTATTCCTGGGTGGACACTTCTTTGTTGTCTATGATCTGTTATTATTCATTTTATACTTCATAGCCTGTTACTGTATGACAGACAATAGATGAAATTTAAGGCTTATTTTATTAGTAAAAATACAATAAAGAATAATCTTAGATAATGAGTTTAAGCTAATTTGGTTTTATTTACTTATTATTATCATTATTTTGTATGATACTGGGAATTGAATCCAGGGGCATTCTACCTTCAAGTTACACACTGGCATTTTTTTTAAAAAGGATCTTATAAGGTTGCAGAGGGTTTCACTAAATTGCTAATACTAGCCTGAAACCTGCAAGCTTCCTGTCTCAGTTTCCAACTACTGGGATTATAGGCATGTGCTACCAAACCAGCTAAACTAATTTTAAATATATGTAATTGTTAGTATTATTTTTGTTATTTTAAACTTCTTAGACAAAATTAAAAATATCATCTTATAAAATTGTATGGACATTGTACCACACTAGTTAGTGTCTGAGAGACCTAATTGGTAGGAACTGAGACAAGAAGTATGTGGTGTTGTCCCTTTCTCTGGGATTGTGTACTCCATTGCCTGATACCCTTTCAATGTTCTCTTCTGTCATTTAGTGATATATCTCCAGGTACACAGTAGATGGGCATCCACAATTCACATATATTTCACTTAAACAATAAAGATAGATTCATGAAGATATCTAAATTTTAATTTTAATATCTGAGAGATACTTCTAATAGTGGAACAATTTAATCCATATACTGCTAGGAAATTAGGCATTGGAACTCAAACTTGATTTCCAGGGCTTATCTAAAGATGTGAAATATCAATCTAACATATGTAGCTCTGAAGACATCCCTGTGGTCATGGAAATGATATGGGTTTAAAGAAAAATGGATACGGACACTTCTTTGCCATATTCTAAGAGCTACCCAGTTCAAAAATTTTTTTTACTGTTTTTTATGAGCTCCTTCTGGAACAAAAATATTGATTTAATGGCTCTCCAAGCTTCTGGATACTTTAGCAGCATGCATTGAATGTGAAGCTCTCCTAACAAGCTAGATTCTCCCACATTTCCTAGGCCATTTCTGCCAGGAGCCCAGGAAACGCATACATCAGCCTTGTTACTTTGCCCCATTAAACACTGTAAAGCCTGTTGGTCTTTGGCTTTTAATCTCCAGTAATTATCACTTAGGAGTGCTGGGTACCTCAGGACACCAGTCTTAATTACTCATTTAGAGAGCAATTCACCATAGCTAGTGAAAAAATGGAAAGAAAGCAAAATAGGCAATGGAAATATTTAAGGTAGTACCTGTATTTTCACGTTTGTGACAATAGTGAAATACTGACAGATGTTTGGTTTTGTTTGAAAATAACTCAACATTTCATCTACTTCAATTAATTAAGCAGCCCTCCCATTAATAATAAATAGATGTGTTAATATTGCAGTCTAAAAATGAACAAACTATGAAAAAATTACATATAGGCACTAATTATTTTTAAAAATATATTTTAAAGTAGTGAGTGGTCAGTATTGCTGTTGATATAAAAAGACATCATCATACTGGGCATGGTAGTACATGCTTATAATCCCAGTTCTTGGGAGGCTGATTCAGGGGGATTACAGGTTTTTGACCAGCCTCAGCTACTTAGTGAGGTCCTCCCCAAATTAGTGAGGCCTTATTTTAAAATAAAGAATAAAAAAGGGATAGAAGGGTGTAGCTCAGAAGTAGAATGCCCCTTGAATTTAATCTCCATTACTACTAAAAAAAAAAAAAAAAAAAAAAAAAAGAAAGAAAAAGAAAAAGACAAGCTGGGTTTAGTGGAACATCCTTGTAATCCTTTGTAATCCTACCATTTGTGAGGCTGTGACAGTAGGACTGAGGTTCATGGACAGCCTCAGCTACTTAGTGAGACCCTGTTTCAAAACAAAGAATAAAAAATAGGGCTGGGGGTGTAGCTCCTAGGTAGAATGCTCCTGGGTTTAATCACCAGTAACAACAACAACAACAACAACAACAACAACAACAACAACAACAAGACATCATCATGTGAGAGATCATGATCAACAATTGTATTAGACACAAAAACAGACATTAAATAAAATCTCATTTTTTCTGACCTATTTGGCTACACTTGATCCCTGGACAACAATATGTTTCTCTGTGACTCAAAGCTTTAGGACATCCTTATTTTTTTTTTATTTGTTGATATGACAGTCATTGATGTGAGAATTATTGTCGATGTCTCTTTCCCAAGGGTAATTTGTGGATCCATATAGTCTACTTTATTTTGAAATCATCTGAAATACAGCTTCTTAGGTCTTCAGTTGATTGTTTCAGGTGTTTGTTACAAATATGGATATCTGGCTAATATAAGCTTGAAAGAATTCTGAATTCACACTTTTGAGGAAGTTTATCAAGATAGCTTTAGAGTAAAATTAATTTTTCAAAGAACACTAAAAAATAAAAGGCACGTTTTTGTCTAGTGTCATATCAGACCATTACATTTTGCTAATGAACAGCATGGATAAAAAAAAAGTTTATAATAAAGCCTTTTGGGAATGTTTTACCTGTTCCACAGACAGAAATTTAAATAATATGTAGTTAGTCACAAATCCTATCACAAAGTTTGTTGTTTGTTTGTTTGTTTTTCCATACATGTGAATGTGAATATTGTCTGAAACATGTCTTCTTTAATAGCTGGGCTCTGTAGAGTTGACAAATCTATTGTAACTTGAAGCTATCTGTCACTTCTCTGGCTCTTCTGTCCTGCTAAACTTTATTCATTGACAGCAAACAAACAAACAAACAAAAAACATTCTGTCATTTCCATAATTACTTTTGCTACTGGAATTATCATAGGCACCTTGTTTGCATGCTTTAGCAAAGTCTCAGACCCAACAGTATAGGGGTCAGAGTTTCTGCTCTCAGTGTTCTTCACTTCATGGGTTCAAAATTTGAAGATTCAAGTGAATTCTATAAAACCTTTATAGAAGAGTTAACCCCAATACTACTCAAACTATTTCATGAAATAGAAAAAAAAGGACTCTTCCAAAAATATTCTATGAAGCAAATATTATACTAATACCCAAACCGAATAAAGACAGTTCAAGGAAGGAAAACTATAGGCCTATATCTCTGATGAACTTGGATGCAAAACTATTAAACAAAATACTAGCAACATGCATTCAAAACCACATCAAGAAAATCATACACCATGACCAGGTAGGCTTCATCCCAGGGATGCAAGTCTGGTTCAATATACGAAAATCAATCCATGTAATTCATCATATAAACAGAATCAAAGACAAAAATCACATGATCATCTCAATAGATGCTGAAAAAGCATTTGATAAAATTCAACATCCATTTATGATAAAATTACTGCAGAGAATTAGAACAGAAGGAACATATCTCAACAATATTAAGGCAATCTAAAATAAGCCCACTGCCAACATCGTATTAATGGGGAAAAATTTCAAGAATTCCCCATAAAAACTGGAACAAGACAAGGATGTCCATTATCACCACTTCTCTTCAATATAGTACTAGAGACTCTAGCCAGAGCAATAAGGCAAGAAAAGGAAATCAAAGGAGTACAAATAGGAAAAGAAGAACTCAAGCTTTCACAATTTGGAGATGACATGATACTATATTTAGAAAATCCAACAAACTAAACCAAAAGGCTTATAGAACTGATCAACAAATTCAGCAAAGTATATGGATACAAAATCAATCTTAAAAAATCAGAAGCTTTCCTGTACACCAACCATAAATCCACTGAAAAAGAAATTCAGAAAACACTTCCACTCAGGATCTCCCACAAAAAAATAAAATACCTAGGAATAAACTTGACCAAGGAGGTAAAAGACCTCTACAAAGAAAATTATAAAACACTGAAAAAAGAAATCGAAGAAGATCTTAGAAGATGGAAGGATCTTCCATGTTCATGGATTGGCAGAATAAATATCATTAAAATGGCCATCCTCCCAAAAGTGAACTACAGATTTAACACAATGCCCATTCAACTACCAAGATCATTCCTCACAGACATAGAAAAATCAGTCCTTAAATTTATCTGGAATAACAAAAAGCCAGAATAGCTAAGGCAGTTCTCAGCAACAAAAAACACACAGGAGAAATCACAATACCTTACTTTAAACTATACTACAAAGCCATTGTAATAAAAACAGCATGGTACTGACAAATGAACAGATATATAGACCAATGGAGAAGAATAGAAGACCCAGAAACAAGTCCACATACTTTCAGCCAATTGATTTTTGACAAAGGGGCCAAAAACATACACTGGAAAAAAGATAGCCTCTTCAACAAATGGTGTTGGCAAAACTGGTTAACCATACACAGAAAATTGGAAATTAATCCCACTTTTTCACCCTGTACAAAAGTCCATTCACGATGGATCAAAGACTTGGAAATTAAACCAGAGACCTTGAAGCTCCTTGAAAAGGGCATAGGTCCAACACTGCAACACATAGGCACAGATAAACATTTCCTCAACAAGACCCCAAAGGTACAACAAATTAAAAGGAGAATCAATACATGGGATTGCATGAAACTGAAGAGCTTCTGTTCAGCAAAGGAAACTATCAAGAACCTCAATTGAGAGCCAACAGAATGGGAGAAGATTTTTGCCACATACACCACCGATAGAGGACTGATATCTAGAATATACAGAGAACTCAAGAAACTCAACACTAAGAAAACAAAGCATCCAGTAACAAAATGGGCAAATGAACTAAATAGACACTTCACAAAAGAAGAAATTCAAATGGCCAATAAATGCATGAAAAAATGCTCAACATCACTGGCAATCAGAGAGATGCAAATAAAACTACCCTGAGATTTCACCTAACTCCAACTAGAATGGCAATCATTCAAAATACAAACAACAACAGATGCTGGCGAGGATGTGGAGAAGTGGGAACTCTAAGACATTGTTGGTGGGATTGCAAATTAGTGCAACCACTTTGGAAAACAGTATGGAGAATCCTCAGAAGAATGGGAACAAATCTACCATTTTGATCCAGCAATATCACTTCTGGGTATCTACCCAAAAGATAGGAAGCCAAACTACCAAACTAATGCATGTGTATCTATGTTCATAGCTGCACAATTCACCATAGCCAAACTATGGAACCAGCCAAGATGTCCATCAACAGATGAATGGATTACAAAACTGTGGGATATGTACACAATAGAATTTTACTCAGACATCAAAAAAACTCAGTTACATCATTTTGAGGGAAATGGATGGAACTGGAGGACATTATTCTAAGTAAGATTAGTCAGTCACAAAAAATAATAAATCAGATGCTTTCCCTAATATGTGAGAGTTAGGGAGAAATGGGTCATAGGAGGAACTCTTGATAAAGGAAATCTTATAGAGGAGCAAACAAGACAATCTAAAGGAGGAGAAAGGAGGGGGAAGAGGAAAATCTCTAAAACACACAATGTACTTAAACATATCGAAGTCAATCACTAAGCCAAGCAAGGGAAGGAGGGACGGGGAGGGAATGGGGTGGGAACTGGGTAGGGGTAAAATCAGCGATGTGTACATGTTTGTACACACATGTTTTTTTTTTTTACCCCAATATCATGTTTGAATATAATGCACCAATAAAAAATGAAAAGAAAAAAAATTAAAGATTAATTGATGTAATTGCCAAATTTATCATAGCTTCCCAAATTATTCACTACCATCACCTGAGCTGCTTCTGACTGCACTATTATTAAAGTGGTTATGTCTGCCACTCTGACCATGAACTCTGCCCTGGTTTCTACAAACATGTCTACCACTTCTATACTTTATGCTTCCTCTAGAATAAACAGGGTTGCTACTGTATAACCAACACCATTTCTCAATCCAATTTAACCATCTCTATTGCTACCATGCCCACTACTGTCAGAGCTACCACCTATAAACATAATCTTGGAAGATTCTTCCATGACCAAAGTCATTACCATCAAAACCTCCTACATGACCAATACCAGCATTTCAGAAACCACTTGAATTTTTTTTGACTAGGTGAAGCATTAGCTACCTTTTGCTGCAAAACACTTTGTCCTGCTTCATAGTTGTAGCCTTTCACAGGACAGTATTTCTGGTTGACAAGTTTTTACCATAAAAGTTGTATCCAATGGTAAAACAAAGTACGGTCCTTCTTCTTGACACTGACTCAGTCAATCATGATCTCAATTACTTTCTTATGAGTATTTGCAAGTGTGGGGCTCAAGGAAAAAGATAGAGGAGTGAGACATACTGTCTTCAGTCAGACATCAAGAAGTGGAAGCTAGTTCCTCATTACATTCAAGTGGTATGTAGCATGTAATAAGGAGAAAAGTACCAGGCTGTGGGAAGATGAATAGTTGTGAGGAAGTTGCAATTTGGATAGAGTGGCCAGAGAAATTCTCCCTAGTGCCTCTAATGCCAATTCCTAGTTTTGTGGACTCATGGTCTCCCTAACATCCTGTCGCGTCCCTCGACCAGCGATTAAGACGCAACACGAAGCTCTTCTTGCAAGCCGTTTATTCAGGATACAAGTTGAAGAAAAATGGCGAAGATCTGCCTCGCGCAGGGCATTATAAACATTAGCTCTCCCAATCACTTCTTGCCACATCTCACTCACTCACTGGCTCACGCTCGTCAGGTCACCACCACGTCATGTATTATGTAACCCTAGCCCCCAAATATGGAGTTGCTTCCTGCACAGCCATGTGCCAATCAAGCTCAGAGGCAGGAAGCCAGCGCCATCTTTTAATGGCGGCTCACCACAATTCCCCCTTTTTGTTTTTATAGGCAACAGGTAAGAGCAGAGGTTTGACCCCTACTAATCACTGGCACCTTTTTCTAGGGACGGGTACTTGGGTGCCTAACCCGTGTGCAGTCAAGCGTACTCTTCCTGAGGACCAAACTTGTGCCCTCAGCTGCAGTGCTTTGCCTCGCAACCTGAGCCACTATGCCTTAGCTGCTATGAGCCAGGCTTGGGGTGATTGTCCCGCCTCGATAGCCACACAGGCCTGTATAAACATGGCTGTATTATGATTAAAACTTTGGCGAAGACGAGCAATGCACCAGACACAAAACAACACAGCCACAACCAATAATCCCATCAAGGCCCCCAATCCAGCCCATTCCTTTAGATGATTCATGGCATGAGTTATCCAAGATGACAGTCCTTCGGCCAAACTAATGTCCACACGAGTCGAGTTGACGGTGACCACGGCAGTGCGTAATCTCTCTAGTTGGGTTTCAAATTCTCCCGTCCAGTTGCCTAAAAGATAAATTGACAACTCCCGAGACAGGTTAGCGGCTTTTGTAGAGTTTTCATATTGAACGATGGTAACACAGAGACCAGGGTATCTCCATTCACATCCAAGCTGAGCAAGCTGCCATAATATCTCAACTTGTTCTTGTACTAAATCAATGCGCTGATTAACTACCATAAGGCCGCCTTTAAGTTGACTATTCAGCGTTGTTTGAGTATCTAAGGCCTGCGCCACAGTGGAGGACATATTAATTAAAGTCTCCGCTGTCTGTTCTGTCTGAGTTAAGGCAATTGCAGCTGCAGTGCCCGCAGCAGCAGCGGCAGCAACCGCGGCTACAATGGCAGCCGTGATGCCAAAATCTCGTTTAGACCTAAATAAAACCATGGAATTGGGAGCATCCACTGGGACTGGAACCCAGCGAGGAATTCGAGCAATCATAGCATGAGAAAAACTTCTATTATTCCAGCACAAACTATAAAAACAGCTATAATTATTACAAAAGGAAAAGCTATTATTACTCAATATAAAAATAAAAGGAGGATGAACACACACGCTAGCAGGGGAATAATGTTTAGTTTGTATAATTTTTGGTGTTAATTGACTGCAAGAATAAGTGGAGGAGGAACTATATTCCTCATCACAATCTTTATTGACATCATTACCTTTTGTTGTGCAATTTGAATACGTTCGTAATTCAACATGTTCACAAGAGACATTCGCTACTCCGAAACTTCCTCCCTGAAGCATAACTAACGTAGAGGCATCCAGACAACTTCCATTTATACCACAAAGCATCCATTTATGAAAGGGATTATGGGCTAGATCTTGACTAAAGAGGCCCTGTAAATCTTCTGAAGAACCAACGGCACCAGGTGAGAAGGTAAAAAAGGGATTATTATATATATGTCTAACCACACTGTATTGGCAATCAGTCCAGGGCCATTCTTCTCCCAGATTATAGGAACCCCTACAGTGAGGAGCCCATTTAGGCTGTCTTAAAGTAGAATTAGGCCTTTGTGCACAAAGTGGCCAGGTGCCATTTATCCAGATAACATTATCTGAAAATGGATTCTTTAGCTGTAGATAACCCTTCGGAGCAGTAACAGTATTGTTTTGTCTCTGTTTTCCCCATTTTTGTTTGAGGGAAAACCAGCCTGATATTCCCTTTTGTAAGGGGATACAAGATTCGTTCTCCTGAGGAGATGAGGTGGTGAAACAGAGGCTGCCTAACTCCCTAAAAGTTTTATTAATCTCCAAAGGTGACTGTTCTTCATCTAACAGGAGGTAGGTTAGATTAATTTTCTTATTACTGGTAAATAATCGAGGAAATACTTGAGCGCTATGTCTTACTGGCATGGGTACCGGAAATGCCGATAGAATTCCCCATCTCCATTCCATCTGAACCGAGGTTATTAGGCAAAGCAGCATCCACAGTCATAGGGGGTTTCTCATTTTCATGATTATTGCAGCACCTAGTCAAGCGTTCTGGGAGCCACACCGGGTCCTGCTGATTCTGTGGAAAAACACAGACAGATCCTCTCGTCCAGGCCAACACTGGGTCTGGGCCATGCCAGAGTCCCGTAATTACATCCTTCCATTTAACATATCCCTGACATGTAGGCTTATGTGTCATATGACGATCAGCCTCAGATAATCCATTTAGATCCAGGTTTAAAAAATTTAGAGTAAAAAGAGCCAATGCCAATCGCTGTTTAGGGGGCCTGCCGTGGCCGATTCCCCCTTTTTGTTTAAGAAGACATTCTTTTAATGTTCTATGTGCACGCTCAACGATGCCCTGAGCTTGTGGATTATAGGGAAGGCCATGATTTAGAGAAACTGAAAGGGTTTTGCAAAAAGCTATAAACTTATGTGAAGTATAAGCAGGGCCATTATCAGTTCTTAATTGATGAGGTTTACCCCAGGCTGCCCAGGCTTCGAGACAATGAGTAATAACATGATGTGACTTTTCACCAGTCAAGGCAGAGGCAAAAATAATACCAGAACAGGTATCCACGGAGACATGAACATATTTTAAGGACCCAAACTCCTGAAAATGGGTAATGTCCATTTGCCATACCCTTAACGGTAAAAGGCCTCGAGGATTAACGCCCAAACTCGAAGGGTGCAGAAAGGTAACACATTGCTGGCAATCCAGAACTATTTGGCGAGCATCCGCTCTGGTTAATTGAAAACAATGTTGTAAAGTTTTTGCAGGTACATGAAACTGGGCATGAAAATTACGAGCTTGATCTAAAGAAGAAAATAAAAAAATAAAATTTTTGCGAGTACATATATCTACCAAATTATTACCCTCACTAAGATGCCCGGGAAGTCCGGTATGTGCTCTAATATGTTGAACAAAAAATTTAGAAGTCCTTTGCCAGATTAAAGATTGTAATTGTCTAAATAAGGAACAGACTTTGCTGGAGGCATTAAAATGACCGGCTGCCTCCAAAATATTGACTGCATTAACCACATATAAAGAATCTGATAATAAATTAAAGGAAAAGGGACAAGTCTTAAAGACTTCAATAACAATTTTAAGCTCTACTATTTGGGGAGAATCAGGTTCAAATTGTATCAAAACAGGCTCATTTTGTTCAAGTAAATAAGCTCCACATCCAGTCTTAGATCCATCAGTAAAAATATTGACAGCATTATGAAGAGGGACTGAAGAGGTATTTTTAGGAAAGATCACTGGATGCCCCTGTAAAAAACTTAATATTGAATGTTTTGGTTAATGATTATCAATTTTTCCCAAAAAGGAGCAACACAGCACTGCCCAAATATCCAAAGTTCCACAAAGAACTTTAATTTGATCACTAGAATAAGGAACAATCAACAAGGATGGCTGATCACCAAAATGTTGCAAGCATTGTTGAATACCAAGTAATGCTAAGGATGCCACCTCTGACGGGTAATAAGAAATGGATTTACTGGGAGAAGACTTAGGATGGATCCATAATAGAACTCCATCTTGCCAGAGAAGTGCCGTGGGTTGTAAATAGGTCTGTAACAGGCATAGGGAGATTGGTTTATTCTCATCCTTTCGTTGGAGCATTGCCTTAGTTAAACCCTCTTCCACTAAGAGTAATGCCTTTCTGTCTTCCGGGGTCAAGACCCGTGGTGAATCAAGGGCAGGATCACCTTTTAGGATATCATACAATGGCCAAAGGGCATGATTGGGCAACCCCAAAAAGCTTCGGATCCAATTAATATCTCCCAATAATTTCTGAAAATCATTAAGAGAATTTAGACAATATTTACGAATTTCAATTTTTTGTGGGGAAACATAAAGGGGATTTATCTTTGTCCCCAAATAAAAAGCAGTGAAACTCATTTGAACCTTTTCATTTCTTGTAAACCTGAGGGCATAGGAAAGTCCGGATCTAATTTAGGCAAACGGGATTTTTTTTGAGGCTGAATGAATCGACACACATGTCATTTGTTTCTTTAACAAACCTTTTTCTTCATCAGAAGAATCAGAAGAGGAGTCTGGCCCTTTAAATTCAGATAAATTTGGATAGATTGAGGAATGGACAGGTTCCCCTGCTTCACTAACTGCCCATTCTGACTTATGCTCCTCAGATTTCTGTTCTTTGAGTAATTCAAGGGCGGTTTGCCCTTCCTTAATAGCATCATGATATTTTTGATCTTCTAAACAACCTCTGACTAATTTCCAAATAGGTAGAACACAGGGATTAAGGCTTCCCTGTTGCTTGGCATATTCAAGATCTCGACCAAGCTTTTCCCAACTAGAAACTGTCAGGTTACCTGAGACAGCAAACCATGGAGTGGCATGGTCACAACCATTTAAAATTTTTTCTAAGGTAGACTTTCTAAGTTTTAAACTTCTAGAATGAAGTAGCTCCTGAAGAGCCAAAAAAATTGGATGAGACTGCGAAGCCCCCATCCCAAAACTAAGCTCAAAATGAAACTCAAAAATGGTCCGCTTTGATCGCGGCTTTACTTTTGCGTTTCCGCGTCCGCTTTGACCGCAGCTCCACTTTCACTTTTCCGCGTCTGCTTTAACTGCAGCTCCACTTTCACTTTTCCGCGTCTGCTTTAACTGCGGCTCTACTTTCACTTTTCCGCATCTGCTTTGATCGCAGCTCTACTTGATTTGCTCTCCCCTTATCCACAGGTGAGAGCGGTTACCCGCATTTTTCGCGGACCCCCCAATCTACCAGGGGACTTACCGGTGCACCTTCCCTGACGACAGCAAGTTCTGAGCTTCACGCACGGGAGCTCATTTTTCCCCGTACGGGCCACCAGTTGTCACGTCCCTCGACCAGCGATTAAGACGCAACACGAAGCTCTTCTTGCAAGCCGTTTATTCAGGATACAAGTTGAAGAAAAATGGCGAAGATCTGCCTCGCGCAGGGCATTATAAACATTAGCTCTCCCAATCACTTCTTGCCACATCTCACTCACTCACTGGCTCACGCTTGTCAGGTCACCACCACGTCATGTATTACGTAACCCTAGCCTCCAAATATGGAGTTGCTTCCTGCACAGCCATGTGCCAATCAAGCTCAGAGGCAGGAAGCCAGCGCCAACTTTTAATGGCGGCTCACCACAACATCCCAACATAAAATAGCAGAAATTACCAAAGTGGTATTTCAGGGACTAATGTAAATGTTCTTTTGGATCAAAAAGTAATTGGGAATGACTGTTCTTGCTGAGCTAATTCCATATTTGGAATTAATTAGCTTTTTAAAGTGACCAGGTTTTTCAAGAAATCCAATTCTGAGAGGTCTAGAGTATATTTTTAAAGGAACTGTCTTGATTGCCTTTTTTATGTGAGCTCAGGGATACCATCTTCACTAGGTACTGAAGTCACTCATGGTCCCCAAACATTTATTTGAATCAAGATTAATTCTCATCCTTCTAGTTTTTGAATGACATATTTAAGCCCCTCGTTGCTTTTGTGAACATTCAAATACCAGAATGCAGAGTAAAGTTCAGATATCAATCCAGGGGGAAGGACTATGTCTTTAAAATCTAGAACCAAAAATTATCCTGAGTATCACATTATTATACTAAATTAATTAGAATTAGTATAATTAACCACATAATTTTTGAAAACACATATAGTACACACTGCATATCAACTTATTAGTTTTCTAATTATGTTAACAATATACAGGCTTAAAAAGGTGTCAGATGTCCAAAGTGGGCATTACTAGGCCACTGTTGCATCATAAGTAGGACTGTGATCCTTTCTGGGACCTTCTTTCTGGAGGTTCTGAGACATAGTCCCCTCCCTTGCTTACACTGGTGCCTGGCAGAACTTCCTGTGTTTCTATAAATGAAGCCCACATTTTCTTGCTGGATGGCTGGATGTTGGCTAAGTCATGTTCCTACTTGTTAGAGATGGCCTGTATTATTTGACGCATGCCCCCTTACTTCAATATAAAGCTAGCAATGGCAGGTTAAATGCTTCTCACACTCTAGATCTTGTTTTTTGTTTTTTTGTTTTTTCAATAATCACATCTTTCTGGCCATAGCTGGGAAGGTGTCTCATGTTTTGTGGTCTCAGATTATATTGATCCAATTTGAATAATCCATGATCATCACATCTTAAAAGTCTCCTTTGCTATGTAAGGTAATTATTACTGGATTCTGGTTTTATTGTGTGCTATGATATGGATCTGGAATGATCTAAAAAAAACAAACAAACTTGGGTGTTGAAGTCTAGCCTCCAATGCAGCAAAATTTAAAGGCAGGACATTAATGGCAAGGGTGAGTAACTGGGAGTGTGGTCTTGGAGTTTCTGGCCCCTTTCTCTCTCTTTCTCTTATATTTTCTCAGCTTTTAAACATCTCATATGATGTCAAATTTTCAAAAATGCTTTTAGAACTGATAAAAAATTTAGCAAAATGCCTGATACAAAACCAATCTTAAAAAATCAGATTTTCTGTATGTCAACCATAAATCTCCTGAAAAAAAATCCATAAAATATTTCTACTCACATTACCCCCAACACAATAAAATACTTAGTAATAAACCTAAACAAGGATGTAAAATATCTCTATAAAGAAAATTATAAAACATTTAAAAAGTTTAATTGAAGAATATCATAGGAGGTGGAAGGACCCACCATGTTCTTGGATAAGTATAATAAATATCATCAAAGTGACCATTCTTCCACAGTTATCTATAGATTCATTGAAATACTTATTAAAATACTAAGATTATTTTTCACAGATACAGAAACATTAGTCTTTAAATTTATTTGGAAGAAAGAAAGGAAGTAAGGAAAAATAAAAAAGAAAAGAAAGAAAGAAAGAAACAAAGGAAGGAAGGAAGAAAGAAAGAAAGAAAGAAAGAAAGAAAGAAAAGCCAAAATAATTTTCAGCAACAAAAACTATGCAGAAAGCATCTCAATATCTTATCTCAAAGTACATTACAAAGTGTAACATTGAAATTGAGTTGGGGGTCATGAAGGAGGCAAACACCAAACAAATTATTAATGGCCTCTTTAATTAAACTGGCAACTTTGGGCGAGGTCTGCTGACCATGAGGGAAGGAACCAATGACAGAGCAGTAGAGTCACATGGTCAGTAGAGTTTTGTGGTCAGCAGAATCATGTTACAGAGTGGAAATGAGGGAAATAAAAGCAGAGCCATGCCACAGAGTGGAAATGAGGGTATTTATGTAGCCGGATCTTGGGGTGGGACTAGTGGCTGATCCTCTCACAACATCTAGAGTCTCACAGCATCTGGAATCTGCTGCAAGATGTCCAGGGTCTCATGCATCTGGAGTCTCATGATGTCTCCACTTCTGGCTTCTGGGGTTCTGCCTCCTGTCCTGCTGCGTGGTCCTGTGGGATAAAGGAGGGACCCAACCTATCATCCTGGGTTTTTGGTGATATTGGGTGACGACCGAGTTAATAACTACTTCTTGTTTTATGGGGTGTCGAAGGGGGTCCCCTGGCCAGGAGAGGTCTGGTCGTTCACAAGTGGACAGGTATGAATATAGCTACAGAGGGAGTTGATTTGAGGTTACCCTGAACAGCTCAGTAATGCATGTTTGAATAAACTTTAGCAGACAAGAGGCTTGTGATTGGTCCAACATTTTATGGAGAGGAGGCAAATAGGTAATTTTCATGGTGAATTTCCAAACACAAACAAGTAGGCCTGCTGAAACAAAAGCATTAAAGAGAACTCTTTTGAGAAAAATGGAGTTTATTGGGCCTGGCATTGTACAGGAGAATTTGTTATGGGGCTGTTATAACAAAGACCTTTTTAGCCAAGCAAGGTGATGCCATTTGGGGTCCCACAGCAGTTTGGCTGCAGTAGGTATAGTAAAGATCACTGTTAAAGGCCCAGTCCACCGTGGTTGGAAATGTTTTGGTTGAAGCGACTTGAGGAGGACTTGGTCTCCTAGCTTAAGGGCCTTGTCTGCTGGGTGTGGAGCTGCTTCTTTGGTCCCAGATTTGGGAAGATCTTTGTCATCATGTTCCCTAAGGAGGTACCTTTTCTGATGACTGCAGTCAATATAAGATGTGGAGCTTCCAAGAAGTGCCAAGGGCCTGTGCCACCTGTTGAGTGACCTTAGGAATAAAAGCTGGTCCATTATCAGGCTGTAATGAATTAGGGAGTCCAAACCAAGGGATAATATGCAAGCATACAACATTGGCCACTCTGTGCTGGCTGTCTCGTCCTTTTAGGGAAAAGCCTCTACCCAACCTTTTAGGGTGTCAAACACGGTAAGAAAATATTTTAGGTTTTTGAGAGAAGGCATATGGATGAAATCAATTTGCCAGTTCTGTCCTGGCAAATGTCCTCTCATTTGGTGGCTAGGAAAAGAGGGGTGAAGGCCTCCTTGAGAAGAAACAGCAGCACAAGTAGAACAGGAGGCACTGACTTTACTAATCAGCTTTTGCCAGAGATAATTAAACAAGGGATTTAGAAAGTGTTTAAGCACCATACATATGTTTAAGCCCAATGTGCAGGAAAATATGTATTAGGTTAACAACTACTTCAGCCTGAGCCTCGGTCAGGGCAATTTTGTCCTGTAAAAGAGGGCCTGTAGTACATGGGCAGGAAAGCTTACCCCATCAATCCCCTGTACCGGGATTGGAAAATAAAAACTAGGACTGAAAAAGGATGTAAAGACTGAGTAGGCAACCAAAAAGGAGATTGGCTTACTTGCTACCTTGAAAATTACCCCAGGCTCAGCAAGAGGGATCAAGGTTGAGAAGTCCGGAAACTGTCAGTCTTCAGCCAGGCCAAGTAGGGCCAGAGATGGGACCTGGTCTGGAAGGGTGGACCCCTGTGTTGAGCACCTGGGGCTCACCACTTTTCCAATAGCACTGTTTCAGTGTCCCTTCTGGCTACACGCTTGGCATGATCTGGTTGGTGTGTGTAGCCTTGCCACACTTAAAGCAAGTTCTTGGAGGTAGTTGTCATTGCTGTCCTCCACCCCTAGGTGGTGCTCCAGAAGGCTGAGCTGCCACTGCCAGCCACAGTGCAGCTACCAGGGATCTGCATTTTGAAGTCAGAGTATATGCTCCATTTAAGCCTATTCCTCTAGGGAATTAAACACTTTAAAATCCATGTTTACCAAATCTCAGATAGGGGTCTGAGGGCTGTCCTTAGCCTTTCTTAATTTTTCAAAAATCAGGGGCTGATTGCCCAATGAAATGGGTTGCTGACACTGCATATCCTGCCTCAGTAGATGAATCTACGTGGGTATAGAGGTTAAAAGACTTCTAAAGCCAATTAAGAAAATGCTGAGTTTTCATCTGGACCTTGGGTGATTTCCTGAAGTTTATTATAATATATCATCTCATGGGAATCAGCCTGCATGCCACGAAGAAGGTATAGTATCATATGGTCTCTTATTTTTAATCCTTCACCCCCACTATTTGGGGCTGGCTGAAACTCCCAGTGGAGATCTTTTGAAGGTACCACAGTGGTTCATGGAAGTAGTTAAATGAGCCTGGTCAGACCATTCAGACCTTTACAATATGATCCCATTTATCCAGAGTTAAGGGAGGCTAAAATAACATAAAGATCCCACCATGTGAGATTGTATGTTTGCACAGTGTATTGGAATTTTTTTAATAAAACTGGATGGATTGGCAGGAAAAAAATGCAGTTTTATTTCAATTTGAGCAAGGTCTGGGTGGGAGAAAGGGACATGGATGTGGACTATGCCTTCTACACCAGCCACCTCACAGAGCAGGGCCAATTGAGAAGGTGGGCCCTTGGAGCAGGTACAGTAACTTACAGGGAAAGGCAAGGGGGAGAGAAGGGTTGGTCCCTTAAGGGAGGATGGTGGAGGGGAGGAGGGTTAGAGTGAGAAGCCGTCCTAGGGTAGGTTGGTGGGGGGGTGAGGAAAGATCCTGGGCATCAGGGTGCTCAGAAAGCCATGCTTGTAACTCAGCAAGGTCACAAGATGGAGCCACCAAGATGGCTGTGACGTCACGAGGTATCAACTACATGCCATCAAAAAATGGCAGCTGGCACGGGAGAGTGATCAGAGGGATGGAAGTGCAGAAAAAAGAAAGCTTGGACATAAAAGACTTCTAAACTTTTACCAGACTGCTTACAAAAGCTGCTGATCTTGGTCATGGTATTAAAATCCAGAGTTCTGTTTTTGGGCCACAGTGACGCATTATTTTGGAATTCTGGCTTCCCATGTCTGGTCTGAAAGTGAGAATGAAGAACAGGAAACAGGCAGCCTCTATTATCCTGATCAATATCTGAGAACAGGGGTCATAGATGAGAGAGACATCTCTACTCCCTTCTCAAACTGGAGGATGACCTGGTCATCCAGGCAACTCTGATATGGCCACAAATTTTGATAACAGAGAAGCTGGAGGCAAGAAGCTGAAAGGCAAGAAGCTGGGACCCAATGACCAGAGGAAGGGAAGGAACTTACCCTGTTTGAAAGCAGAAGGGGTCAGTCTAATTAAGGGTCAGAGAGTACAGGTTCCTGGAAGTAAAAAGGAGGGCTCATGATGGGAGTCACAGGGGCACAGAGAGGGGTAAAAAATAAGAGAGAAAGAGATGAAAAATTTTAAGAAATGCCTCTTAGGTTCAGAGGCTTTTGGCACCAGATGCAACATTGAAATTGTGTTGGGGACCACACAGTAGGCAAACAACAGCCAAGTTATTAAAGGTCTCTTCAATTAAACTGGCACCTTCAGGCAAGGTCTGCCAACTGTGGGGGAAGGGATCAATGACTGAGCAGCAGAGTCATGCAGTCAGCAGAGTCACACCACAGAGAGGAATGGTGGTATATATGTAGCTGGGTCTTGGGGTGGGGCTAGCGGCCAGTCCTCTTGGGACATCAGGTGTCTTGAAGCATCTAGAGTCTGCCCTGAGATGTCCAGAATCTCACAACGCCCAAAGTCTCATGATGTTTCCACTTCTGGCTTCTACTTCTTGTCCTTGCTGCAGGGTCCTGTGGGGAGAGAGAAGGACCTGACCTATCACAGAGCTGTAGTATTAAGAAAAAAGTATTATATTGGCACAAATACAAACACATAGACCAATGAAGCAGAATAGAAGATGCAGAAACAATTCTACACACTGATAGCCATTTCTTTTTTGACAAAGGGGCCAAAAATATACACTAGAAAAAAGTTAGCCTCCTCAATAAACAGCACTGGCAAAATTGGTTATAAATATGCAAAAATGTAGAATTAAGCCTCATTTTCTCACCCTGTACAAGAGTCTATTAAAGATAGATCAATCACCTGGAAATTAGAACATAGACATTGCAACAACTTGAAGAAGACATAGGACCAACACTCCAACATATAAGTGCAGATAAAAACTTCCTCAACAACACTCCATAAGCACAAAAAATTAAAACAAGAATCATATTTGGGAATGAATTAAACTTAAGAACTTCTGTGCAGCAAAGGAAACTATCAAAATTTTCAACAGAGAGCCAACAGAATGGGACATTTTTTTCCAGTCACTTTTCTGGGAGAGAACTAGAATTTAGAGTATACAAAGAACTCAAGAAACTCACCACAAAAAAAATAAAAAAAGACAAGTGAACTACATAGACACTTCACAAAAGAAGAAATATAAATGGCAAACAAATGTATAAAAAAATCAGAGAGACGCAATTCAAAACTATCCTGACCTCACCTAACCTCAGTTAGAACCACAATCATTAAAAACACAAACAATAATAATTGTGAGGATGCATAGTAGAAACTCTGATACACTATTTGTGGGATTGCAAATTAGTACAATTACATTGGAAAATAGTGTGAGGGATCATCAAAAGAATGGAAATGAACTTACCATGATCTAACTATATCTCTCCTGGGTATATACCCCCCCAAAATGGAAACCAAACTACCAGAGTAATGCATGCATATCTATGTTTGTAGCTGCATAATTCACAATTGGAAAACTATAGAACTAGCCAATTATTCAACAGATGAATGGGCTGCAAAATTATGGAATATGTATACAATGGTATATTATTTAGTCATAAAGAAGAACATTATGTCATTTTCAAGGAAATATATGAAACTAGATAATATTATGCTAAGTGAGATTTGTTAGTCACTAAAAGTGAAGAGTCAAATATTCTTCCAAATATTCAGAAGCTAGGGAGAGATTGGAGCATAGGAATGACTCCAGACAATGAAGGAGAAACTTTAGTTGAGAGACGAAGGGAAACTAATTGAGGGAGATAGGAGACAGGAGGAGGGAAACGTACATACACAAACTTTTCAAAGCCAATCACTTTGCTGAGCATGGAAAGGAGAGGTTGTGTAGGAAATAGTGCAGGATCAGGAAAAGGCTTAATGAGTGCTGTGTGCATGCATGCCCCTATTATCCTGAACTTCATCAAGATGTATGATTGCAATGCACCAATAAAAAAGAAAAAGATCGAGGATCACACAGTTCGTGGCCATCCTCAGCTACTTAGTGAGGCCCTCTGCAACTCAGTGAGACCCGGTTTCAAAATAAAAAATAAAAAATAGGGCATGGGGTGTAGCTCAGAAGTTGAATGCCCCTGGGTTCCATCCCCAGACCTGCAAAAAAAAAAAAAATGATAAAATTATGTGGAACATGAATAATTATTTATCTAGATCAGAGAGAAGATTCTAGACAATTTTGTGGAGATGGAGGTCTACTTTGCAGCAAAGTGAGAGAATCAGTAAAAATAGGTAAAATAATTTAATATTTTATGCCAAGCCCTTTTTTAAGAGCTTTATTTTATTTCATTTCATTCAAAGTTAGATACACCATCATTTGTCCACTTTATAGATGAGAATCCTGAGGCAACAAAATAAATAACTGCTAAAATGATGCAGTTAAAAGATGGTATGATGAAAGCTTTAATCCTGATGTCCTATTAACTTAATTGGGATGCTCTCTGTTAATTACTGGTTAAGTTTTCATTCCAGAGTGGACTGGATTCTTGTGTCCTTTATTTCTCTCTTCTCTTTACAGATACATAAAGATCAAAAGTGTATATGTCACTCACCCAATGGCCACCTGAGTCTTACCATGTTGCCATAGTATGGGTAGAATAATAATAAATGAGACTGTACCTTATCACTCTGGTCACATCTGGTAAGTTTCCTCTAGAAGATAACATTTTATTTTCGGTTTCTTTTCCCACATAGAGCTGTGGAGAACCTATAAGAGTGATAGCCATCTGATTTTGTAACCACTGTGGATTGAGTGATAACAAATCTTTAAGGGCCATATGGTGGTGAAATTTCTTCAAAGTATACACAAACTGTAAAAACAGATTTAGGAGTATCTTCTACCATAAATATGCCAGCCTTGACATGAATAACTTCCATTAGCATTAAAAAGAATTTCCAGGTTAAATCTGCCAGGAAAAAAGATCCAAGCCCTGTCATTTATCTCACAGATATTCTAAATTATTTCTTATGGAGCATGTAAAATTGCCCAAATCAAACACTCAAAGGGTGGCAGTAGAGTTCTAGTGGTGATGTTCTGAAGGAGGGGCAGAAGCTGTTCGCAACCATTTAACAAATTATTGGTCCAATATAACCCAAATCTATTCCTTCCCTATAAATGAGAATAGTGACAATTATTCTTTCAGGTGCATGCAAAATAGTTGGAGAGCATCTGAGTGAAAAATCTGGACCACTGCAGATATTTTAAGACTTATCAGATGCCACAAGTGGAAACATCCTAGTTTTAGAACATGCAATTTTATTGTTCATACTTTTACCAACACAAGAATCTCAAACTTGGCATTTGTCCTTGTCTCTGCTATTTAACTTGCAGTCTACTTGACATGAATAAGATCCTGTGAGAGCCAGGCTGATACATTCAAAGAGTAGAGTGGGAACTCTTGTGAAAATAGAGTGGCTTTCAAACTCCTTTTCACAAAGCTTACATCTTCCATAGAAGCAATGAAAGAACCATTGCTAAAAATATTGAATTTATAAAAAAGTGAATTCATAAAAACTATCAGAATGCAAATACAATGTATTTCATAAAACTTAGATACATTTACTTGTCTCTAAGATTAGTATTCCTCATGACTTTGCCTCTATCTTTCTATCTTTTTATATTTCCCTTTTTTCTTTTCATTTAGATTTTAATAATTACGTTATTCCCACACTGACACAGTTGGACCTGCTCCATGGTCTTTTGCTCTGCCCAGTTTAGTGTTTGACAGAGATCCTGCATTAGAGTATACAAATGATATTCAACAATTTAATATATTAAATTATCAGGAATCAATCCACTTCTCTACCCTCCATCTCCAAACTCAAGTCTGTAGCATTCATTCAATTTCATGTTTACAATTATGAAACAAAATTACTGTGAAACTTGTATTAATTTTATTAATTAGAAATATTAAGATTAGACTCAAGGTTTTATAGTGATTTACCTAGCAACAGTTTCTGCTGGCTTAATGCTATTCAGGCTATCACCTCTGCAATTTTTGTTGTTGTTGTTGTTCTGGGGATTAAACACAGGAGTATTCTACCTTTGAGTTAATCTCCAGAACTTTCTTTTCTCTATTTTGAAGCAGTATCACACTAAGTTTCAAAGGTCTCACTAAATTACTAAGTCTAGCCTCAGACCTCCTACAATTCTCCTGCCTCATCCTCCTTGCATGCATAGCTGCAATTATTATGGCAATATGATGACTTTCAGTTCTAAGCAATGTTTTTTTCATAAAAAGAAGGCAGAAGGAGGAGATGAGATGCTAATGTTATAAGCAAGTCTATTACTTACTCCAATAAGCAGAGAATTTTCTGGTCACAATTTACAGATGACTGCAGCATTTTCTCTTATACCTCAATTGAAATTTCTAGCTATACAAAGCTTCAAGCTGAGATAGAAAACATAGTATTTTATGTTTGAAGTCCCTATTGATACAGGCAAAAGGGGAGAGATGATTACCTGCATATTTGTTGTATAATCTGATTTTGTTTTTATTAAACTTTCTTTCAATAATTAAGAATTCATTTAAGTGTCCTAAAATTTTGATGAAATAACTTTTGTCTAACATTTTTAATTTTCTTCCAGGCTTTTGAACAAATTTTATTTCTATCTTCCAATTCCTGAATTATTAATCTTAATTATATTAATGTAAGTTTAAAGATATACTCTCTTTTTTGTATTTAACCTCTCAACTCCAACACACTCTTTCAGCACATCTACACAGACAAGACATATTGGAATCTTAGTTTCTTCTCTATATTTGTTTTGAAATGGTTTTGCAGAATTGGCTTTAAAATGTTATTCAAGCCTTTCTTATATCTGAAAATTGTCAACCATCTGGCTTTTTCGATGGTATAAAATTTGTGTAATTATGCATAAAGTTTATTATAAATGAGTTTAATCACTCATTCAGCCAAACTCTTTCTGGATTTATTTATTTCTCAATTTACTAAATTAGGAAGCCAGTATTTTCAGCTTTTTCTTTCTTCCCTGATTCACCATGTACAGTGTATTTTTTTCTTATCTGATTAACTTCTAATTTTATCATGGTCCAGTGAGTTCCATAGTATTATAGTCATAATTATACACTCCCCCCAAATATGTCTATACTCTAATATCTGGAACCTACAAAAGTGTTGAATTCTATAGCAAAGGAAACTTTGTTAATATGATTAAGATTGAAAGCACTGAGATGGCAAATATACAGGTGGGTTTAATATAAACATAAAATCTTAGAAGCACAGCAACTTTTCCAGATGCATACAGCAAAAAATATGAAGCCTATAGTAGGATTAGACAAAATATGATGCTCCTGGCTTTGAAGAGGGTAGATAAAGGGGGCCATGATCCAAGGACTGTGAGTGAAATATAGAAGTTGAAAAAGGTGAAATAGTGATTTCTTCCTCAGAAAAGAATGCAGTCCTGTTGCCACTTTGATTTTTGCAGAGTGAGGTATGTGTTGGGTGTCTGTCCTATCATGCTGTTTTAAATAACCAACTTTGTAAAAATGTGTTATATTGCCAAGACATCCTGCTGCCTCAGCATCTATGTGTTGAGACCCCACTCCACATAGTTAATTCGGCAAAAAGCCCCGAGAAGGAGGTGTCGTCTCTGGCCAAAGTACCCCCCACTTTTACTATTATTCTTTTAACTTTCTACACGAATTGCTCCAATGATGTGAAATCAGGACTATGATGAAATTGAGTCCGTGGAAATAAAATCTCTAATAATTTGCCTAAACGTCCTTGGCTCTGCTCAATAATAATAAAAACTGGCCAGAACTCAGATGCTGTGATAAGCATTCCAGCTGCAGCAATCACAAATGGTCTCCGACCCTCACTATCACTAACTTAGGTTAAGCTATTAACTCCGGTAAGGTAGCTCAGTTTAAGGTAACTTTGTTTACCCTTGAGATCCTGCCTAGAGACAGAAAAGATAAAAACCTTGTGTGTGACCTTAAAGCAATTTAGTTGATAAACAACTTAGTTGCCCAAATACAATAGACTCAAGGAAAAAGATTGGTGACTTTTACGCCCAGTGTAAATATTCCTGAAGACAGAGAGGCTGACCGCATGGTTAATGAATATGACAAAATAAGGGACAGATGTTCTAAATATATATGTATGAAGGAAAGGAAATACCATTTAAGAGTAAGAAAAGCATTTTTGCATGAAGAAGAGCTTATCATAAGAAAGTCCCAACTGGGAAAGAAAGGAATTAGAAAGTTAGAAGCAGGTTGCAGAGGGTTTGTGACAGAGAAATGGATTATTAAAGATGGTTAGCCTTTAATAGGCTTATTGTCTAAAGAAGAGTGTTCAGTAGTTAAGGAAATACATCTGACAATTAAAACCAAGAACTTTGTGGTGTTGTTTGTGGTATTTTGTCTGCAAAACTGTGTTGTGAGTTTGCTTAAGCTTTCAGATTTAGAAGATAAGATGCCAACACCTGAAGAAACTCCATCACATCCACCTGAATCACCACATTTCCCCACACTTGCTATATGAACTGAGCCCAAAAGATGGAAAGTTCCAAGAAAGCCAAAGAAGATTCCCCGAGAAACCCCCAAGCCTTGGCCATGCTTGTTTATTTTAGGAAGTGGCCCCCTGGGACTGCTTATCTGCAAAGACCTTGGAAAAGAATCCGGAGTCAATCTCTCGAAGGCCAACAGCCAGCTGAAGGACTAGTTTTATTACCTTTGTTTACATGTCATTCGTTATTATTTCACAATGATTACACCCACCTCCCTTTTCTCTTATTATTAACTTTACTGGTGAAGGGTATAAATTTCTTGGAGTTTTTGTAATAAAGTGTCATTGGCTCAAGAAGCCTTTGTCCATCTCAGGTTCTTTCCAAAGCGTCGTACCTAAAAAACTTAAGGAATTCATAGAGGGGAAAGAATCGCTGCAGATAAGTTTCTGCAGAACTCCACCTGCCTTTTGCCCCATCTTTCTGAGGATTTGACCGGGAGCTGACAATAACGACCCAACTGAGATTAGTCGGCAACATTATATCAGCAATAAAAAATTAATGTAGATTTTGGTACCTGAAAGTGACATGCAGAGGTAATAAATGCCTAAAGATGCATGAGTTGTTTGGAATTAGAACACTGGGCAGGGGCTGAGGAATATTGGTTGCCATCATGGACAATATCTAGATTGTCTTACATGGATTGTTAGAAATACATACATTAAAAGTTCTGCTAGTGAGAATTCAGGAGAAAGGGAGATATACAGTAAAAAAAAAAAAAAAAAAAAAAAGAACATCCAAACTGCCACGTGTTCACTGTGGATAGAAATAGAGGCTTTAACATAGCTGGTTTTGAGGGCTTAAAAGTGATGTGTGCAGCCGAGCATAGTGGCGCACGCTTCTAATCCCGGCGCTTGGGAGTTGGCGACAGGAAGATCGCTCAGGTTCGAATCCAGCCGCGGTGGCTTAAGAGACCCTATTTCCAAAAATTAAAAAGTATAAAATAGGTCTGGAAGTGTAGCCTGGAGGTAGAAGGGCTTCAGGAACCCCAGTGCCACACACACACACAAAAGTGATGTGTGCATGTATGTACCATTTTGTATTCTATTACGATGTATAACTATAATGCACCAATCTGTGTCTATAAATGAGGTGATTTTGTAATATGCAAATGTGCATGCTCAGTTGAGAATTACACATTGTGTATTAATGGCAAGGAAAGGTCTTGAATTACAGGTAAGATGATACATTACTTTCTCAATTTCTCTTAATACAATTACTTCTGTTGACATCCTAAAAATAAAAAATAATTAAAAATTTAAAATGGGAAGAAAAAAGATAAATAACACAAGATATTTATTGCTAACTTCATGGTTTTAAGAGAAGACTTTAGATACTCTATACACATGCACATGTAGCAGCTCAGATAGAATGTCACAGCCCTGGTTTAGGTGTTTGCCACATCACCAATTGAAATGCTACACTATTTCAAAATTAAAAAAATAAAAAGGGCTAGGGTATTATTGAAAGGTAGAATGCCTCTGAATTCAATCCCTAGTATTACAAGAAAAAAAAAAGAAGGAAGGAAGGAAGGAAGGAAGAAAGGAAGGAAGGAGAAATGGAAAAAAAGAAGGAAGGAAAAAGAAAGGAAAGGGAAGGACATACCTGTTAGCCTAACATATAATTACTTTTCATACATAGAATGCCCTTCAAAGATTAAGAGTTACATATTACCAGACTTTCTAGAAATCTAATTAATTTGTTTGTGGAGGTTTACTTTATTCCTCCAGGTTAATTTTTTTCCGGGTTTTATATGCTTTTGCATGTGTTCATGCTTTAAATATTGCATGCATCTTGTGTTTATCTCATTATTTGTAGGACTGCCTTTCCTAAGAATGTGAAGGTCTTGCATACATGGGTTAAGCCTCTCTGCACTGGCGGATATTCACTGACTTGATAATGATGTGGTACATACTAGCTACCAAGTATCTTTAGGTGCACAGGTGTATACGTGAGGAGGTGGTATAAACCTCACAGATTTATAGAAGATTTTAATAGCTGGAGCCCAATTGAAAAATTGGAATGTTACAGTTCATTTTCAAAATGGAATATCAATTAGTGTTAAGTTTGTCAAAGTCACCAGTTAAATTTTATTTTATAAAATGCTATTAATGAAATATAGATCTCCCAAATTTAACCTTAAATAATCAACATTAAATAAATGGTATTTTATGAATTAATACTGTAAAAACATTTGACTTTAGCTCCTATGTATACAATTACACATTCTCTCTTCTCATTTGATATTTATGAGTACACACATTTGCTCAGTGATATTTCTTTTATGCATCTGTAGAAACAAAATACCATTATATTATTATTAAACAAAATATTGAAGGCAGATGAAAATGGTGAAGATACCAAAGGAATAAATCATGCAATATTTCTCCATCATTTCAGACTCTGCAGCTCTCCCAATGAGGATATAATAATTTCAGTTTTTTCACAACTTTATTTATCAATAACTCACCTTCTGCAAAAATCTTGCAAAGTATTGCTTCCCTCTTGATATTTAGCAGTTGTCTTGACCTGTCTCCGGGGCCATTTTTTGCTCAGTCTTGTTACACAGAAATAAACATTTTGGGAACTGAAATTAACTTTCTTGTATTGTAAATGGATTTGTATCACAAGCGATGTTGAAAAGAATACTGGAGATTTGTATTATGGGCACAGGAATCCTCCATTATGTAGCTCAGTGTGACAAAGCGACTCTTTTGAATGACAGGCTATTCTTATTGAAAGGAGATGAACCAGAAATGACATTATTTTGTGGTAGACTTTTTTTCTTATCCTCCTAGAAATTAAACTAATAAAAATGGCTCGATGTCTGGAACATGCCCACTATGCCAACACATTTATTTTGAAAAAGAAAAACAGCCAGGCGTGGTGGCGCACGCTTGTAATCCCAGCGCTTGGGAGGCTGAGACGGGAGCATCACACAGGTTTGAACCCAGCCTCAGCTATTTAGTGAGGCTCTCAGCAACTTAGTGAGACCCTGTTTATAATAAAATATAAAAAAATAGGTTTCCCAGAGGTAGAAAGCCTCTGGGTTCCATCCCCAGTACACAGTACACACACACACACACACACACACACACACACACACACACACGAAAAACAATGGGTATCTAAGCTGACTTTAATTTCTCTCCAGGGCAACAGAGTCATCATTATTTTAGTGTGTGTGTGTGTGTGTGTGTGTGTGTGTGTGTGTGTGTGTTTCCTGCAGAGAACCAACTCTTCTCTGCAGGAACATAGTGCTCTCTGTGGAAAGGTTATTCTGCCTTGAATCAGGTCAGTCAGGGAGACCTCAGACAAGTCTATCTGACCCGTGTCCATGCAGCAGAGACTGCATTAGTAAGCCTGCTGTCCCCACAGCTTTCAGCTGAGTGACAGCTCTGTTGAGCGAGGCCCTGGACAGTAAAAGTAACTGCTTGCTCAGAGGCTTAGAAAGGGATTGCTGCTGAAGTTGACAATCACTGAAATGACAATGTCAATAGGTTTGAGATTTCCAGATCCCTGATGCTTACAAGGAATAGGTGGATGTCCAGGGTTTGTGATGGGGAATGGCCTCAAATAATTAAAACTTCCAGAGGTCATTTTGTCCAGTTAGGTGTGCCTCCCCCTTCATGAGCATACAGCACACTTCCCTTCCTCAGAATAGCAAGAAAGCAGTGAAAGGCTTCTCTGAGTGCACAGCCTGTGCTTCTCTGCATGAGCACACCAGGGCCATATGGATGCTGCTCTGAGGCTTTAGTTCCTTATTCTTCTTTTCTCAGAAAAAAAATATAGCCTTCTAAGTAGCTAGAATGACATAAGACTACAAATGACTTTTTGGCTAGCATTTCTACATTTGACTTCCATATGTAGACATTTTTTTGGACTCAGCAGACAAGTTTTTTTTTTTTAAGGCTGTACTGGCATTGGTTGAGAAAATGCAGGTTCTATATGGCTATCCTTCTGTCTTATTCTACATATAGTCACAGCACAGTGCTGCCCCTCAAAAATGCCCAGGAGTCTTCTGGAAGGACATTGGACCTCATCTTCTCATGGTACTAAGTGCTCAGCACATTTATCAGTGCCTCAATCTACCCCACATGGTCTTACTCACTCCCTTTCATGATAAACAGAGGCCTAGTACTTTTAAATGATCTTATTTTTATATAATGTTAGCATTTATATACCTGACACCAAGTAATATATTTGCATTTTTTCTAAATCAAAGGGTATATGTCAATATATGTCAATCTCTATTCTAAATGTCAGGTATCCATTAGTTTTCAAAATTTACAAAAATTGAACCCAGAAAAATTCTACAATTGCCCAGCACTCACATAGTTTCACACAGCCATATTCTAGATTTTAGACCTACTAAGAAGACTTGGGGCATGGGATGACCAGGGCCTTGGCAAACAATGGACTCATTAGATTTGATGTATAAAGAAAAGTATGAAGCATTGGATTTCAATCTTTAGTGTGTATAAAAATGTCCTAGGACATATTATGGTGATACTCTTCTCATGTTCCAATATAAACAAACTGGGTAGCACTCAGGAATTCACACTTTATAAAGCATCTCTGATGAGCTCCATGCAAAGTGTTTGGGACCACATTTCAAAACTGGTGGACTAGAGAGTAGCTGTATGTTAACTCACCACTGATCAATTAGAACTGTCCCCCTTCTCTAGCAACAATGCAGCAGAGTTAAAAGCTTTATTAGGGATTATTCTCACTAGACAAAGTTAACTCATTCACAGGTTACTGCTAAATACTAATAAATATAGTTTTCTACCTCTTGAGTATACTGTATTTATATAAGATGTGAGCATTTGAAAGAAATTTATTAGAGAAAATGTCCTGGGGAGATACTGTTATTGTTTTTTTCTCCTCTTTTGATAACCAGACTTTTTCTTGTTTCAGGTACCACAAGACTCCGGTTTTATTATACTATATTTACCATTTCCTTTAAGATGTGTAATTTAATTGTTTGTCTCATGAGATAAGAGTTCGAAACAACCATCAAATAAAAGCCACAGACCTCGCCAAAAGTTACAAATAAATAAGGTTCAAATGTAAAGTGACTCCAAATTCAACAGCCCTCTCCATCTCCCTTTCCCATTTATCCTAGTTTAATGTCCCTACTTTACTAATGATGTGGTGGTTTGTATCTGTTTTCCACTAATCTCTAGCACTTAATTAATATGGTTCATAAGTCACAATGGACAAAGTGAATTCTATTTGTCTCCAATTTCAATCAGCCTAAACTGTCTTTATCAAGGTAGAAGATGCAGTTGCTCTCTGATCATACTGGCAGTGGGGAAAGGACCATTTGGGTCACTGATCTGAAGAGCTGGAAGAGTGTTAGTGTCTGGTGATCCTCTGGTTAGCCTCTCAGTTCTAGCTGATGGCTAAATCTTGGCAGAGAAGAGCTCTGCCATTGCTCCTCAGGGAGTCCCTGTTTGTTAGGGGTGAGTGATTATTTTGCTTGTTGCATGAGGTTTTAATTCCTTTGTGTGGTTTTCTTTTTATGTGGGAGAAAAGAGGCAAGAGAAATATATGCCTCAGTAAAGAAAAGTAATCTGTATGGTGCCACATATCTGCTTTGAGTACCATCAAAGCTGACCTGCTATCCTGTCTAATTTATTGTCTCTGGGGAGAAAGTTTATGGCTAGAAACAAAAATAACCTATTCTTTGTTTCTCCAAAAGCAGCTCCCTCACAGGTGTTTGGCAGGGGTGTTGTTGATATATTTGTTTAGGCATTTATGTTTTTCAAAAAAGAATAGAAATATAATAAAGATACAAGATATAAAACTTTAAAGGACAGTCAATTATCCCAGGAAAAATTTTGCCCTTTTCCAAGACTGATAAAACACACACACACACACACACACACACACACACACACACACACACCATCTTGGGATATTATTCATTGTTATTTAATAGGAAAAATGTGTGTGTGTGTGTGTGTGTGTGTGTGTGTGTGTGTTCTTAAACGATTAAGTTACATAGGTTCAAGGAAACAGTTTTTAGTCTTTATGTCTGACAAAAGCACATTTGGTTAGAAATCATAAAACTTGGAATGGTTTTTGATTGCCTGTGTTCTGTGTTCCTTCTTTACTCATGAAATAGGAACTTTGCTTATCAACTAAAATCTGTAAAGATCAAATCCATGATGTATAAAATGTGCATTGTCAATTACAAAAGGCTGCGCAAGTGTCGAGACTGTTTTTGTAATTCAGACTCAAATCACTTTTCAGTTTAGGATTCTTTGAGTGTGGACACAATCATGGTAATATAACTGTCACAATAATAAAAATGTTGAACAGTGCCATCCTTATCCCTAAAATCTTCTTTGTGTTTCCTTTATCTTATTACATTATTTTTTTGTGATACTGTGAATTTAATTAAGGGGTATACTACCTCTGAGCTCTACTCAAACTCCTTTTTGAGTTTGAAATGGTCTTACTACATTGTGATCCTCCTCTCTCAGCCCCCCCAAATATTAGAAATACAGGCATGTACTACCATACCTGGCCTTAATGCATCTTAAGAGTCAGATTCTCCTCAAGAACTCAACCTTTGTTAAACATTGACGTTTGTTATTGTCATTCTCAAGGCTATGCCTTGAGTCTGTATTCTTTCACTCAGTGTAACACAGTGAGACTTACTGTTGCTGTTGTGGGCATTTGTCTGTTCCTTTCTATTGCTTGATTGCATTTGACTATACAGCTTTTTGACAGTTACTTTTGCAATTTCCTTTGGATGATTATGAGTAAATCTACTATAAGCATAAACATACAAGTTATCATGTAAAGAGTTTTTAATTTCTCTTGGATAAATACCTGTGAGGGGATTTCTGGATTATATGGTAAATGCATATTTATATTTATAAAAACATGTCAAAATTTGTTATTTGGTGTTACTCCAGTCATCATCATAAGAATTCTAGTTGCTCCACATTTTCGCTGGAATTTGGTATCAGCACATTAACTTACTTTGTTTTGTGGTGGGACATTATTTCAGATGTCTAGTTGTGACACATTCCCATTTTAGTTTACATTTTCCAAATGTCTAATGATGTTGAACATATTTTCATGGGTTATTTCCACTTACATTCTTTTATTTTGTTTTATAAAGATTTTACTGAAGTAAATTGGAGTTTCCATAAAAAATATGAATATAACACTTTCTCCAAATACACAGAATAATCATGTTTGCCTAGTTTCTTTCAGATACCCTTAATAGTTACAATTAACTAAAATTAATCCAATTGTGTAACAATGGTTATATTCTAGTAATAAAATTACAGCTTTTATAACAACATCTTTTAAGAATATGACTGCTTAAAAGTCAATATGTTTTATTTTTTTTTTTTATTTTTTTTTTTATTTATTTTTTTTTTTGGTGGTACTGGGGTTCCTGGAAGCCCTCCTTCCGGGCTACACTCCCAGACCTATTTTATATTTTTGAAACAGGGTCTCTTACGCCAGCGCGGCTGGCTTCGAACCTGCGCGATCCTCCTGTCTCCGCCTCCCAAGCGCGGGGATTACAAGCGTGCGCCACCACGCCCGGCTATAAAGTCAATATGTTTTATATCTTAAATTTTTTATTGGTGCATTGTAGTCATACATCTTAATGAAATAAAAGATGTGGAGATATACATGTATACATCAACTAATTAGCCCTTGCGAAATTCCCACCCCATTCCCTCCCATACTTTCTTCTCATGCTTGGCTTAGTGATTGACTTTGATATGTTCATTAAAGTACATCATGTGCTATAATTTCCCTCTTCCCATCCCATCCAATCAGTGTGCCTTATTTGCTTATCTACAGAATCTCCTTCTTCATCTAGAGTCCATCCTATTACTCATTTCTCCTTAGCTTTCACATATTAGGGAGAGCATCCAATTTCTTATTTTTTGTGACTGACTAATCTCACTTAGTATAATGTCCTCCAGTTCCATCATTCCCTTGTAAATGATATAATTGTGTTTTTCTTTATGGCTGAGTAAAATTCCATTGTGTACATATCCCAGAGTTTTTTAATCCATTCATCTGTTGATGGCATCGTGTCTGGTTCCATAGTTTGACTATGGTGAATTGTGCAACTATGAACATAGATACACATGCATTAGTTTAGCAGTATGGTTTCCTTTCTTTAGGTAGATACCCAGAAGTGGTATTGCTGGGTGAAATGGTAAGTTTTTTCTCATTCTTCTAAGGATCCTCCTTACTGTTTATCAAAGTAGTTGCACTAATTTGCAATTCCAATAACAATGTTTTAGAGTTCCCACTTCTCTACATTTTTGCCAGTATTTGTTGTTGTTTGTGTTTTGAATGATTGCCATTCTAGTTGGAGTTAGGTGAAATCTCAGGGTAGCTTTGATTTGCATCTCTCTGATTGCTAATGATGTTGAGCATTTTTTCATGCATTTATTGACAATTTTGAATTTCTTCCTCTGTGAAGTGTCTATTTAGTTCACTTAGAGATTTTTTTATTGGGTTATTTGTTTTCTCAGTGCTGATTTTTTCCAGTTCTCAGTATATTCTAGATATTAGTTCTCTATCCAAGAGGTAATTGGCAAAAATCCTCTCCCATTCTTTTGGCTCTCAGTTAAGGCTGTTGATAGTTTCCTTTGCTCTAAAGAAGCTGTTTAATTTCATGCACTCTCATGTATTGATCTGCCTTATAGTTTCTTGTGTCTTTGGGGTCTTTTTGAGAAAAATTTTATCTGTGCCTATGCTTCGCAGTGTTAGACCTATGCCCACTTCAAGGAGCCTCAAGGACTCTGATCTAATTTTAAGTCTTTGTTCCATCTTAACTTGACTCTTATGCAGGGTAAGAAAGTGGGATTTATTTCTATTTTTCTGCATATGGTTAACCAGTTTTGCCCACACCATTTGTGGTAAAGGCTATCTTTTTTTTTTAAGTGTATGTTTTTGGCCCTTTTGTCAAAAATCAATTGGCTGTAAGTATGTGGATTTGTTCCTGGGTCCTCTATTTTGCTCCATTGGTCTATGTATCTCTTTTTGTGCCAGTACCATGCTGTTTTTATTACTATGGCTTTGTAGTTGAAAGTCAGGTATTGTGAGTCCTCCTGCATGGTTTTTGTTGCTAAGAACTACTTTAGTTATTCTGGATTTTTGTTGTTGTTGTTCCAAATAAATTTAAGGACTGATTTTTCTATGTCTGTGATTAATGATCTTGGTAACTTAATGGGTATTGTTTTGAATCTGTAGATCACTTTTGGAAGTATGGCCATTTTGATTATATTTATTTTGCCTATCCATGAACATGGATGATCTTTCTATCTTCTAAGATCTTCAATTTCATTTTCAATGTTTCATAGTTTTACTTGTAGAGGTCTTTTACCTTTTTGGTTAAGTTTATTTCTAAGTATTTTATGTTTTGTGGAAAAACCCGAATGGAAGTGTTTTCTGGATTTCTTTTTTAGTGGATTTATAGTTGGTGTACAGAAAAGCTTCTGATTTTTTAAGATTGATTTTCTTTATCCAGACATTTGCTGAATTTGTTGATCAGTGCAATAAGCCTTTTTGTTGAGTTTCTTGGCACTTCCAATGTCTTCTGGAAATAGTGAAAGTTTGAGTTCTTCTTTTCCTATTTGTACTCCTTTGATTTTTTTTTTTTTTTATTTCTCTGGCTAGGGACCCAAGTACTCTACTAAAGAGAGGTGGAGATAATGGACATCTTTGGTTTTTTTCTGTTCATAGGGGAAATTCTCAGTGTTTTACTCCATTTAATATGATGTTGGCTGTGGGACTAATCTAGATTGCATTTATAATGTTGAGGTATGTTCCTTCTATTCAGATTCTCTGCACTGCTTTTTGCATAAATGGATGTTGGATTTTATCAAATACTTTTTAGCATCTATTGAAATGATCATGTAATGTTTGTCTTTGATTCTGTGTATATGATTAATTACATGGATTGATTTTCCTATGTTGAATCAGCCTTTTATCCTGGTGTTGACTCCACTCTGGATTCCTGGAGAACTTAGTGAGCTTGGCTGCTACCGCTGGAAGTTGTAATTGGTATTTGCACAGAACTAACTGATGGTTTCCAACCTCATTGATCTGTAGCTGCTCACTTCAGGTCCTTGTTTTCCTTTTTGTCTCAGGAGTCCTGTGCTGTGAGGCAAAATGGTGATGCCATGGTATATGCTGCTGTGTTGCCTGCCTCCACAAGATGGGCATGTTTATGTTCTGCTCTCTGATTGGTCTTCTCATTTTCTTCTTCCCTGTTCTTTGTGTTTATCATTTTTATTCCTCTACTGATAGTATTTTCTGGCTTTGTAGAATGCTATCTTTGAGGCAATGGGGCAGAACTGGTATGTGATGCTTCCCTGGGTTGCCATCTTCCCGAAGTTCTTTTTATATTTGAAGGAGGGAGTGCAGATGGACTAGGGTGGGAATTGGGGAAGGTTTAAATAAGTGATGTGTGCATGTATGCTTCTACTATCTGTATCCCGTTTAGATGTATGACTATAATGCACCAATAAAATATGTTAAAATATATATTTTCTTTGGTAAATTTTCTGCTCAATTATTTGCTCCTATATAATGAAACTTTCTTTATAAAACATTCTAAAATAAAATTGATCATTTTTCTTTCACATGACAAATTTGTATCTCAATGTAGCTTCAAAGCATGTACAAAGAGAATGATTGGTAGAATAGTAGAAGGGCATAGGGGAAGGAGGTAGAAAAGAAAGAGGAAGTACTTTTGAAAGAAACAGTTTACAATATGCTCTGCTCATGTGTGAAAGTATCACTACCAATTATGTATCATAATGGGTGGGTAGTAGGTGGGACTTGAAAAGAAACTCACCAAGTCTGGTGTGCATGTTTGTTTGTGCCGCTTTGAGCCTCACTGTGATGTATAATTGCAATGCGCCAATACAAGGATGTATTTTTTTTAATTATGTTAAAAAAAACCTGAAATCAGGTATATGAGCTGGAGTGAAAGTACAAACCTACATGCTAAATACCTGCTGCTTTATCAAGAAGGTAATATATATTTTATGACTTAGACATCTATTCATTCTTGATCTTCAGGAAACGATGTGCATTGAGGATTATGAGTGGATAATTTTGAATATGAGGTCAGCTTCCTTCTACTTTCAACACCCTTCAGTATTTAGACTTAAAATAACATTTGCCGTATTTTATGATTCTGCTTTCAATAAAATAAAGAATAGTTTATTCTGAGCCATATAGGAGTGAGCATGAATTCAAGTTGCCTTAAATGACATGTTCCACTGTAACAGTTGCACGAACTTTTATAGTTACAGAACAAAAGAAAATCCTAAATCAATACATTTTCCACTTACATTGGTGGGAGAATAAGGTAGACAGATGAGAAAAAAAAACAGAAAAAATCTATTAGTTTCAGATGCTATTTTATAGCATTTTGAGTTTCACAGTCAGTGGAAGCTAGAGGTCTGCTGAGCTTGAAGATACATTTTCAGAATTATCTATTCATTATGAAAATGTTAGGTCAGATATCAAAGTTATGGTAAATTTCTATTAAAAGACCTAAGATAGAGTCAGATAATTTTGGCTTTCAACCTACAACATCTTATCTCTTTATAATCACATTATTCTAGTCAGCCGAGGTTGAGCTGTTCACAGAATCTTTATTATAGATGCAGCTTCTTCAGAAGACTTCAGCTCACAAGAAGTAGCTCAATGATCTACACTGGTCACATTTACAGTGAAGGTGTGAAACACATTAACTGTTTTGAATCCGGGTATCTGCAGGAGAAATGGTAGGTAACTCATATAACATCTGGTAGATTTAATTTGAGCTAATTTCAACTTACTCATATCTCTACCTTTTTTATTTAGTGAATCACAATTACTATGTATTTTCTGATTGCTACTCAAAGGGATAAAAGAAGGTTTTATTATCACAAATATTTATAAGAATGAAAATCATCAAAAATATAAACAATAACAAATACTGATTATTATGTGGAGAAATGGGAATCCTTATACAATTTTGGGAAATGTAAATTAGTACAACTTATATGGATATTAGTATGGAGGTTCCTCAAAAGACTAAAAATGAAATCACTATATAACTTAGCTACACTACTTTTTGGTATCAATCCAAAAGAATTAAAATTTGAATACTCTGGTAATGCATACAAATCCATATTTATAGAAACACAATTTGCACAAGCCAAATTATGAAACTAGACTAAATGTTTGTCAAGATAGAGATGGATAACAAAATGTGCTGTATTTATATACAATGAAATTTTATTCATAAAAAACAACAAAATTATGTGATTTGTAGAAAAATGAATAGAATTAGAGTATTTTACGTGCTAAGGTGAGTTTAGTCCATCTCAAAAAGTCAAAGGTCTAATATTTTCTCTCATATGTGGAAGCTAGAGAGAAAATAGGAAATAAAAATGGCTTGAGATAATTGAGGAGAGTAACCTAGTAAACAGTAGAATGGGATTGGGGAATGGAGGTGGGAGGGAGGATAGGGAAGAACAGAGATAGGTCAGTTCAAATTATTCTGTGCCCATGAATGAAGGTTTCACCACCAATCTTGCTGTTTTATATGGGGAGGGGTGAGTAGCATACCCTGAAGAAATTACACCAAGACCTGTGTGCAAGTTTGCTTGTATGACTTTGAACCTCACTAAGATGTATACTTTCAAAGTACCAATAAAAGAATAAAACATTAAACTACAATGGGTTGGAAATAAGAACTATAAGGTAATATACACTTTCTTTTACACAATAAAAGGAAGCTGAAAAATAAAAAAAATTCACTTGGCTACTTAAAACATAAAAAGCCTTTTTAAGTGAAAATGTGAGAAGATAAAATCAAAGACAAATGGATTTTACTGTATAGTAATGATAGGTTTGGGCAATTCATTTTCCTGTTGAAGGACACTTGAAGACATCCCTTTTTTGTCTGTGTAATTAATTCTGCTGTGGACATTCTTATACAGGTTTTTCTATGAGCATATATTTTCTCTTATTTAAATACCTTGGTGTAGAATTGCTAGGTCATCTGGTAACTTCATTTAATATTTTGAAATATTGTCAATCTATTTTCTATATTGCCTGAACCTTTCTGGAATCCTCCCAGCAGTGTATAAAGTACTGACATATGCTACAAGATGGGTGAAGTTCAAAAGCATTATGCTAAGTAAAAAAAAAAAAAAGCCATTCACAAATGGCCATATAATATATGAATCTATTTACATTGAATGTCCAGAAGAGACAAATCCATGAAAACAGAAAGAATTTGATTGCATAGGCTGGAATGATGGGATATTGGAGTGAAAACTAACTAGTACAGACTTTTTCATAGTTTGACAAAAACATTCTGAAATCAGGTGAGAGTGATGATTGAGCTGAAGTGTGGGCTTCAAAAGGGTGAATTTTATGTTAAAATTATATTTATTTGATCAATTAAGGTAATAAAAATAAAAAATATATAGACTAAACACTAATTTTCTTCCTTTAATCATGACAGATATATTTGATATCTTTTTCCAAATGAGATGTATAGCAACAGTTGTTTTGGGGGAGGGTACTGGGAATTGAACCCAGCGGTGTTCTAGCTCTAAGCTACATTTCCAACCCTTTTTTAAATTCTGTTTTTGGAAACAGAGTCTTGCTCAATTGCTGAGGCTGGCATAAAACCTGAAATCCCCCTTTTTTAGTATTCCAAGTAGTGGGATTACAATTTTTTAAACATTGCTAACATCTGGATTAAAAGAGGTCACGTAAAAATCTTTAAAGATTCATTATCTATTTTAGTTTTTTACCTATTTCTAAATTGTATTGTTTGCTTCTATTGTTACTGACTTTTAGGATTTCTATTTGGAATATTAATATACCTTCAAATATAGCATTTGAAAATATTTTTCCCATTTTGTCAGTAACTTTTAATTCTGTTACATTGTCTTTGGATGTACAATTTTTTTATGAAGTTTGTTTGCTTATTCTTTTGTTGCCTGTGATTTTGGAATCATATCCAAGAAATCACTGCCAATTTCAATGTTGTGAAGTTTTATGACCCAGGTTTTTTCTAAAAGTTTATAGTCTTAAGATTTACATTTAGGTCTTTTATCTATTTTGAGTTAATATTTGTATATAGTGTTAGGTAAGGGTCCAATTTTATTCTTCTTCATGTAATTATTGTTTTTCAACAATATTTAGTGAAATGATTATTATTTCCTTCACCAAATGTTCTTGGAAACCTTGTAAAAAATGACCATATATGGAAGAATTTATTTCTAGGCTTTTTATTTTACTCCACTTGTTTATATATGAGTTTATAGCAGTATTACACTGTTTTGATTATTGTAGATTTATAAGGTTTGAAATAAGAAAATGTATGTCTTCTAGTTATGTTCTTTTTTGAGATTGTTTTGGGTATTTAGAATTCATATCTTATATTAGGATATATTTTTTCTGAAGAATAAGTCTCAAGACTTTTTTATAAAGATTACATTAAGAGGTGGGAACTCGAAAATACTGTTGGTAGGATTGCAAATTAGTGCAACCACTTTGGAAAACAGTATGATGGATCCTCAGAAGAATGGGAACAAATCTACCATTTGATACAGCAGTATCACTTCGGGGTATCTACCTAAAAGATAGGAAACCAATCTACCAAACTAATGCATGTGTATCTATGTTCATAGCTGCACAATTCACCATAGCCAAACTATGGAACCAGGTAAGATGTCCATCAACAGATGAATGGACTACAAAACGGTGGGTTATGTACACAATGGAATTAATTTAATATTAAAAATAAATAAATAAGTAAATAAATAAGCCAAGAGTTTTATGGAATAGTAATAGCTATTTAATTTAATACAATATGATTAAATCCTTGAAGACTGATGTTTTTACCAAAGACCATTTTACTCCAAATTTCAGTTCATGCTTTATTTTAATCTTTTCTTTCTTTTACCCTCCCCACATTGTCTGCCTGCCTGCCTTCTTTCTTCCATCCTTCCTTCTTTTGTCTGGATAAAGACAATTAAGTGTGATGGCTTTTAACTCCCTAAACCTGAGCTGTGTTATACATTATTAATATAAGGAATTTATTTTTGAAGCATTTTTCTTTTTCAAAATGCTTCCTAGAAGGCAAAATAGGAATAAGAACTCTCTTTCTTCCTCCTCCATTCCCTTCTTGTTTTCTGTTGATATATTTGATAGAATTTCTTAGTAAAGGTCAGTTTGGATTTATAATTTGGGAGACCTTAATTTTGTCATCACTTTAAAATTTCAATAAATATTAATGATTATTTTATACCCATGTGAGTCAGAAAAATGGTATTCTTTATAGCTTTACTCCAAATTAATTAAAATTTTATAAAAAAATAAAATATAGTAGAATAATTTATTCAACAAGTATTTTTCTTTTTATATGAAGCAAAAAGCCTTCTAGCAGCTGGGTAGATAATTTTAGATATAACTATGTCCTTCAAAGTTCAGGTATTGCAAATATAATCCCAAAATTTATCTGCTGATGCTATTTGGAGGTGATTAGTATAAGATTGTACAATGAAGGTGGCCTCCATGATGTTAGTGGCTTTATAAGAAGGAAGAGTGTCCAGAGCTGCATATGAGCTCTGCCTCCTCATGTGATATTTCCACTGTGTTGTGAGGCAGCAGGAGGCCCTCAGCAGATGATAAACAGTAGTAGGCACATGCTCTTGGATGGGGCATCCTCAAGAACTGAGTCAAATGAATACTTATTGTTTATAAATTACCTGGATTATGTATTTTGTTATAGCTATAGAAAGTGAACTGAAACAGCTCATAAACTTTTTGAGATGTTAGAATATGTTTTCTATTCTTCAACAGACATTTTTAGTTTTTGAGATTTTTGGTGGTTATGTTATTTTCATGTTTTTATAATTCTCATGTATGTGTTCATTATGAGCCTTAGCATCTTATATGCAAGGAATAACTTTAAGATATTATATAAAGAATATAGCTTTTAAAATGATTTAATGCTTATGCCTTAGTTAGAAAAATAAAACTAATGTATATTGAAATAAAATATAAATTAAAAGCTAAAAATTTTTGTTAATTATTGATTGTTCTGTAAAACTTAATATTTATTATACTATAATTTGGTCACCATAGTTTTTAAACAATGGGATTATGCATTGAAAGCTTCAGAATGTTAACAACCTTGCATATCTAGATATATAACATTTGGAATATTTCTAAATTCAGAAAAAGGTTTGATTTTATTTTGAATTTCTAAAAGCTGAAAACATTCATAAAATAAAAAGCTAAGTAGGTAAATTACACTTAGGCTATTTAGCAACATATTATACAAAAATTAAAGTATTATAACAAGGCATCTTAGTGATATTATGAAATTCTCAATACAAAAACTTAAATGAAATGAGCAAAGTACAAATTATAGCCATATGTAATCTCTCAATTATATCTTTTTGGTATATGGTGTCAGTAACTCTGACATTATCTTAAGTATCTGCAATTTCATGCATCTCTTAGCCATTTAGTAAATATATATATATATATATATATATATATATATATATATATATATATATATATATCACCTGCACCAAAGAAATTTGTTTACTTCAAGAAACAGATATAAAGTTTAGAAAGATAATACTTCATAAAAATTTGTAGAAACTATGATTTTTCTCACAAAATTAAACTAATAATTAGCCTATGATTTCTCTCTCCACTTAAAAATCTCAGTTGAAATAAAGTTATGCTTGGAAGTTTTACTTCCTTTCTTCCTATTAACTCTTAGTTTTTTTTTTTTAAGTACTGGAAATTTAACCCAGGGGAATAATGCCTATATGATACATCCCCATCCCTATTTTCTATTCTTTTTTGAAAGAGAGCCTCACCAAGTTGCAGAAAACCTCCACTAAGTAGCGAAGACTACTGTCTCAGCCTCCCAAGTACTGGAATTATAAGCATGCACCACCACTCCAGCTCAACTCTTAGAATTTATATGCTTCTGAAACTATTTTTGAATTATCAAAACAAATCATAAAGATAATGGTTTGCTTTCCAATTTTTGATGCTGCTCCTAGATGCAGCCAACAATAAACCTAAAAAAAATTATTCTCCAATTGACTACATGCAGAGATAAGACAGTAGCACCTGTCTTAATGATCCAGGGGAGAATGGCAGAGCCCAGTGCAGCAGTGTTGTGCAAGTCTGCTCATAGACTCTATTTTGAGGTCATTAGATTAGATGCTTCAGCCCATATGCTATCTAATTAATAGAGACCAGAGAGTCTTCCTATGATCCATGGTCTCAAAAGTAAATAAGGTGAGAAAAATGTCATTATGAATTACACTATTGCAGTGAAACAAGTTCTGAATGTGGTGAAAAAAGAATTGCAGATTATTGTATGATATTTATTAATTTAATCTAACATATAACATCTTAAAATTATGATGGTTTTATATTTTTACTAAATGACAATTTCAAACAATAGAAAAACCAAGTATTGATTTTTGTATGGATTTAGGGCTAGAATGGTTTTAAGGCAATATCATACTTTGATATTCTTTCCTTTGGAAAACCACTGTCTCCCAAGTTCCATTGTAATCTCGATTAGTCATGCTGTTTATGTTGGGCCAATATTATCTCCCTGGGCTAATAAGAATGCACATAAGCTAGACCTGGTCAGTCGTGGTAGTCCTTTCTCCTATGCACATAGATATTGGTTGAAAATATCTAAATGGACCCAGAGAGGCCAAGGTGAATCATTTTTATACATTTTCCCAGAGCTATTGGTTGGAAAATTTTCTTCTTTCGTTGTCAACATGTACTGTGAACAGGGAGCTGAGGTGGGAGCCATCTTGGCAAGCCTGTAAGGGAGCTGGCAGCTGCCAGAATCCAGCAGCTCTCTGATTAAAGAAAAGTAAAAAAGAAGCCAAATCCTGTCAAGCCAGTAATTGCAGAAAACCAACATGAAAAAAAGCAATTGCATTCTTCTCTTCACACTTGAATACCTCAAGACCTTGAACCTCTGGACAGCCCAGCCAAAATGTTAAGCCAACTCTTGTGGCTTCAGCTGACCTAGTCAAGACCTAGAAACTATAGACCATTTCTGAAGAGACCAGAGAGGCTACAACAGAACTAGTAAAGACTATGTTTACAAACTATAACAACAAGACTCTGCTTAGCTGCGGGATATGTGTGACAACAGCCAAACACATGGGGTCTCTGAGTTTGCAAACTATCCCTGTGGAGTTGGTGGTGGAAAGTACAGTCAGCTACAGAAATGAAATAGTAGACAGTCCCTAAGAATACTCAGGCAGAACCTAGAGCATCCAGTCTGCATGCCCCTGCAGGGTCTCCAGCAATCCCCAAAGGATTGTCATGCATGGAAGCTGTGGGTTGAAATAACCAATTATGCAGCAGGCTCAGAAGACTGTAAACTTTCACCTGGTGGTATATGGTACTCTGAGTACTGCAGCATAAAAGATCTCATGTGCTTCTAGCTTTCCAGATCAGCTATCCGCACCTCAGGCTCAGAACCATACAATAACTTTCCCAGTGGGATTTGGGCCCCACAATCATGAAGGCCAGGGGATAGCATAGTTTTATGTGATCCTAGATGGAATAGCACTAGTAATATTGCTGGAACAATTTGACTCAGACAGCCATGCTACAGGATGGAAACACTACAATCTCTCACCTGGCAGAGTTTGGGTCTGGCGGTTAGCAGGGAGGCCATTGGCTGACAGCTTTCACATGATTGAAACTATCAAAGCAGTAGGGGGGAGGTCCCTGGAACATCAAAGCCAAGCCAGCATCCCAAAAGGTCATAATCTCTGGACCTGCTGGGTTTAGGCCCCAGAGGCCAGAGGCCAGCCGTGTGCAGGGTTTCATTTGACTACAGCCAGAAGAAGGACAGTGATGCCCCTGGGACTTTAAATCTCAGTAATCCCAGATATGCTCAGAACATTTTAGTCTTGGGTCCTGCTGAGTTTGAGCCGAGAGAGCAGAGAGGCCACAGCCAATCAAAGACTGCCACTAGCCTGCACTAAGAACTATAGCTTGTTAAAGAGGTCTGGGAGACTAACTGAAAATTCTTATTATGTAAGACAGATTCGTTGAGGCAAATGTGTAAACTCAGCATAGGACTTATTATTTAGAAAAAAAATAGACATAAGACTACCACACAAAGTGGAAGAGGATGCCAAGACAACAGAGACACAAAATCACTCTGAGCTACATTATGATATGATATGGTATGTATGATAAATACATACACACATACAATTTGTTGTATGTATTTATGTTTGTTTGTTTGTTTCTTTGTTTTCTTCTTGGTACTGGGAATTGAATCCAGGTGGTGCCTTTTATCTCTGAGCTACACCCTCAATCCTATATTATTATTTTTTATTTTGAAACAGGTTACTAGGTTGATATGTGTCTCACTACTTACTGAGTTTGTCCTCAAACCTGAGAAGTTTCTATTTCAGCCTCTCAAGTACTGGGATTACACCACACCTGGCTCCAACAAATTCTACTTAAAAAAGCAAAAGGTACAATAATCCTCAAAAAGAAAAAAAATTATCTCAATATTAACAAAATGTGACCAAATATGTATTAATACTAGATACAGGGAGAGTTTTATAAGTGATTATAAAACCAAAAGACACAGTCTCGAAGATAAATCAGGGTTTGGGGGACAGATCAAGGTAAATAGAAAAAAAGATATCCTATTAAAATTGTGATGGAGAAAAAAGATGCTAGAGAAATTGCTTTTTATAAAACAAAAGAAAACATTTATGATGTTCATAGCATAATATTTGAAAGTCACCCTACCCACCCCAATTCATGTGCACCATATTTAAAATATGAATTTTATTTGCTGAACTTAGAAATGTGACCTAATTTGAAAAAAATGATATTTGCAAGTATAATTATTAAAGGCTCTTTAAATAAAATCATTTAGAGTGGGATCTAAATCCAAGATTCTTGTTCTAACACAGGAAAGAATCTTTTTCTTTTAATTTACTCTAAAAGCTGAGCATGATGGGTATGCTTGTAATCCCCATGCTTGGGAGGCTGAGACAGGAGGGTCGCACAGGTTCAAAGCCAGCCTCAGCTACTTAGTGAGGCTCTCAGCAACTTAATGAGACCCTGTTTCCAAATAAAATATAAAATAGGTCTGGGAGTATAGCCTGAAGGTAGAAAAGCCCCTAGGTTTCACCCCCAGAACTGCACAAAAAATTATTGTAAAAGCCATATTACGCAACTGCATCCTGTGCTATATGCCCCCTATTGTTTCCAAATCTGTTGGAGACTACAGTTGATACCTTGACAAATGAGGGCATTTCTGAAGTAGGAATCATTTATAGCAGGAGTTGGCAGCTTTTTCTTCAAGTGACTAGAGAATCCTTAAAGTTTTGTAATCCAAAGCACAAAATTTAGAATATTATGTATATAATTCTATATATATATATACATATATATATATATGTGTGTGTGTGCGTGTGTGTGTGTGTGTGTGTGTGTGTGTGTGTGTATATATATATATATATATATATATATATATATATATCCATTTAAGAGACAACTATTTAAAAGTGTGAAAAATATCCTTAGCTTACAAGACATTAAAAAATGGTTTGGGCCCTATTGAGACCATGGGTCTTATTTTGCTATCTCCAAATATTAGTTGTTTATATGAAATATAGGTGACACACAAACTTTATATCTACAGAGTTACTACAGAAGAAAAGTTGACAAAAATTTTCCTGACGACAGAATTTTTAGCTGTCTATACAAATAGCTGACTGTATTTTTGTTAGATTTTTCTTGTATTACTCCATAAATAACACAGCATGTACAGTATAGAAACTATTTACATTGTGTAAGGTATTATAAGGATGTGAAGTTGTATATAAGGTTATATAAGTTGTATATAAGGTTACTCCATAAATAACATAGCATGTAAGTATAGAAACTATTTACATTGTATAAGGATGTGAAGTTGTATATAAGGTTACATGTAAATGCTATGTGATTTAGATAAGGGATTTGAGCCCATATGAATCTTGGTATACGTGGATTTTGGTATCCAAGAGGGTTGGTTCTTATATCAGTCCATTATGAACACTGAGGGATGACTGTACATACCTTTTCTTAAGAAACTGGAGAAATATGATATTTATTTATTTATTGTGTTACTGGGGGTGAAACCTAGGGGTTTTTCTACCTTTGGGCTACACTCCCAGACCTATTTTATATTTTATTTGGAAACAGGGTCTCACTATGTTGCTGAGAGCCTCACTAAGTAGCTGAGGCTGGCTTCAAACCTGTGTGATCCTCCTGTCTCAGCTTCTCAAGTGCTGGGATTAAAAGAATGCACCATCATGCCTGGCTTGATATTTATTTTAAATAAGACTTTACTAGAAGTTATTTATAGAAATTCTTAACATGGGCCCAGGTAAAACAAAAAATGTTACTTTTGACTTAATCTCACAGGGACATATAATTTTAATAATTTTCCAGATGCATAGTAGAATACTTAATATGTTTATGTATTTGAAATTTGATTCCTGAAATTAGATTTATCAATTATTCCAGTTAATTTTAACCAAAAATAACATTGCAAAAGTTAGATCACATCTATTACAATTTTAAATTTATAATGAAATTGAAAACTGAAAATAGAAAAAAGAAAAAAATTATAAAGATTAATAATTAATAACATTAAGTTAATTTTTAACACTTTATGTATGTTGTGCATATTCAAGAAAAGGATTATGTGTAGCATTTCACAAGAGTATATGACAAGAGAACTCTTTGTTATTAGAATAAGACTTAAATATATTCAGATTTTATTTCTCCAAATTTTGGAAAAGTAGCCTGCACCAGCCTTAGCATAGCCTTCTAAAATCATCTGAGAGAAAATTTAAAAAAAATTCTAGAATATAATCCAAGAAATTATTCTCTTACTGACCTGGAGAAGGAAACTTCTGAGAGCAATATATTTAATGCCCCATATACAGTAAAAATTAAAAAGTTACTTTTATTTATATATAGTCTTCTGAAGTTGTATGCTAGTATGTCAAATTACTACTTCTTCTTAGACAAGTACTATAAATTTTTCTACATTATGTCATAAGGACTGGCCACTGTCCACGTGTGGGCCCTTGCATAAGCTCTGCCACCCTGCTGCTATTCCCTTGAAACTCTACAAGCTCATTGCATTTATTTCTTACTGAAGCCCCTCCTCAGGAAAAGGAAACCTCCTCTTTCCCCAGTGGCCAAGGCCTCTAATGGGCTCCATTGCCTTCAAATGTCTAGCAATATTTGTAGCTATCTACCTAGGATGTCTCATTATTCATTAGTTTATGAGAATTCCGTTATTCTGATAACACCTGAATTTTTCTCCTTATTATCAAATTTAGTATAATCTACCATAAGATACAGAAGGAATAGGGGTATTGTCAGTCTTTGAATGATAAGGGGGTTGTCTTTTGCAACATAAACTTCTTGCATGTGCAGACAACACGAAAAGCAGGTAATAGGTTCTTAGAAATAGTGTGGAGAGGATGGAAGGTTTATAAATGGGCATGAGGGATGTGTTAAGTTGTCAAATTGCACACTAAGTTATATATATGCAGTGAGTGGATTTTAAGTCTCCCCCCGAGGTTCATGTGTTAAAGAATCACTCCCCAATACGGAACTATTGGAAGGTTGTGGAGTCATTAGGACATCTGGCCTAGTGGGAGGTCTATAAGTCATTGAGGGTGTGCCTTGAAGGGAATAATGGGTCCTGATTTCTCTTTTTTATTCAGTTCTTGACCATAAGATAAGTGATTTTGCCCCATCACATTTTCCTTCCATGATGTACTATCTCACCACTGACCCACAAGCAAAAGAAAATTTATCCTAGACTGGACTCTAAAATGGTTAGTCAGAAGAAATCCCTCTCTCTCTCTCTCTCTCTCTCTCTCTCTCTCTCTCTCTCTCTCTCTCTCTCTCTCTCTTTTGGTGGTACTGGGGATGAGATCCTTTTAACTCCAGGCTACATTCCCAGAACTATTTTATGTTTTTGGAAACAGGGTCTCTTAAATCAGCGAGGCTGGCTTCGAACCTGTGCGATCCTCCTGTCTTCACCTCCCAAGCTCAGGATTACAAGCGTGTGCCACCACGCCCAACTAAAATCTTTTCTCTTTATAAATTAATTA